>NC_050576.1:47931767-48264267 GCF_011100635.1 Trichosurus vulpecula
AGCCTTTTCACCTTGTAAGATATCTTTTCCTCCGTGTTCCAACAACCTTCTCACCCTGAAAGATCTGGTTGCCCCTCCAGCTCCTTCTTCTGGTTGTTCAGTTCTTCCCAGAAACTCCATTTTGAGGACCATGCCCAGGCCAGCCTTATTCACTCCTTTGTTCCTATTCAAGTTCCTCTCCTGACCTCCAGACTTCTTTCACCACCATGCTCCTGAGTGGCTACATTTGGGTCCCCTTTTCAGACATTTTGTATTTTCTACCCTCAGTAAAGCATAAACTCCTTGAGGGCAGGCACTGTCTTTTTGCTTCCATTTTTATTACCAGCACTTAGCAAGGTAAAAAGTAAGCGCTTAATAAATAAATGTTTGTTGATTTGACTTGATTTTATGTATTTCTAAAGATATTGGTACATGTTATGGGTATGTAGATTGTATGTACCTATACATATATATTATAGATATGTATACTATTAAGTATATGTATGTATATTATGTATTTGTATGGTCTCCCCCATTAGAACATAAGATCCTTGAGGGCAGGAACTAGGTTTTTTGCATTTCTTTGTACTCCAAGAATTTAGCAAAGTACGTAGCATATCAAAACCACTTAATAAATTATCATTGATTGATTCTACTCATTTTTTGCAAACCACTATTTTATCTCTTTTTTGAACTTTTTGAAGTATTTAACATTGATGATGATTCCCTCCTTTCCGAAAGTACATCATCATTTTACTTCAGTGATATTCCTCCTTCCTCTAAGACAAAGCTTTTTTTTTCCTCTACATCATGTAATGACTTCCTTTCCTTCTTTTTTCCCATTACTGTGGGTATGTCGTATAATGGTAAGACCTAGTTTATTCTTCTTCACTTTGCCCATTCTTGGATTGGTCATTTACTCTCTTGCTTTCAAATATTTCATCCATGCTAATGACTGCCTAATTGATATAGCTATTCAAAAGTAGATAGTATGCCTCAGGGAGTAGTTGATTCTACTTCAAGAAAATGCTAGATGACAACTAATTGTTACCAGGGTACAGGTTGGACTAGAAAGCCTTGGGTCGCTTCTGATTTCAAAGTTCAATTTTCAATCCAATTCAACAGCCACTTATTAAATACCCACTGTAATCAAGGTACTGAGGATAGAAAAAAGAAAAAAAATCTTTCCTCAAGCAGTATACATTATACTCCATTATAGTGGAAGAAATGCAACATGTACTTAGATAGATAAATGCAGAATAATTTGTGTGGGAAGAATGCTGAGGAATAGAGGAATGAGGACGATCTTCCCATTGGAAGTGGCGCCTAATTGGAACCTTGAAATCATCTAATCTAATCTGAGATGCAGAGGTAGAAGAGAAATGTGTTCCAAGTAGGGGGAGAGTTTATTAATAGGGAGAGAGGTATGAAATAGAATGACAGATACAGAAAAGAGAGGGTAGATACATTTCTTTGAAATGGAAAGTGCGTAAAAAAGAGTAACATAAAGAAAGCCTATAAAGGGAAGATAAATAATGATTCTGAAGGGCTTTAAATATAGAGCTGAAGAGTTTGAATTTTATTCTAGTTGAAATGGGGAATCACTGAAGATGCTTGAGCAAAGGAGTGGAATAGTGGAATGCGTGCTTTAGCAAGATTATTCTGGTAGCTCTGTGGAGGATAGATTGGATGAGGGAAAAACTGGAAGTTGGGAGACCAAGTAGAAAGGTATTGGAATAACCCAGGTAGTGGATGGTAAATGTCTGAATTATGCTGTGGTCATACTGAAGAGGAGGGAGCTAGATGGATATGAGAGAGGTTGTGGAAATAGAAATGAAACATGACAACTGATTAGATATAGGAGTGAGCAAGATTGAAGATTTGACAATGATTCTGAAACTTTACACCTGGTTGACTAAAAGACTGTTGATTACCTCCAGAGAAACAGGGACATATAGATGAGGGATAGATGTAGGGGCAAAAGTGATTAATCTTGTAGTAAACATAATGAGTCTGAGTTTCCTAGAGGATGTCCAGTGGGCAGTCAGTGACATTAAAATGGATCTCAGGAAAGGAATAACTCTGGATATCTAGATTTAAGAGTCCTCTGTATAGAGATGAGAGATATCCATGAGTGAAGGTGCAAATAGAGTAGGAAAGAATGGAGGAGGAGAAGAAAAGAGAGGAAAGTAGGGGAGAGCAGGGGAGGGAAGGGAATATTTGAAGATAGGAGATGGAAATGATTTGGGAGGGAAAGGGATAAGATGGGGAGAAGGAGACCTAGGATAGAGCTTTGGTGACATCCATAACTAAAGAGGCATGAGGAGCCTCTAGAGGAGATAGGAAAAGAGGCAGCAATCAGGAGGAGGATCCAGAGGGATAAATTATATGAAAGCCAAGGAAGTGAGTAGGGTATGGTGGCATAGTCTGTAATTAGCAATAACATCATCAACAACAAAATAATAGTAGCGTTTATATAGAACTTTAAGGTATGCCAAGTGCTTTCTAAATGTGATTTCATTTGAATCTCATGACCACCCTGTGAAGCAGCTGCTATTATCATCTTCATTTTACAGAGGAGAAAACAGAGGCAGAGAAAAGTGAAGTGACTTACCTAGAATCCCACAGTTAATAAATGTTTGGGGTAGGATTCAAATTCAAGTCTTACTGAATCCAAGTTTAACACTCTATCCTCTGTGCTACCTAAACTGCAAAGACATCAAACCAGATGAAGAGAGGGAAAAGTCCATGAGATCTATTAAATGAAAGATCATTGCTATCCTTGTCAAGTGTAGTTTTAGACAAGTACTAGGGTCATAAACCATACCGGAAGGGATTGAGAAGTGAGTAGAAGGAGGTGAGAAAAGTGGAAGTAACCTGCATAGATCTTTTGGATGAGAAAAAGGTGAGAATTCCTAGGATTTGGCTAGGTCTTAACTTTCCAAATTTGCTCATATTCCTCTCTGCTAGAATTTCTCTTCACACATGCCTAAAACAGCAGGGGTAACTGAGTCAGCAGGGGGCAGAAGACCATGCCCAGCAGGTTCTGGCTAGCCACTGGCATCAGCCAACACAAAGCTTGAATTCAAACAAAGTGTTAACTTTCCCACAGTCATTGTATTTATGCCATATAATCGTCTGCAAATCCCTCAGCTTTGAATTCTGGCCAACCAGTAACTAGTTCCTCATCTAGATCCCTTGGAGGTTGGCACCCCATAGTCTCCCTGGCAAAGGAGCAACCTTGCCTTTGCATTATGTCTCTTTTCCCATCTTCCCAGAATTTCCCTAATTACAAGCAGGGTCTAGTCCTTCCACTGGTAGTACATGAGATCATTCATCAATCTAAACTGCACCCATTCTCCAAGGGCCCCCTCAAAACACAGATCCAGATGAAGTTTTCCTTAATGAATCTAGTCCTCACTGATCTTCCTCTCTTCCAGACTCCTGCAGCATTTATAATCTGGAGGGAGAATAAATGGTACTGGACTTGGAATCATGAGAGATAACTCTAACATTTAACTAGTATGTGTCTTTGGTAATTAGGTAGGATCTGAACTCAGTTCTTACTGACTGAAACTCCAACACTCTATCCAGTACACCAGAAAAGTTGTGAAAAGGTCAAACCAGATTACTATGGAGAAAAGGTAATCAGATGTAGAAAGTAAACCTTTGGGAAATTGGTGTCAAAAAGGGAAGGGAAGGGAAGGAGGAAGGGAGGGGGAGGGAGACAGAAAGCGGGGAGGGACAGAGAGAGAAAAGGGAAGGGAGGGAGGCAGAGGGAGAGAGAGTGAGAGAGAGATTGAGCATTCTATGTCATCTGGTTCACCAGATCCCCAATTATACTATCTTCCTCAAAAAATGCATTGATTAGATGCATGATTCAGAATGGGTTTGTGTTTGTCTTTTTTTCCAAGTTAGTATGTCTACTTAGAAAGGAAAAAAAAACTCAAGTATTTGGTTGCACTGTATGTATGCTTCTGGAGGTACAGTGATCATTTGGTTGTTTCTAGGTCAGCCATACTGCATCGAGGAAAGTCCTTTTAGAGTCCTAACCTACTTATAGGTCAGTCTGTGTGAGAAACTTTAACAGCTCCTGAGAATCCAACTGGTTTCCTTTTGCTTTCTGTAGTTTCATCAAAAAGAGTAAGGCAGAATCTGAAGTCTACTGAAGATTTGGCTACTGATGTTCTTTCCTACAACTTTAGAGACCTTGCTAAATTATTCAATGTGCTGTTTGCATAACATTGTATGAACTGCAATCAGCATGCAGCACTGACTGGGGGTCAGTAGGGACACATTCTTCACAGGAGTTTTGGCAGGTAAGAAAACAAAGGGCCATAAATAAGAGACAAGTCTAACGAGTTATCAAGAGGCCTGTCTTTATAATTCACAAATTCAAAGTCACAGAACCACAGAATCTCAAAGCTGGAAGGGAGCACAAAGGTTATCTTGTCTAACATGTAACTACATACGACTGTCTACAACCTCCCAGACAACTCGTAAACCATTGCTTAAAGACTTCCACTGACAGGCACCCCACTATGTTTCAAGGAGTTCTTTGAGCACTAGGAGGCTATGCGCTACACCCACTAGAATGCTTGGTTTGAAGTCAGGAAGACCTGAGCTTCTATGTGCCTTCCATCACTTAACTTCTTTCTGTTGTAGTCTCCTCATTTCTAAAGTAAGGAAGGTAATAGTACTTACCTCATGGTGTTGTTGGGAGGCTCAGACACTTTCCTTTATTCTTCATATCTACTGCTTCATATAGTGCTATAATAAGCTGTCATATTCCTTTTGTTTTTGTTTGCAATTTGTTTTTCCATGCCCTAGTCGATAGTAATTGGGTTGTTTTCTGATCTTTACAACTGGAAAAAAGTGCTGCTATAAAAAACATCGATGACTTTTGGAACCTTTCTTTCTCGGATTTCTTTGCCTTGCATGCCTAGCAATGGGATCTCTGGGCCAAAGGGAAGAGACAGTTCCATCATTTTCTTTTCATCATTCCAAATTACTTCCCAAAATGGTTCAAACAACTCCATGACAGTAGTATGTCTGTCTTTCTGAGAACTCTCCAAAAAGGGCAGTTTCCACCTTTTGTCACTTTTATAGAATCTGTCTAATGTGAGACAAAACTCTAGGGTGCTTTTCGATTTGTACTTCTTTTACTATTAGTGACTTAGAACATAATTTTACATGATTGTTAAGTGTTTATAGTTCTAAGAGGTGGTCTTTCCTATCTTTTTACCACTATTTCCATTCCACCAAATCTTCTTATTCAGTTAAACTAAAGTTTAGCTATGATCCAGAGGCTCCCAAACTTCTTTGGCCTATTGACCTTTTTCAAAAAGAAAAAAAATGCTCAGTGACCCATTGGAAAGCTACTTTCTTTAACCTTTTAACTTTTTATTTTAAATTTGCATCATTTCAAAAAAACACCTCCCACCTGGATCATTCCAGCACACCCCCCTCCCCAGAAGGTGGTATTGAACACTTTGGGAACCTATATCTTACCTATATCTTATAACCCCATCTTATAACCATGAAGTTGATGCATGAACTGAAAATGAGATATCTGATTTGTCCCTATTAAATTTTATCTCTTTTAGTTCAATTTATCCCAGTATTTTAATGTGTCCAGATTCTTTTGAAACCTGTGCTGGAGAAAGATTGTGGTAGAGTTTACAATGTCAAATCTTTGCAAGTTAGCATCTCCAGTTCATAAGTGACTTGTGCTTATGGATCCTTTCCCTATCCTTTCTCCTTTCTTTGACAATAAAAGATGTGGCAGTATGGTTTTCTGGATTTTCTTTTTGTTTTCTTTTCCTATTTTTTCTCTCTATTTTTTCTTTCTCTCTTTCTTTCTTTTTTCTCTTATTTTCCTTCTCCTCCTCCTTCTCTTCCTCCTCACTCCCTTCTCCTCTTCTTTTTTTATCATTCCCTCTTCCTCTTTTTATTGTTCCTCCTCTTCTTTCCCTTACTCCTTTTTGTATTCTTCCTCTTCCTCCTGTGGTCTTCTTCATTTTTCCTCTTTCCCTCTCACCAAGCACCCCATTCCTGCTGTTAGTTGTTAGTACATATGATATTTATTAACTTATTTATATAAGTAGCACTTATCCTTAGTCAAATGCAAGCTTCTTAAAAACAGAGTCCATTTTATTTTTAAAATTTCTTTGTACTCAGTTGTATTCCAATACTTCATATGATGAATGACAAACAGTAGACACTGAATACAAGTTGTTTTTTTTAATTAAACTGAATTTAATAAAATTATGCTTATCATGTAACTGCCAACCATTTTCTTTCATGGGAGGGTGATGGTGGTGGTAAGATCATCAATGCTCTGATGTATTTTTCAGTTATTTCACTAAATATAAAAGTTCCCCTTCTCTTGGTGCTGTACCAGACACCCATAAGTGCGTCAGACTTACCACTCAAACATATGGAAACTGAGAATTGCATTTTAGCCAGTCTTTGTTTGAACTACATATGAAATTCAGTTCAAGCAGAAAATTTGCTTAGAGCCTTTCTTCCCACTCCAAGACCATAGTGCAGTGCCCTATGGAGCCAGAAGGAAGAAAAGGGCCAAGTAAGTAAAGATTACAATCATGTTGAACTGAACCCAAGAGTAATCAGGAAGGAAATGTGCAATGAGGCAAAATATGCAACCGACATCTCAAAGCCAATTGACTCTTGAATCATGAATTAGTTTAAGATTTGGAGGGAAATTGTTTCTACAAATTAAAATTCTTAAGGCTAACAGCTTCCAAATAACACATCCATCAATTCTGATTTTGAATGATGTTCTAGAGTGGAACTGTTTGATCAGTAATGAATTTGAAACCAATGTAAAACTTTGTCGCTATCTGATAGGTTAAAAATTAATCTGCAATAAGTTTCATGGATTTTATAGGTTTTATTAGTCTAATCTGCTACTACCCCTGCAGGGGCAGGGACTGGAATTGGAGTTGTCATAGTGAAGTAAATTGGTAGTAGATATGATGAATTCTTCCCTTTCCTCAAAAGAAAACATAGATCTTTTACAAATAATTTTTCTTTTTTTTGCTAACAGTGACCCCCAAGTCCATAATCCATTATGTGAAAGTAGTGTCTTTGATTGCTGTTTAAGGGCCTGGAACAGTACCACCAAGAAGGCACTGAATGGAAAAGCAATGGCTTTAGCAGAGACGAGAGTTCCAATTCACGGTCTGGATAGTTACAAATGGCAGTATTTTCCATTGTGATGCATTTTTCTCTTACACATCTGCAATGAATTGTGCTATATGGTTAGCAAAAGAACATTCAGTATGATTTTATTTACAGAGACTGGGAGATTATCAGACACCTTAACCATTTGTTCTCTTGGCCTACTAAGTACTAAAGATTGCTTCTTGAAGAAACTGCATTTTTCACACATCACTTTAGCCTAATGGAGACCACATGTCCAAATTTGCAATTACCCTGCCAGCTTAACTGCCCATGTATGCAGCAAACATGGACCATCACCAAACACCTTTCTGGGAGGAGTTAAAAAATAGCACATACTCAGCAGGCAATGTTGACACTATGAATTCTTCCCCATGAAGAATATTGGAGTCATTAGTGGAATGCCCTAGAGGCAACATTGTACCAACCTCCTCCACCTCTGATCATAACAAGATGGAGGTCAAAGGAGAGCCATTTAACATGAGTCCTACCAAAGTTATTAGGGGCCAGGGGAGTGGCAGGAGGGGGAGACTCACAAATGGATCTTTTTTTTTTTGCATGGATGCTATAAAGCGCTTTTTTATTAAAAATAAAAATGGTGATAGAAAAAGCAGAGGGAAGGAGAGAATATTACAGCACAACATAATATTTTTAGCAGAGATGAAACCCATTCTTTTTTCCCTGGGGTGAAACTGTGTGGGTAAATAGGCACAGAGGGATATTAGGTTTGGAATATGTTACCTATCGCAATGGTATCAATAGAAGCAGCTACCCAAAATAGCTCTTTAATTTAAAAAGAATGAAAGAAAGAAATTTATTTTCGCAGGGGTGTTCATACTCTCATTTTTGGGTATATACACATATATACATATACACCCACATACATACATAAATAAATGAGTTTTGTCTTCATATTATAGTCATTTCTTCCCTTGCACCACCAGATTCCTTATGATAAAAATCGACAAAATATGCAAATTCAGTGACTACATCTGATAATGTATTTGATATTCTGTTTAAATAATTCCCCCCACCTTTGTGCTATAATGAGATGGTATACATCATTAGCTATAATCTAGGACTATCCCTGTTTTCTGATTTACTCATAGTTTAAATTTTTCTTTAGTGATAATTTCATTTTTACTGTTGTAGTTCCTGTATATATTGTTTTCTTGAACCTGTTTATTTCATTTTTTGAGCTCAGAAAAATGTCCTCATGTTTCTCTGAAACCTTCACATCCTTTAGTTCTTAACACACAATATTTTGTTGCTTTCACATGCAATATATTCAATCCATTACACAATCAATTAGGCAGCCTTTTGTTTCCAGTTCTCTGATATACAAAGTGTGTTTTGATAAATATACTGATCTACATTGGATTGATTTTTGTCTTTACTTTCCCTGGGTTATATTCCCAGTAATGGAATTGTTGAGTCAAGGGGCATTAGTAGTTGAATCAACTTTCTTGAATAATGAAAAATTAACTTCCAGAAAAATTAAATCACTTTACAGCTGCATCAGTATACCTGTCTTCACAGAGCTCTTCTAAATTAACTTCCAATCTTTGTCATCTTTACCGATTTGGGGGGTATGAGCAGAAACCTCAAAGATTTTTAATTAGCATTTCATTCTATTAGTCACTGTAAACATGTTTTCAATGGTCATTTTTGTTTTGCTTTTGAATATTTTTTAAAATATACATTGGCCATTTATCTGTTAAGGGACGTCTCAGTTTTGTGTTTGTCTCAATTCTCTATATATTTTGGATATCATATTTTTAGCAGCAATGTTTTACGTGAATATATTCAGCCTATTGTAATATTATTTGTGCAGTAGCCTTTAAATTTATGTTGTCAAAATTGTCAATTTCAGCTTTTATGGTCTCCTCTATCCTTTAATATTTAATAACTCTTCCACTAGCTACAGTTGTAAAAGGTATCTGATCTTTTCTCATCTTTTAATTCATGGAGGAATCTTTTTTATTCAGGTTATATCTCCATTTTGAGCTTCTATTAGTCAAAAGTGTGAGATGCTAGGATAAACTTAAATTCTATCAACTATTTTCTGTTTTCCTCTGATTTTTTTTGTTGTTATTGTGGCAAAGAAACATTTTGCCCCTGCCATTTATTTTTTGCTTTGATTTTTCAAACACTGGGCAGTTTATAACAACTGTAATTTTCAATTGCTTTTGTTTGTTACTTGTCTAGTCTATACTGTTGTTCTAATCTTTTTTTTTTATTTAAGTTGTGTCAATTTGTTTAGAGAGCCACTCCTTTATAATATAGTTCAAGGTCCAACAATTCTATGTCCCCTTCATTTTTTTGCATATTAATTCCCCAAAGATTCTACATATTTTAGTCTTCCAAATAAATGTTATTATTTTGTCTTCTTATTAAAATGATGTGCTCAATTTTAAAACCAGGGCAGCTCTAACTCTACAGAATAATCAAGATAGTATTGATATTTTTTATAATATTGACATGACCAAACCATGAACAATAAATATTTCTCTATTTTGTTCCTTCTTTAGTTTCTATAAAGAATGATTTATAGTTGTATTTGTATAAATCTCTTATTTGTCTTGGTAGATTAAAGGTTGTTACTAACTAAATTAAACAACTAGCCAATCATCTTACTGATTTCTTCACTGATTCTTTGAGGTTTTCTAAGTACAGCAAGAAATCCTTTATAAATAAGGATAATTTTGTCTCTCTTATGGAAATGATTTTGACCTATTTTATTACTGCTATAGGTAGCATTTTTAGAACTATATCAAATGATAGTCAGTGTGGGGGCTGGGGTGGGTCTTACTTACTTTATTACTTTACTAGGAAAGCTTTCATTATTTCTCCACTTGAAAAAAAACTTACTAGTTTTTATTTTTGAATGCATGTTCTTTATGATATTAAGAAAGGGCTTCTTTATACTTCTTCTTACAGATTTAGTAAAAATTACTAATTTTGTTTGAAAATATATGTTAAAATAATTATGGGATTTTAAGTATATTTGTTGCTATAATAATAAATAATAATAAAAATAGCATTCCTATGGAGTTATCATGCACCATGCTAAGTGCTTTACAAATATTATCTCATTTGACCCTCCCACCAACCCTAAGGGGTAGGTGCAATTATTAACATCATTTCATAAGTGGATCAAAGGCTAAGTGACTTTCATTCAGGGTCACACAGCTAGTAAGTGTCTGAAGCCTAATTTGATCTCACGAGTTATTGTCTAATACTCTATCCACTATATCATCTAGCTACTTACTAAGTTTAATTATACAAATGGTTTTCATAATATTGAACTGTACTTGTTTCTAGTATTAATCCGACTTTGTCATAGTAAAATATTTTATTTTTAAAAAATAATTTTCATCATTATTTGTTAATAATATGGCTTTATTGCTCTTTCTTTTTATTATTTCTCTCTGATTTGGGTAACAAAACAATATTTCTCTCACTAAAAAGGAGATATTTATCATGTCTTTTCTGTCTATTTTTTTAGATATTTTTGTTTTATAGGTACTAATTATTCTTTAAATATTCAATAGAATTCCCTTGAAAATTCATCTGGCTGAGGTATTTTTGTAGATACGTACCAATTCTCTTTGAAGTCTCAATCTTGCTATTCTCTAATTGTCAAAAGTGGTTTCTAATAATTCTCTTATTTTCATCTCTTTTTTAATTCACTGTTTTCATTTTTAATTTCAGTAGTTTGCTTTTCCTTCCTAATCAAGTTAGTAAATGATTTATAAATTCTGTTAATTTTCTAAAGCTTAGTTTTGTCAGTTCTACATATTTTGTCTACTTTCTTTCTCTTTTTAATTTACAAGATTTCCTTGTTTTTACTACTATTTACTCAATGTATTTTTATTTAAATTTCCTTTTTTACTTTTATAAACTCAACAAACATCTCTATAGAGACAACAGGAAAAAGAAAAGTAATGCATATGAAAGTCTGAATTTCAACTGTGTACATTTGCCTCTAGATATTTCAAATTTAACATGGTAGTTACCCTGCTGCCCAATTTTCTATATCCCCCTGTGAACTTCTGTCTTCTGTGTTCTTTTTAAGTGATTCATTGCTACTTTCTTTCTATTACTCCCTCACATAACCCCTCCTGCAAATGCTCTGCCCTTGAAACAAATACCTATAATAACACAAAACAAACCCACTCATTGGTTATATCTGAATGTGTGTCTCATCCTGCACCTCTAGTCCATCAGTTCTCTGACGAGATACAAAACATCATCAGTCTTCCTAGAGTTATTACTGCTCATTGCATTGAGTGGAGTTCCTAAGTCTTTCAAAAGGGTTTTTTTTTTCTGTTTTGTTTTGTTTTGTTTTGGGTTTGTTAGTTTCCGTATAATTGTTGTGGTCATTGTGTAAATTTTTCTCCTACTTCTGCTTTCTTCATTATGTTAGTTCACAGAAGTCCTCCCAGGATTCTCTGAATCTTTTATTCCATATATTCTTTAGCTTATCCATTTGCCTTACTGCTACTGGGGTAATAATTTTTAATCAAATAGGAGAAAGAGTCTCTCAGCCCACATTCGTGTTTTTATCTAGTTCTAAGGCACAGTGAAATAAACATTTTTTTTTGTTTCTTTATCTTTGGTGACTATTTGAAAATAGTATAATTTCTTTTGTTTGCTTATTTTGTTCTGAATATTGTCCTCCTTTGAGTTCTTTTGAAAGAATGATTCAGATATTCCTGTTTTCCTGAAAAGTACAATCACTTTTTTTGAGGTTTCAGCTCAACTTCTAGGATATGTTGTGTTTGTACGTTAACCTATTTCCTTTCCTCTTTGAATATTATATCCAAAACATCCTTTTTAATTCTTATAAACACAGAGAAGTATATGTTATTCTAATTGGTATTCTTTAAAATTGGAAAGGTTTTTGTTTGTTTTTCTCCCCATGATACCAGCAAAATATGGTCTTTCATACAGTAGTTTTAAAATTTGACTGGAATGTTTCATGATAAGTTATATTTCATGTTTTTCCCCTCTTGTTATTCTATATATTCTTTCAATCTATGTTTTTTCCACTAAATATTACTCATTTTTTCCTATACAGTATCTTAAAGCATGTTATTCAGTTTTTCTGTTTCATTATATTTTTCTGTTATGCTTATAATCTTTAGATTATTTCTTCACATCAAAATGTCAAGATTAAATCTTGTTTGGTGGAATTCAGAGTTCTTATCTTTTATTGTAAAAAGCATTGTTCTACTCTTTTCTTTCTGCATTCTTGCTTTCCAATTCTGGTTTTCTCTTCAGAAAATCTATTATCATGGAAATCCTCTCTGAACTTATTTTAAATTTAGTAGTCTCTGTTGAAATTTTTATCAACCAATCAATAAACAATTTATAAACATTTACTAGATTCCTACTATTTGCTGGGTGCTGTGCTAAGAACTAGACTACAAATGTGAAAAAGAAAGACAGTGTCTACCCTCAAGTAACTTATAATCTAAAAGGGAAAGATAATCTATGAAAGAGACAGAGAGAGACAGACACAAATACATACAGAGAGACAGAGGGAGGGAGGGAGAGAGTGAGAGAGAGAGAGAGGGGGGGGGGAGAGGGAGAGAGGTGAGATGAGCATCATGTTGGAAAAGTTGTAGAATTTCTTCCAAGGTAAAAAGTGAGATGATGTGAACTGAGATCTCTCTTAAAGTGTATGTTTGGAACTCATGACACACCCCATTTCAGTCAAAGAAAGAGAGGGTAATGATAAGGTGGAGTATAAAATAAAGGCTGAGGATAATGAGGTCATCCCAATAATGACTTTCCTGAGACCTGGTGGAAAAATCAGAGAAATACCAGATGCTCATTTCTCTTTGTGTGTATCTATGAATGTATGTATGTATACATGTAGCTATGCATATATTTACTTATGTGTGTTTTATTTTTCCTCACACCTTTTTCATGCTTCTTTTTGTTTGACCAGTTAAGTATATGGTTCAAAAAGTTTCCTCTTCCCTTCCCCTCCAATCTTTTTTTTTTATTAATTAGCGTCATTTTTACCGCAACTTTTCAAAAAAAGTTTTCCTTTGTTTTGTCCTTTCTGCTGCTTCTTCTCTTCTTATATATCTTGAATTTTCTTCACTAATTCATGAACTAAATATGCCCTTTCATGCTGCTTTTTTATTCTTCTTGCATCCTTTATATGGGTAACAATTCTAACGTACCCTATTTACTACCCTCTTGTATCCCTTTTCTATGTTATTTCATTTTCAGATCTTATACCCCTACATCAAACTCCAGAGTCTCTCAGTTTCCCTCTGGATCAAATATAAAATCCTCTGGTTTGCATTTAAAACCTTAACAATGTAGTCTCGAATGACTTTTCCAGATTTATTGCACATGACTCCCCTTTGCATCCTCTTAGTTCAGCCAAACTGGCCTTCTTACCATTCTTCATTCATAAAAGCAGCTAGGTGGTGTAATGGATAGAGTTTTGGCCTGGAGTCAGGAAGACGTGAGTTCAAGTCTAGTTTCAGACACTGTGTGACCTTTAACAAGTCACTTAACCAATGTTTGCCTCAGTTTCTTCAACTATAAAATGAGGGTGATAATAATAATATCTCCCAGTGTTGTTGTGAGGCTCAAATGAGATAGTATTTATGAAATGCTTAATATACCTCCTGGCATGTAGTAGGCCTAAGTGTTAGCTATGTTGTTGTTATGACACCTCAACTTTCATTTGTGTGCCTTTGCACTGGCCATCATATATACCTGGAATATACTCATTCCTCACTTCAGTCTCTGATAATCATTGTTTTCCCTGAAAGATGTTTTCAAGGCCCACCTTCTACATAAAACCTTTCTTTATCCCCACAGTTGCTACTAAACCTCCCTCCTAAATTATCCTATATCTATTCTGCCTATACCTTTATGATTATATAATTTGCATGGCTAGATTAGAAGCTAACCAAGGGCAAGAACAGCTCTCATGTTTACCTTTGTGACTGCAATATGTAGCCTAGTCCATACTGGCCATTTAATAAATGCTTATTATTTGATTAATTCCATGACTCATAGCCACATATCATCTCTAGAAATATATTTGTGTATATGGTATTTGACTGTTGTTCCTTCCTCCCCACCCACTCCACTTCCACTCCCAACATTAGAATGTAAGGTCCTTGACAGCAGGGTTTGTGCCAAATCTGCTTGTACTGCCAGCATGCGGCATGTGTCTTAAACTAGGCAGGTGCTTACAAAAGGATGTTTAAATGAACAATAATACATTTTTCTGGTCCTGAGCATCCAATTTCGTTAATAATGCCAGACAAAAAGAGTCTACGCACCTTCAATCTGTCCAAGATATTCATGTGGCACATATAAACCGCCAAAGGATGTACATCCAAAATCGTGCACATGCAAAATTGTGTTTGAGAATGTGGATGGAAATGTCTTTAAAAATAACTCTTTCTTTGCAACATCTGGACCCAAGTTATTGACCTAAACACAAACATCATAAAAATAGCTTTGAAAAATGCTTTCATTAAGACCTGTTTGCACTAACCAAAGCAGAGACTACACAACTGTGATGCCCTTGGGGCCAGTTTGAAACAGTCCCTGGAGTGGTTTACCTTTGTCGGGGCTTCAGGGGTCTGTCATTTCATCAAATGTCCAAACTCTGCTAGTGCAATCCAGCCCTCCCATATGGTGGATGTTTACAGCCTCAAAGAATTACTGTAGCCAAGAGATCTATCACCCTATGGTCAACCTGGTGATGAGCCTCCCTCTGAATACCCAGCCTGGTCCCCAGATGACTTTTATCCAGTCTATTGCTGCATCTGTATACAAAGACTTTCCAAGGTTGATAGGCTTGCCAAAACGTGCATTCCACTAACAAAACATGTGAAAGTTGAGCATCATGTCTAGACTCAATGAAGTGTCTGAGGACTTGAAGGGGACATCCTGTAGAAAGAATAGAGTTGCATTTTGATCAAAGAACCTGGGTTCAATTCCTGCTTCTTCCATTTTCTCTGTGTGACTTTGGGCAAGCCACTTAATAGCTAATAATTATAGCTGGCATTTACAGAGTACTCAAAGGTTTATAAAGAGCCTTACATGTGTTATCTCATTTTATCCTTACGTTCCTGGGATACAAATGCTGTTATTATGGCCATTTTACAGACCAGGGAACTGAGGCAGACAAAAGTTAAGTGACTTGACTAGAGCCACACACCTAGGAAGTGTTGCTTATTTTAACTCAGGTCTTTCTGACTCCAGGCAGGTATAGTGCTCCAGCTATGATGCCACCTAGCTGCCCTCATCGAGTCCAGGTAAGAGGAGATAGTATTGGCCTTAGAGGGTACTCTTTAATGGCTGAGACTCTTTTTTCCAGTTTTTGTCAGTATCCTCAGAGATTACCACAGTGCCTGGCACATAGTTGGTACTTAATAAATGTTTTTTGATTATTGAATGAGGTGAAGAACCTGCAGCCTCGAGGCTACATGTGGCCCTCTAGGTCCTCAAGTGTGGCCCTTTGACTTCACAGAACAGTCAAAGGGTTGCACTTGAGGACCTATAGAGCCACATATGGTCTTGAGGCCACAGGTTCCCCACCCTTGGTTAGGTGGTTATAGAGAAGGAGACTTCACTGCCTTACTTCTCTGTTCTTGAGATTCCTCTTTTATGAAAAATGTGTGTTAGACTAGATTAATTATGATATCCCTTCAAGCTCTGTCTCTATGATTCTGTGACACGGTCTGACAAAAAATTGTTTTACTTATTTTTCCAAACTTTGAATAGCTCTTCTACTAGCTAGCTTACCTTGTAGTAAAGAGGAGTAGTAATGATTGATGAAATAAAGGTCCACACCTTGGTTTGTTTTTTTTTTTTTGGAGGGGGGAAGGCAGGGCAACTGGGGCTAAGTGACTTGCCCAAGGTCACACAACTAGTAAGCACGTCAAGTGTCTGAAGCCAGATTTGAACTCAGGGCCTCTTGATTCCAGGGCTGGTGCTCAAAGTTCTTGAAGACAGATACTTTTCTATATGTTCGATTTCACTGATTATTTCTGTTAAAAGTAAAGAACCCGTTTCCTTAAGTACCCTGTGCTTCAGATTGAGTTCAATTAAAATCTTTCTGGGAAGAGTTAAATACTGCGTACTCTGCATGTGACATTAAAATATCCTTATTCACTGGAGCAACATGAAGCGTTATGATTTTTTAGAAACTTGGCATAAACAGATTCCTAAAAGGACAGCTGGACCACCAGACCACAAGCCACAGGGATTCTCTGAATTTGCTGAGACAATTGCAAAAAAAGGGGCTGAGGGCCTACACTGAAATGATTAGAATGAGCAACTAGGCACAACAATAAATCCTCTTGTTAACATTCATGGTCTGTCCCAATATCAACCCAGCATACATTTGCTGAGCATCCACTGTACTGAAGATGAATAGATGTATTCTCTGGCTATTATAATGTAATAATAGCAGTGAGATGTAAACATATATCTATAATACAAATTACAAAAATGCAGTAAGCACATGGGTGATATCTGAAGATAGAGAGATTATCCTTGGTTGGGGAATCAGGGAAGACTTCACTAGAAGGTAACATCTGAGCTAGGCCTTAAAGAACAAGATGAATTTAATCACGTGGATATTGTGGAGAAGAAATGTATAGATCAGAAATAGAGAATGACCACACTAGCTTGGCCTCTTTTCTTTCTTGGACAGGGCTACTAGACTAGATGAAAGTAAAATTTTGTAGATGTAGTCCAACTAGAGTTTAATAGAGCATTTGAAAAAAAAGTCAAGTATGTTAATATTGTAAAAAAGATGACTTTCACCAAGAAAGATTAGAGATGAGTATGACTTATATCTGTCTCCTGATATCAAGTATCAAATGAACACAACAATGTGTGTTCCCAAACTAGACAATGTCTTCGAAGGAAGATTTTGTCCAAGGCAGTTCATGGTTCTTCCTCCTCAGCATCGCATTTTCATGAAATCATCATACCAGAGATTTACAGTTAGCTGGAAATGAGTGACAGTGTAGGGTAGCTAGGTGGTTCAGTGGATGGAACACCATAACTAGAATCAGGAAGACCTGGGTTCAAATCTGATCTTGGGCGTTTATTAGCTCTGTAAGTCACTTAACCCTTTTTTGCTCCAGTTTCCTCATCATGTAAAATGAGCTGGAGAAGGAAACGGAAAACCACTCCCGTATCTTTGCCAAGAAAATCCCAAATGGGGTCACAAAGAGTTGGACGTGACTGAAATGACTTAACAACAAAAAGTGAGTGTGATGTCATGGACAGAAAATTGCAATTGGAGTATGGAGGACATAGGATTCAAATCCTACCTTAAACATGTACTAGCTGTGTGACCCTGGGCATGCCATTTAAATTGTTTAGGTCTCTATTCCTCATCTGCAAAATGAGGAGATTGGAATAAATGTCCTCTAATTTTCCTCCCAGATGTAAATCAATGTTCCTAAAATCTAAGAGATCATCATATTGAACTCCCCTATTTTACATATGCGGGAACTGAGGTCTAGAAAGGTGAAACAACTTGCTCTGAATCACACAACTAGTAAATGAATAAGAATTTGGACCAAGGTCATCCTTTTCTATCACGGCACTCTAAGAACTCCCATATTCTGTTTGTTTGTTTGTTTGTTTGTTTGTTGAAGTCTTCTGTACATGCTATATCCACCCAAGAATGTGAGCCTCTTGAAGGCAAGGGCCATCTCACTTATTTATTGTATTTCTGGCAATAAGCATAGTGCTTTGGCACATAGGAAGTTTCCAAGAAATTTTTATTTCTTTATTCCATTCCTTACTCCAAATCCAATATGCTGTCCTCTATTCCTTGTGTCATTTTGCAGGGTTACAGGAGGAATTAGAATATTGCTGCCACCACACCATGCTATAGAAGCCTGATTTGTCATAGAAGGGAATGAGATTTTCAGGTTGAAGAGGGTAGAATGTGTGACCACCTATGTGTCAAAAGACATTTTTAAGGCTTAGTGCCTTGCTTATGGCTACACCAAGCCTCCTTGGTGAGAAAGGTTTGGAGGCAGGGAGTGATGAACTGAGTCAGCCAAGCTAAAGCATGTGTTCCCAGAGATTTAGTCTTTTACTTCATAAGGCAGAATTGAACATTATATTAACAAGAATTATTACATGATAGTGATGATGATGACGATGATGTTCTGAAAGTTTGACAAAAGGAAAACTAATTAAATTACCAAATAACTCCATAAAAAAGTTTTTGTGTGCCCTGATTTATTTATGTATTGAAGGGATCTTTTTAATTTGGGGTTTAGTGAACTAATTCAAACAGTTTATTGTGATATGTGTAATTGAAATGCTCACCATTCCTCTAAATGTATTTTCTCCTCTTTGTTTAATTTAAACTAATGGTGCATGATCTGTCAAGGTCTGGCCTTGAAATTAGGAAGACCTAGGTTCATGCTCAGCCGCTGACACATTAGCTGTGTGACCACGGGCCAGTCATTGAAAAGACAAGGTACAGATCTGCATCAATGGAGGGAGATTCCACAACAGAAATTCCCTACCTGAAATGAAACCACAGGACCAGATCAAAATAACAAAATAAAATGAAACCACATACATAGGAGGTTTCAGTTGCTAGTAAGATGGAAAGACGTAGTGATCTATAGGCTACAGTAAGAAACCACATAATAATTTACCTTTTTTAGTGTTATTTCCAACAATATAAACCACTTCTGTTTTTGACAGAATCAAGTACTTTGGTAATGAGAATTCTCTTTTTTCAACTTTTAGCAGATGTGGATACCAAAGAGATGAGGGCTATAGAACCTACAGTAGCAATTGCCAAGCTGTCTGTCCACAAAGGTTACATTGCTAGACAGTGGTTGCAGGTCAGACTGAAAGCAGATTCATTGGCCTGAGGAGGGAGGAGGTATTGCTGTCATTCTTGGGGCTCTTGGGAACCTCCTTTCTCATATTCTGGGTACCTTGTTGCATCAATGAAACTGGCTTGACTGCCACAGTAATGGAAGGGGACTTAACCATCTCATGCAATTCATAGCAAAATATTTATTTATTTTTTTAAATTTAATTTATTTAATATATTTAGTTTTCAGCATTGAATTTCACAAGAGTTTGAATTACAAATTTTCTCCCCATTTCTACCCTCCTGCCCACTCCAAGATGGTTTATATTCTGGTTGCACCATTCCCCAGTCAGCCCTCCCATCAGTCACCCCACTCCCCTCCCATCCCCCTTTCCTTTCTTCTCTTGTAGGGCAAGATAAATCTCTATGCCCCATTTCCTGTGTATCTTATTTCCTAGTTGCATGCAAAAACTTTTTTCTTTGTTGTTGTTTTTGAACATCTGTTTTTAAAACTTTGAGTTCCAAATTCTCTGCCCTCTTCCCTCCCCACCCACCCTGCCTAAGAAGGCAAGCAATTCAACATAGGCCACATGCGTATCATTATGTAAAACCCTTCCACTATACTCATGTTGTGAAAGATTAACTATGTTTTGCTCCTTCCTAACCTATCCCCCTTTATTGAATTTTCTTCCTTGACCCTGTCCCTTTTCGAAAGTGTTTGTTTTTGATTACCTCCTCCCCCCATCTGCCCTCTCTTCTATCGTCCCCCCTTTTTTATCTTCTTCTTCCTTCTTTCCAGTGGGGTAAGATACCCAATTGAGTGTGTATGGTATCCCCTCCTCAGGTCAAATCCGATGAGAGCAAGATTTACTCATTCCTCCTCACCTGCCCCCTCTTCCCTTCCTAGAGAACTGCTTTTTCTTGCCACTTTTATGCGAGATAACTTACCCCATTCTATCTCTCCCTTTCTCTCTCTCTCAATATATTCCTCTCTTATACTTTAATTTGATTTTTTTTGGATATCATCCCTTCATATTCAACTCACCCTGTGCCCTCTGTGTGTGTGTATGTGCATACATACATACACACGTATATATATGTACACACATACCTACATATATACATACATAGACACACACATATGTGTATATATATGTATACATATATATATGCATATTCCTTTCAGCTACTATGATATTGAGGTCTCATGAATCATACAGGGCATCTTTCCATGTAGGAATGTAAACAAAACAGTTCAACTTTAGTAAGTCCCTTATGATTTCTCTTTCTTGTTTACCTTTTCATGCTTCTCTTGATTCTTGTGTTTGAAAGTCAAATTTTCTATTCAGCTCTGGTCTTTTCACTGAGAAAGCTTGAAAGTCCTCTATTTTATTGAAAATCCATATTTTGCCTTGGAGCATGATACTCAGTTTTGCTGGGTAGGTGATTCTTGGTTTTAATCCTAGCTCCATTGACCTCTGGAATATTGTATTCTAAGCCCTTCAGTCCCTTAATGTGGAAGCTGCCAGATCCTGTATTATCCTGATTGTTTTTCCACAATACTCAAATTGTTTCTTTCTGGCTGCTTGCAGTATTTTCTCCTTGACCTGGGAGCTCTGGAATTTGGCAACAATGTTCCTAGGAGTTTTCTTTTGGGGATCTATTTGAGGAGGTGATCGGTAGATTCTTTCAATTTCTATTTTACCCTCTGGCTCTAGAATATCAGGGCAGTTCTCCTTGATAATTTCTTGAAAGATGATATCCAGGCTCTTTTTTGATCATGGCTATCAGGTAGTCCAATCATTTTTAAATTATCTCTCCTGGATCTATTTTCTAGGTTAGTGGTTTTTCCAAGGAGATATTTCACATTGTCTTCCACTTTTTCATTCCTTTGGTTCTGTTTTAGAATATATTGATTTCTCATAAAGTCACCAGCTTCCACTTGCTCCAATCTAATTTTTAAGGTAGTATTTTCTTCAGTGGTCTTTTGGACCTCCTTTTCCATTTGACTAATTCTGCCTTTCAAGGCATTCTTCTCCTCTTTGGTTTTTTGGAGCTCTTTCACCATTTCAATTTGTCTATTTTTTAAAGTGTTCTTCTCTTCAATATTTTTTTCAGTATTTTTTGGGTCTCTTTTAGCAAGCCATTGACTTGTTTTTCATGGTTTGCTCGCATCCTTCTCGTTTCTCTTCCCAATTTTTCCTCTACTTCTCAAACTTGCTTTTCCAAATCCTTTTGGAGCTCTTCCATGGCCTGAGACCAGTTCATGTTTTTCTTGGAGTGTTTTGATGTAGGCTCTTTAACCTTGTTGACTTCTTTAGGCTATATGTTTTGGTCTTCCTTGTCACCAAAGAAAGATTCCAAAGTCTGAGACTGAATCTGAGTGCATTTTCACTGCCTGGCCATGTTCCCAGCCAACTTACTTGACCCTTGAGTTTTTAGTCAGGGTATGACTGCTTGTAGAGGAAAGAGTATTTTGTTCCAAACTTGAGGGGATGCACTGTTGATTTCAGAGCTATTTCTATACAGCCAGCTCTGCCACCCCAGCACTCCTCCTTCTTCAAGAACCACCAACCCGGACCTGATGCAAATCTTAAGCAGGCTCTGCACTCCTACTCTGATCCACCACTTAATTCCTCCCACGATGTGGGCCTGGCACCGGAAGTAACTGCAGCTGTAGTTCTGTAGCTGCACCTCCCCCACTGCCCCTGGGGCAGTGGCCAAACCTCGAACTCTGTCCCCCGCAGCTTTTCCCACTAACCTTCTCTGTTGTCTTTGTTGTTTGTGGGTTAAGAAGTCTGGTACCTGCCACAGCTCACTGATTCAGGGCGCTAGGGCCTGTTCCAGCCGGCTCCTGCTGCCCACGCTGAGCTCCATTCTCCTCTGCTCCATGCACCTCATCCAGCGACCATCCAGGCTGTCCTGGGCTGGATCCCTGCTTCCCTCTGCTATTTTGTGGGTTCTGCAGTTCTAGAATTTGTTCAGAGCCATTTTTTATAGTTTTTTGGAGGGACCTGGCGGGGAGCTCACGCAAGTCCCTCCTTTTCAGCCGCCACCTTCTATATCAAAATATTTAAACCTATAACTTGTACAAAGTAGGCATTTGAAACTATGACTCTCTCATTTTTTTTGCTGTATTATGATGTAAGTGACCTCTACTCTTTGGGCACAGTCTACTCATCTATGAAAATTAGATAATGGGACTAAATGGCCTTTAATGACTCCTGTAGCTCTAATATTCAATAACTCTATAAATAAGCATATGGTGTTGCCCCTTCCCACAGTGACTCCTGATTTTCTTCCATCAGTTCTAGAGTCGGCTTACTGGCTCCTTCTGCATCCTAATGCTTCCTGCCACAACTGTTCCTCTAAATCACATTCCTTATGATTATGTTTTGCCTTTTCTGTATACATCATTTCCTTTCTTTTCTGTTGTCCCCCATGAAATAAGCCCACAACCTTTTTGTAGGTTCTTTGGAATCTTCCCACTAATATCTGAAGGGAACCCTATTCCAAAGGCTATATAGTCTCATTGATTTCATTGAGGATTTCACCAAACGAGGCAGATCATAACCTATGCATTCCTACCTATCCTACATATATGTTATCCATGATGTCACACAAATCCATCAGCAAAGTACCTGAAGTTATGGCATGGTTTTTACTCATTTTCTTGGCCTTGAGTATATACCATTGGAGCAAACTTTCTCCAAGGAAATGTAAAAATGGTGAACAAAAGGGGAAATCACCAAGTTACAGACATCTTAAAATATAACACTTGTCACCTCTGCTAACACATAGGGAATTAGGTCTGAATGCCAAAAACATGGATGCTGAAACAAGGTCTAGGTTATCTGGCTCCTGCAAATCTGATTTGTTAAGGCTGCCATTTATCTCAACATTTTTTGAAATCTCCTCACCAACATTAGCTAGTATTGGAATTATTTCTCTGCCCTCCCTTCTTCCCTCTTCCTCATGAATTCTCCTCTTGCCTTTGAATCATAATACAGGGTTGTTACAGTCATCCCTCACTCCATGTCTTAATAGTTATTGATTTTCTTTATTTTTTTACTTAATAGTATTTTTTCAAATTACATATAAAGATAGTTTTCACCATTCATTTGTATAAGATGTTGAGTTCCAATTTTTTCTCCCTCCCCCCTTTTCCTCTCTCCTCCCCAAGAGAGCACACAATTATATATAGGTTATACATGTACAATCATATTAAACATATTTCCACATGTGTCATGTTGTAAAAAAAGAATCAGAAAAAAAGAGGAGAAAGAAAAAAAATTTAAAGCGAAAATAGTGTGCTTCAATCCACATTCAGACTCCATAATTCTTTCTCTGGATGTGGTAAGTGTTTTCCATCCCAAGTCTTTTGGAAATGCCTTCAACCATTGTATTGCTGAGAAGAGCTAAGCCTATCATCATTGATCATCACACAATGTTGCCGTTACTGTATACGATGTTCTCGTGGTTTTGCTCGCTTCGCTTAGCAACAGTTAATGTAAATCTTCCCAGGTTTTTCTGAAATCTGATCATTTTTTTTTGCTGGACTTTTCTGCTTCTCAGCTCACTGGCAAAGCTGGGACAATAAAAGTACCCCTGAGCACATGTACATTCCCTGACTGTCCTTGACCCAGATGCCTGCTATTCCACTTCAGTATGAGATCATCACAGCATCATGTTTTTTCACCCATAACTACTTAATCCATTCTCCTCCCACAAGGGTTAGTTTGTGGGATCTCCCTCCAGTACAATTTTTTAAAAGAAAAGAATTATTTATTAGATGCATTCTTTCCAATATGGCAAAATTTCTGAGTTAGAAAGGATCTCCACTGTATTTGAGCCCAAACTAAATCACTGAGCCACCCCCTCCCCCCAAAAAAAAATTCCTTTTCTTGGACCCTTATGAGGGGTCCTTGAGGCCCCCTCTTCTGCATTTGGAGACCTCTAACTCTTAGGAAATTTTCTCTTAAGATGAGCCTCGATTTGCCTTTTTATAGCCTACAGCCATTGCCCCTAAATCTGCCTTCTGGGGCCAAGCACAAGTCTATTCCCCCTTTAGAATAATAGTTCTTTAAATACTGGAAGACAATTAGCATGTCACCACCTACACCAGGACTCTTAGTTCTCACATGGCATGTAATGAAGGCCATTCACTAGGCCAGTTGTCCTCTTTTGTTCACTCTCTAGCTTATCAATACTGAAAGAGATGGTCAATATGTGGTCCAGTCAGGGCAATGCACAGCAGAATTATAATTGCCCTATTCCTGGAATACATCCTCTCCTAATGAAGCTTAGCAATGTGTTTATATTGACTTTTGGGGTTACTGTATCACACTCTTGACTCATACTGATCTTTCAGTTTTCTAAGAACTCCAGATCTTTTTTTTTTTTTCAAACCATACCTTCCCCATCTTGAATTAAAACAGAGAAGTCCTTTTTACCAATAGGAACAGAGGAAACATGACAATAGTGGGCTGGGCTTGGACTCAAGAAATTCTCCTTTCAAATTTTCTTTCCAAAATTTATTAGCTGTGTGACCAAGGGCAGATCACTTGGATTTTCTGAGACTCATTTTCTTCAACTTCAAAATATGGGGTTTCTATGGATTTAAGTTCCCTTCTAGTCTAAATATGTATTCCTTAAACAAACTAATGAATAAATGAATGAATATGTAATCCTGTGGCAGTATCATAATACCATGGATATTCCCATATTTCCTCAAGTATAAGATGCACCTTAACTTTCGGGCCCAAAATTTGAAAAAAAAATGTATTACATAAAGTTACTGAACTCAAGCTTTATCCATCTGCTCATAGCTTTCAGGCATCTTTTGGGCAAGTCTGGTGCATGTACGCATGCTTAGTTCATTCTGTTTCATGAACCTGAAGCACCAATTGTGTCCTCCTTTGAAATCGGTAACTTCTTTTTCATCAGCAATTCTTGCCTCTTGCTGGACCATCTTTGTGGACACAGGAATTCCAATTGCCCTTTGCTCTTCGATCCATATCTTCAATTCCCTCTCTAAATTAGGCCATTTTGCTGCCTTGCCTTGCCTTCTTCTGCCGGGGCGTTTTCAGTAGGGTTTCTTCTTCCCGTAGCTAGTCTTGGATTGTTTTCTCAGGTGGAGGAGGACTTAACTTATGTTCAGCAGCATGATTTCCATTCACTTTTGCAAACTGGATCACTTTTAACTTGAATTCAGAACTGTACAAAAATCTTTTCTGAACCATTTCTGGGCAGAACATGTCAAAACATAATTTAATATACTAGTAACGAATGTGAAACAATGAGCGCAAAGGCAACAAGCATGAAAAAGCGAGAAATGCAAGTAAAAAATATATAACCACTGTATAAGACACACCCAATTTTTAGACCCCCAATTTTTCCAAAAAGGGAAATACAGTAACAGGAACAAGCCCAAAAAAATAGACTTTATTCCAACTGCTCTGGGGATGGAGGCCATGTCAAATACCAATTTGTATCCCAATTCAGACAACCTAAGGAAGAACTGTATCTGCTACGGCTGAAAATGCTGATTCCAACATGCAATGGGAAATTCGATTATGTCACAAAGTCATAGCTACTAGTGGTGCTATCTAGAGGTAGCTAGGTGGAACCATAATGACTAAGCACTAGACACAGAATCAAAAAGACCTGAGTTCAAGCCTGCCCTCAAATACTTCTTAGCTTTGCCAACCCAAGTAAGCCACTTGGCCTCTGCCTCCCTTGGTTGCCTCATCTCTAAAATGGGAATTAAAAGAACACCTACCTCCTGGGGTGGTTGTGAAGACAAAAGAAAAGCATAACATTTATAAAGGTCTTTGGAAACTTTAAGATTTTTCCTCATCTGTAAAATGAGGGATTTGAATAAGATGGGCTCAAACTTCCCTTAAAGCTCTCAGCATGTATTCCTTAAATAATTTTAAAAAGGTGACATGGTTGTTCAGTCATGAAAAACAGAAGCGAGTGAGAGACCTGGGCTTCTTTCACAACTTGTACATGTATGCCCAGTAACTAGCAAAGTGCCTGGCACATAGTAGGTACCTAAAAAATATTTGTTGATTGAATGGTTGGTTGACTGTTGATTGAATGGTTGAAGTGAGGATCCAGAACAGACTCAGTTACTGTTATTGAAGGGCAGCTGGAATTCGAGGATGTTTTAACTGGTGAAAAAGAAGGGCCCAGAACTGTGACCCACCAGCTATGACCTCCAGGTGAAGGGCAGCCATTCCAGATATACAGAGGAAAAAGCCTGCTAGCCATTCATGGATCATATTCCATGATTGGTTCACACCTGATTGGCAATGCCTTTAACAGCACCAGCTTTTGTATTAACAAAGGACAAAGACTTCTGTGTGTATACACATATATGTGAGTAGGCATGCATTTATGTAAGTAAATAGAAAACATATGCTTGGAAATGACTTCTCTGTAAGGCATACACATACACACATGTACATATACAAACACACAAATGAATGTTCTGAACACCATCTGTTTGTCCTTTCGGTACATGTGGTAATGGTCACTTATCTGACTACCTGTGGATATGGAAATGTATTTGAAATGATGAAGGACCCTCTGTTCCACTATAATGACAACTAGCCGTGACATTCCTAACCTTAGCAGCAGGTTAGAAACTATTTCTGTCCACTCCCATTAAGAATTTTACCCCTTCTGACACATCCATTTGGTCCTGTTTGAAAGGGAAAATCACATTAGTCTGACCTAAAACCACAAATGAAGACTAACTTTGTCCAACTAATCTGCATATGCTTAACTATTTATGAGACACCTGCTGGGACTCCACAGCAGTCATCCATCCCGTTACCTTACAAAGCTATAGCTTCAACATCCAATCCAGTGAAACTGGAGATCAGAATGACTGCTACCAGATTTCCTCCTCCTTTTCTTGATGAACAGAAGTTGGGGGTTTGGGGATCCCCTCATAAGATATAAACTCTTTGAGGCCAGGGCCATCTTCCCCCATTGTCTTTGTATGCCTAACACCTATTATACCTGCCTTGCACTTAATAGAGTAATAATTAATGAGGTTTTTTGGACGTGTTAAATTGGATCAGCTTTTTAATCCCTAGTAAGAGATTCTGTTGATGTCAAAGGCATTTAGCATCAGTCATTGCTTTGCCCAATGTCATTCTCTTTTCCTCTTGTCATAATTTAATTGCCATTTTGGGGAGAGATGATACTTAATCTCCCCCCACAAATACATAGAAATTATTCTGCTTAAAACAAAACAAAATACGAATGACACTTTCTTATTTGAATTTGTAAAATTCAAATTCCAAGTTGTTAAAACTTTCCAATAATAGCAATGCTTGAGGATGGTGAGATCTTTTTTTTTTTTAACTCATTTATTTCAAGTTCTGCTTTCCCACTTGCTTATGCTCTAAGACAAAAGTCCTGATTAATATGATTGTATTTAATATCATTCCTGGGCTTTCTATGGCCAGCTAAGGCAGCAATAGAGCTAAGATTACTGCTGATGTAAGGGAATCAGCTATTCATAGTTTTGTAGCTGGACTTGCATTTCCAACATGCAATGCCTGATGTTTTGTTTATTTTACATTTGGGGATGCAAATGACTCGCTATCTTAATCTAGGAGTATATCAGAGGTGGAATATTAGAACAGTCTGTTTCACACAAACTTTGTCCAACCTACTGATACTCAGCACATTTTCTGAAATTACATGGGCCAAATAGCAAGGAAATTGTTTAGAAGGGGGAGAATCAGAAAGATATCGGACAGCCTAATTTTGCTTCTGACCACTAATGACTTTTGAGGACTGTAGTTCACCAGAGAGAGTGAGAGAGAAACAGAGTTGTCTCTTGCAATCAAACCTATGCTTGGTGGTATGGAGAGGGTTTTATTTCAGAAATGGATATGCCCTGTGGAATTCCAGCAGACAGTGCTGAAGGCGATTGTTAAAGATTTAACATTGTTGAGTTAAAACCGTATTTACGTTGTACGGCATCATGTTTTCTTGTGCTGTATAATTATCAAATCAACTATTTAGGAGTTAGATGGGAAAGAGAGAATAATGAAAAAAACAACAACAACCCAAAAGCCCTAAACCACCTTCCTGGGGTTTTGTTTGTTTTTCTTGCTCTCTCCCTTCATAAAGTGTTTATAAAATGGGCAAATAGAAGGGAACTTTCTAATTTGTGGATGGTGGTTCCAAGCTGTGCCTGTAGAGTTTTACGACTGCTTAGATGAAAACTATTTAAACACATTACCCTTCTCCATTTTCAAAGGCCCAGGAGAAGGCATTGTGAATGAAATGAGGTAGAGGGAAATTGTTGGGCCATTTTTCTTTGAGTCTTTCAAATTTAATTTAAAATGAATATAAAGAGATTTTGGCTTTGGGGAGTGGTGACAGCTTCCAGCATTGTCTTCTGACCAATTTGTCTACAATGGGTTAGATGCCATTGACAGACGGCTTGATGCTACCCAACTGCTTAGGTCCTCTTCCCCCTCTTTCTCTCTCTCTCTCTCTGTCTCTCTCTCTCAAAATTTAAATATTTGTGAAAAAGATGTTATTCTTAATGAGATACAAGATTTGATGTTTTAACTATTTAGTTTGCCACCTAATTGCTATGTTTCCTCTTTAGAATGTTAGGCTTCCAGCACAGACCAAATTTTCCCAGGGACCCTCAATTTTGAGCAAGCTGCCAACAAAGCAGTTAGTGTTACAGTTTGAAATGGAATTAAAGACTCTCAGTTTACTTTTTATACTTGGGAGAAATGTATAAAACTTGTTTCCAGCCCTCAAGGGGAAAGGAGTCTTCCTCGATTTCCCTTCCCATATTATGAGTGTAGTGTGGGGGTCATTATGAGGGAACTGATAGGATTAGGAAAGCAAGTGGTTAATTGTGGGGTTTGAGTAAATCACACTGACTCTATCTTGTGACTCAATTCTGAATCGGGCTTAGTTTCTATTCAATTACAGGTCTAGTCCAAATTCTGTCCTGTGAGAAAACTTTATTCATTTGTAGAAAATAGGGAGAAAAACTTATTGCACTGTTTGAACCTAGCCCTGTGTAGCTGGGAAACTGGACTGCCTCTCCCTTCTGCTTAGAGACCTTTAACCCAGGACCTACATTATGCTGATCGGAAACCCAGTCAGACCCAAAGACTGATGCAAGGAATTTTCTCATAATTGTACATCTCAAGCCACCCATATGTCTTATCTGAAAAGTGGCCATGCACTGATCAATCAGTTGTTTCCATGTTCCTTTGATTATTTACAGACACTTGATGGGAGTAGGATACCTCTTTGTTTGAATTCGTATGATTGCACCTGTTTGCTTTCCTCCTCCCAACTTGGAAAGTCCTTAATCTTTCATCCAAGTAGAAATCAGGTAATGTAATGTATTTTTTCTTTCTATTTAACTGGTCTATATTAATTGTTTTTAATGTATAAAACTCTGTCTCTGTACCAACCCTCACCCCCCACCCTGTGTTTGAGGTCCAGGCCTAGGTTGAGGAAGTCTGGTCCTGCTTTGTTAACCAAGTTGCATGCATTGTTAATAAGTTGATATGCTCAGGAGATCAAACCTTTGTTTCCCCAGTCATTTCATCTTCCACCTGCCACAATTAAATCAATCAATCAAGCATCCCATCCTAAATAAATTAACTAACAAGATGCTGACACCTTTATCAGGTGAGAATCCTAATCAATCAATCAAAGGCATCTCTAATATCCAAGATATGTGGGAAATTAACACAAAAATATAAGACCCAGAGCTAATCTCCAATAGATAAGTGGTCAAAGGATATGAAAAAATATCTCTCAAAAGAATTATAAATTATCAACCATATTAAAGATTGTTCCATATCACTAATAGTAATAGAAAAATCAGTTAATACAACTACATGTTTCATTTCATACCCCTCAAACTGATGAAGATTATAAAAGATGATAAGAGTAAGGGTTGGAGATAGCAAAATTATTGTTGCACTTAATGGAATTGTGAATTTATCCAACTGTTCTGAGAAACCATTTGGAATTATAGAAAAGAATGGTGCTAATATGTTAATACAATTTTTACTCAGAAATCTCACTGTTAATGATATAATCCAAATAGGTCCAGGAGAGAAATAAGTGTCCATTAATCCCTCCCATCAAGAAGCTGACATTATAATGGAGGAGATAATATGTAAATGATGAAGTACATACACAGTACATACAATGTACATGGAAGGAGATCTTAGAAAGGAGGATACTAGCTGTTGCGGGTACTGGAAAAAGTCTCCATGAAAAAGTAGAATTTGTTCTGAATTTTTTTTTTGGCAGGGCAGTTGGGGTTAAGTGACCTACCCAAGGTCACACAGCTAGTACATGTGTCAGGTGTCTGAGGTCGGCTTTGAACTCAGGTCCTCCTGACTCCAGGGCCGGTGCTCTACTCACTGTGCCACCTAGCTGCCCTAATTTGTTCTGAATCTTAAATGAATGCAATGAAGTTAAAAGGTGGGGTGAGGCTACAAGAAGGCAGAGCATCCCATGTATGGGAGATAGCAGATACAAAAGCACTGAGTTAGGTAATAGAGCTTATAAGTAAGAGAGGTATATTTAGGAATTATTTTGATATAAATAAAAAAGCATTATTAACTTTAAAGTACTAAAGTTAATGAGAATCAAAATAAAGCATCATCTACCACTAAAATTCTATGAATCTATGATTCTCTACTTCCCAAAATTCACGCTCACTACATTTAAACTTCCCTCCTTGCTGTTTCTATCACACACTAGGTGTACCCTAGCCTCTGTGCCTTTGTTCACGACTTCAAGCAATTTCCTTCTTTCAGATCAAGACTGATTTCTCCTTTCTCCATGAAACTTCTCTGGACTAACTTGATCTTCTCCTTCCCCTTTCCCTTCCCCTTTTCCGTTCCTTTTTTTTTTCCTTTCCTTGTTCTCTGGTCATATCCTTCAAATCATTGTGCCTAAATTTTCTAGAAATATCTTTGAATATTGCCTCCCCTTCCCTTCCCCAGCCAGGATTCAAGGTGTCATTCCTACCCCCAGTATCAAAAGTCATTGAATTTCCTAGTTTTGAAGGGTTCAACCACAGCTTTACTTTAGGTGAGGGAGAGTGGGTGGGGAGGAATGCTGCTCTGGTCTTGTCTTTTATGGCTACTTCCCTTTCCATGCTCATTTGAGGGGTTCTAGCTGAGCTATCTTTCCTTGGAAAACTTGTGATCTCATTTCTTTTGGGAATTCTTGAGGAAACTACCAATGCATATGGATACTTGCTTTGCAACCTACAGTCTTAGAGAGTTACCTCTAGCAGTGAGATTTAAAATGAAAACAGGAGGAAAAAAAAAACTTATCCAAGGTCACACAATTGTGTATCAGAGGCTTGGCTCAGGGGCCAGCTCTTCATCCACCCTTTAGTGAAAGAATTCTTCAAATATTTTGTGTGTCATGAACCCCTTTGGTAGAATGGTGAATCCTACATATTTTAATGTTATTTTTTCCTACATTCATAATTAAAGGAAATGTTAAATTTTAGTTAGTGAAAATAAAAACATGTTTTCTTCCCATACAAGTTCATATATCCTCTGGAATCTATCCATGACTTTTACAGGTCTATGGACCCCAAGTTAACAATCCCTGCTTTAAGGTATGCCCCCTAGGCACCAGAGCAAAGCTCTTACTTCTAGCATTAACTAGCTGGCTTTCTGGTTCATCTGTAAATCTAACACGGCCCAATAGTTACTACTGCCCAGCTATGTTAGGAAAAAAGATCCTTGTAAACCACGAAGAAGCATTTAAGTGTGAACTGTCTTTTTTACTAGAATTTGGTTCAAATGACTTGATTTAGGAAATCGAAAGTTAGAAAATACAAGGAAGATGTTGACAGAGAAAAAGAAGTTCGTATATTTTCCTACCACTTTTCTCCAACTTCACAAATGACTGGCTTCTTCCCTGAGTAGCTTTTATAATCAGGCCTGTAACACACAGCTTAGGAAATGATCTGATGATATCAGCTGCCATGAGTCCACACATGTTTGTGGGCATGTGGTCTTCCAACCATAAAAGATTTGAAAGTTAGCTATTGCAACTTTTAGCTGTGAAGGGAAACTGGCAATTGAGATAGAAATCTCCGTATTCGTGTTGTGGGGCTTAGTTCGACAATACTACAAGTTCAAAGTTTCATGTGTCGTCCTTCAATAGCTGTTTATACACATTGAAATAGAGAGAAAATCCTGAGAGTGAAAGCTTCTGGGAATGGGATCACTCACCTTATAAATCTGTTTTGCTTCCTTTGGAAAGAAAAGAATCTCTTCAAGGAATGTAGCTTTACCAGTCCCTGAGATTCTGCAGGCAAATCAACAGCTCCCAAATGGATAGTTTAATTCTGTACCAAATGTTAAGGTTTAAAAAAAGATGCCTCTTGAGATCATGATTATCATGGATATGTATTTGTTTGGTGGTAAACAATGACCCTCAATTTCACCAGACACACAGAACAACCGCAGGTAGCCATTGTAACTATCAGGGAAGCCCAGGGTGGATAGAACCTGATATTAATACAAAGACCCAAAGATTTTCATTCTCTGTTTGGCCATTAAGGTGGAGCTAAGAAATCATTAAATATGCTGTATCTCTATGTGTGTCCCTTCTGTATGGTGAGGAACAAAATGATAATACCCTGGAAACTGGTAAATTAAGGGAAAGCAGACAGTAAATAAAAATGTTTTTACAAATCTGTCAGAGCTTTGGGGATAACTAGGTGGTGCAGTGCTAGGCCTAGAGTCAGCAGGACCTAAGTTTAAATCCGGCCTCAGATACTTACTAACTGTGTGTGTCTGGGAAAGTGACTTACCCCTTTTGCCTTGGTATCCCCATTTGTAAAATGAGCTGCAAAAGTTAATACCAATTTAAGCCAGTATCTCTGCCAAGAAAATTCCAAATAGGGCCCCAAAGAGTCTGACATGACTGGAATGACTAAACAACCACAAACAATACTCAGATTCTTGATATTCAGACCATCATTTTGAGTTCCCCCATTTTACAGATGAAATAAAGAAATTGATTTGCCCAGGATCACACAGTTAAGAGTCTGAAGCAATATTTGAACTTACATCTTTCTGACTCTAATACAATGTCTGATTCACTACTACTAGCTTGTTTCCTCTAGGCAGCAGGAACTAGGAATACCCCTCATTCTACCTTCTCAGAGTTAGAGTAAAAAGGAAGATCTCAGAGGGAATTGGTAATGTTATCAGTAAACATATGGAATAAGCTGATTATAAAATACAAAATCTTCAGCCTGGCATTTAAAATCCTCCACAGATTGCCTCCCACCTACCTTTCTTCTCATTTCATATCACTCCTTTTCACACACTTTGCCTTCCAGTAAAACTTGTCTGCTAGCTACTTTCTGCACATGATGGTTCACCTTTGATTTCTATGCCTTTGCACAGGACTTCCCTATGCCTAAAATACACACCCTCCTCAACTCAACCTCTTGGAATAACTAACTTCCTTAAAAACATAGCTAAATCCCACTTCTTATAGGAGGGCTTTTCAAACTCCCTTCTCCACTACCTTTTTCAAGTTAATAACTGTCTTTCCCAGGCTTGAAATTATTTTCTGGAATTCTGTACACATGCTGTACATCCTCGATTGTGTTGTCATTGAGTTGTTTTTCAATCGTGTCCAACTCATCACAACCACATTTGAGTTTTCTTGGCCAAGATACTGAAATGATTTGCCATTTCCATCTCCATCTCATTTTACAGATGAGGAAACTGAGGGAAAGAGAGTGAAATGACTTGCTTAAGATCACATACCTAATAAGTGTCTGAGGCCAGATTTAAATTCAAGAAGAAGAATCTTCTTGACTCTAGGCCTGGCACGTAATCCACTGTACCATCTAGCTGCCCTATGCATCCTCAATAGAGTAGGATAATAGAATCATAGAATTTTCCCATTTTACAGACGAGGAAACTGAAGCTCAGAGAAGTAATTTGATTTGCCTAATGTCACATAGATAGTACTGTGTTAGTTAAGTCAAACCAGCACCACCATGACTACTTACTATGTGCCCTCAGATGGAAAAAGCATAGGACCCTGAACCCAAGAGCCTTAGGAATAGCAGTGCTACCAAGCTACCATTCCTGCTCTCAGTCTACCTCTCAGGGCCATGAGTTAGGGCCATCCATCCCCACAAACTGACAACCTACTGCCACACACAGGGCAAACAAGCCAACTCAACTGAAGCATCATGTCATTATGAGAGAGAGAATGGAGACAAAATATACCAGGCAAGTTAAAGTAATGCCACTCTGACCGATATATCCCCTCAGTCCTTGACTTGAACAGCCCAGGTCTCTGAACCTAAGAGCCTTAGAAATAGCAATGCTTCCAGCCCCATGCCCTCAGCCATCCTCTTTGGAAGCAATAACTACAGCCATGCAGCCTGGCGATTGTTCTAGTCATTGTGACAGCCACAGCTACTGAAAACCCAGAAGATAAAGGTCTTGACACCAAAGTCCTTGGCACTATTAAATGGCTCAACATCAAAAAGTGATCTCATCGTATCAGTGGAAATGGCATTAGAGGAGATGCATTAACATCTGCTTTGTCTCTGCACCCTAAGAACCGTGGGACTTTTCAATCTGATTGGCAGCTAAAACCTCCCGTTTGAGTTGTCTTACCCATTAAAAAGTAGGCTCATTGAGAGCATACACATTTCTATGTGTTTACCCAGCATTTATCACAGTTCTTTGTACACAGTAAGCACTTAATAAACACTTCATAACTGACACCAAAGCCAATGCTATGTAAGTCCCTTGAAGGAAGCAGCTGTTTTGTTTTTGTCTTTGCATCCCAGGTAACTATCTCAGTTCCTGGCGTACATACACTAAGTGCTTAATAATTATTTTCTCAATTGAATGTAATTTCTATAATGGAATGACTGCAAATCAAAGACTATCAAGGGCTGCATAGATGCAGTTTATGCAGTGGATTCAAACAGGCAAAAGAAACTTTAGCGCCTGCCATAGCTTTTACTTTGGAATCTAATAACCACAATGTTAGCCTGACAACATCCACTGAAGGCATGAAGAATGATAGAGCACTGGTGTGTGAATGGAACTATCTACTTTTTTTCCTCTAGGGGTTATAGTCCCCTAAATTCCTTCCTATGTCATGGTCTCTTCCAGAGCCCTCTTCAAACATCAAAAGCCATGGTCTTTAGCCCTTGCAGATGCTCCCTATAAGTCATCCTAATCCCTTTTCAGGGCTGCTAATCTACCTTTGGTGTCCATCTGCTACCCAACTCTCATGGGTGGTACAAAGAAGCTGTAGCATGGATAGCAGCCACACCCCAGTAAAAACACATTGGCAGATGGGCTAACCCAAGTTGAAAATAATTCACAAGCCTCAAATCAACTCAAAGTGAGTTAGGAGGATGTCTTTCCCAAGCATGTGAAGACTTCCCCTGGCAGAATGGGCAGATGAGCGCAGTCAGTGCCCATGAAGGCCACTGAAGCTGGTGCTGTGCAGTACTTAGAGAAACCAAGTCCTCCAAGAAACCAAGGTCATCCAATGCATTCCAGGCCACTAAGAATCATCTTGGCTTTTGTTTTGCCACTGGACTTGATGACTCTGGAAGAGAGAGTGAAACTCACAACTTTGGGCAACTCTGCCTCACTTTAATTCAATTCATGAGCAAGTGAGGACATCATCCCTCCTTAGTCCTCTTTAAAAATGAAGGATGAACAATAATAAACAACATTCTAAGCTGATTCTGCTTAGGCCATAAAGGAGTAGGCAGTTACCCTGGCAAAATGTTGGCTGACTGTGCTGAGCACTGTCCGATAGAATTCTGAGTCAAGAGTTAAGGTCCCTTCTCACCATCACCCAACACTCGAGTCAAGCCAGTAGACCTCCATCTTAAAGAAAATATTTCATTGTGGCATTATACTCCATATATAAAATTATTTGATCTGCAACCTCAAAAAGCTCTTAGATGGTCATGAAACTTAACTACTCTAATGCCACAAAGTTACAAAGCCTAGGGCCAGCTATAAAGATGTTAATTTAATGAATATTCATAATCAATAAATATTCATTAAACAACATTTCCATTGCAAGCATGCTGTTGCTCCTGGCAGGTCCCGCCTGCATGGCAGAGTGCACTTGTTAAATGAATGTTGCTCATCCCAGGAACACCTTATGGGATTTCCCAAAAGAAGGCCCATTCATCTCCAACATGCAGATGTACAGACACAAGTTTAGAAGGGGAGAGGAGGAGAAACTTTTCAAAAAGATTTCCTCTTTACTGGGTTATCACTTTTGTCATTGTTTAGCTCATTTGGTATGTGACCAAATGCATGGGAATGTACTGGGGAAACTAGCAAGTATTTTAAAGAACTTTGTGTTACAAATTTCAAAAACAGGGATATCTAGCCATCTTTAGGGCCAAACTGAATCCACACCCAGTTTGGAAGGTCAAGCGTTAGGGTGTGAGCATTAAAACTTCACAAGTCTATTTTTATGCATTGTGATTCAATTTAATAAGCATTTATTATACATTTACTACATGCAAGACATTATGCTAGCTGGGGGGGATACAAATGCAATAAAAATAATGATAATAATGCTTTAAGGTTTGTGAAGAAGTTCACATATTTTATTTCATTTGCTCCTCACAATAACCCTGTAAGGTACATGCTCTTGTAAGCATAAGCATTATCATTTTTGGGATTGGGTCTCCCTATTTCACACAATCTGCAAGTAGAGGACCCAGTTAGATTACTCATAGGCATAGGCTCCTTGCCATGTGTCATTTTTTATGGGATTGGTTTTCCCTTCCTTAGGCAGCCTCATGGTCCCAGAGGGCTCCAACGTCACTATAGGATGTGGTACAGATACCTTGATCAGCTTTAGCCCACTACTGGTTAAACCTTTGGAGGTCAAGTCTTCCAACAGACGCAGCTTTCCCAATGGCATGAATGGTAATAGGTATCATCATTATTTTTATTTTACAAATAAGGAAACTGACACTAAGATAATAAATAGCATACTCAGGATCAAACAGCTAGCAAGTGTTTGAGGCATGATTGGAACTCAGGTATTCCTTACTCAAAGTCTAGAGCTGAAACCACCTCTTCTCTCAAGGAAATTATTATTTGAAGAAGGTCAGGAATTCATTCCAGGCATGGGTATGATCTGAAAGAAAGCATAGAATGGGAACAGGAACCAAACATGGAAGACATACATACGTACATATACATACACACATGTGTGCGTGTATATGTGTAAATATGCATGTATATGCATAGTGTTTCTATATTTACGTGTGTTCACACACATGTATGTGTGTACATGTATTACATTGTGTAGCACGTATATGCATGCATGTACATGCGCATACATGATAAGCACATACTACAATAATAGGGGCATCTACGTAGTGCAGTGGACAGAGCATTGGGACTGAAGTCATGAAGAGTCATCTTTTCGATTTCAAATCTAGCCTCAGTCATGACTGAAAACAAATCAACAACAACGCAATAGCATTCCAGTTTAGCTGGAACAAGGAATAAGCATTCTTGCCTATACTTTTTTTTTCTTTTCTTCTTTTGTGTCATGGGTCCTTATCCTAACACTGCTATCTCTTGGGCAGGCCCTCATCACCTTATACGTGGACTACTATAACAGTTTTCTGGACAGCCTCTCTGCCTCTTCTCTTTCCATTACAATCCAGCCTTCATTTACCTATCAAAATGATATGTCTAAAGTACAAGTCTGACCAGGCTACTTCTCTCATTCAATAAACTCCAGTGTCTCTCTGTTACCTCTAAGATCAAATATAACATACCCTGTTTGGATTTATGTTCTTGTTTAGTCATTTTACTCATGTCTGACTCTTCATGATCCAATTTGGGGTTTTCTTGACAAAGATATTGGACTGGTTTGCAGTTTCCTTCTCCAGCTCATTTTACAGATGAGGAAACTGAGGCAAACAGGGTTAAGTGACTTGCCTAGGGTCACAAAGCTAGGGAGTATCTAAAGCCAGATTTGAATTTAGGGCTTCCTGACTGTTGTTCTATCAACTGCACCATCTAGCTGCCTCACTTGGATTTTAAATTCCTTGATAACCTGAAAATCTCCTACTTTTCTGGTCTTCTCGCACCTTACTCTCCTCCTCATACTCTGTGTTCTGGTGACTGTTGCAACAATTCGGCCAGCAGCTGCCATGGGGGTGAAAGACCAACACAAGCCCAACAACAAGAACATTGCCAGTATAGGTTCTTTGATCTGCTTTATTAAGGGGTTAACAATCTTATTTTAATCCAACATACAAATATCATTCACTTAGTTGAGGGGAAAAAGCCAGCACCCTGAACTTCAGAGCAAATACAAACAAATTACAAACATACTTTGTAAACAGACCAAATACAATTCATAGTTACCAAGAAGGCATCAACATCTGGGTTGACGAGCTGGAGGTCTCTTAACTACAGCTGCCCAGAGTCACTACATCAACATGCCTCCAAGAGTGAGAACCCTCAAGCAAATGGCTCTGTTCTCTCTTCTTATATGCTCTTTAGCCATCGTCAAACATCATCCCAGTGACCAGAACTTAGGCTCCTACTATTGGCTCTGGTCTTAACAACTCCCCTTTGGACCCTGAGGGCTTCACACCCACATAGTCTTAGCACCTAGTAGATAGGGGTTTGGGCCTGAGGCTTTACACCTAGCAAGGCTCAATTAAAGACACTTAATTAATTTATCATTCTAAAGGAGTAAAAAAAAAAAGTACCAACTTAACTGATATTGCAGTGACACTGGCCTCACTGCTATTTTTTACATGAAACCCTCCATCTCCTAGTGCTGGGCATTTTCATTGACTGCTCTCCATGCCTGGAATTCTGTTCCTCCTCACCTCTCCTCTCTAGCTTCCCTGGCTCCCTTCAAGTTTTAGATTAAATCTCACCTTCTGCTATAAGCCTTTCCAGGTCTTCCCTAACTCTAGTGCCTTCCTTCTGAAATTAGTTCATGCACACACACACACACACACACACACATGCAGATATGATACCTATACATAGCGTATATGCATATATGCATATCTTGTTTGCACAGGTTGTTGGCATATTGTCATATCCCCCTACTCCCCATTAGATTTCAGGTTTCTTGAGGACAGAAACTCTTTTTACCTTTCTCTCTAGCCCCAGCACTGAGCACAGCCCCTATCACTAAGCAGGTACTTAAAAAATACTTGTTGACTTGTTCTCAAGGAGATATAGATAGATAGATAGATAGATAGATAGATAGATAGATAGATAGATAGATAGATAGATAACTATATATTATGTGATGATATATTATCTATAGCTATGCCTATAAAAATATATCTATGGAGAGGGAGGGAGGGAGAGAGAGACAGACAGACAGACAGACAGACAGACAAAGGAGAGAGAGGGGGGGGAAGAGAGAGAGGGGGGGGGGGAAGAGAGAGAGAGAGAGAGAGAGAGAGAGAGAGAGAGAGAGAGAAAAGAGAGAAAGAGACAGACAAAAAGAAGAGAGACAGAGAGATACAAAAAGAGAGAAAGAGACAGAGAGAGAGAGATTTAGGTGAAAAGATATGGTTTGTGGTTATACTGAGGCAAAAAAATGGATGGGGGTGGATAGAGAGTATTGACAAAACATTGAAATGAATATACAGAAGTGAGCACAGAGAGTTCAGAGGGAACTTTGACAAGCAGGATGATTTCATTACTATGGAGTTTCATTTAATAATCATGTACACACATAGACTATCATGTTCAGTCAATACGCATTTATTAAATACTAGGCACTGCTAAACTCTGAGGATACAAAAAATAACTTGAGAAAGTCATTGCCCTCAAGGAGTTCATGATCTAATATTGACACATCACATAAAAAGAAGCTGAAAGCGGACATGGGGCAAGAGGATGGAGGGCATGATGAAGTCTTGCACCCAAGGGGAAAATGATCTAAGTAGGTGACAGTTTCAGAGTTCATTTCATTTTGGACAGTGATGAGTTTCAGGGGCTCATGAAGGCCAGGAACATATCCAGTTGGGAATGATGGAACATAATAAAAAAAAGTCCAAAACAGATTAGAAGGAAAGTAGAAAGCTGGGAAACAATTTTTACAGCAAATGTCTCTGATAAAGGCCTCATTTCTAAAATATGTAGAGAACTGAGTCAAATTTATAAGAATACAAGCTATTACCCAGTTGATAAATAGTTAAAGGAGATGACTATATGGTTTTCAGATGAAGAAATCAAAGCTATCTATAGTCATATAAAAATGCTCTAAATCACTATTAATTGGAGAAATGCAAATTAAAATAACTCTGAGGTACCAATTCATACATATAACATTGGCTAACATGACAGAAAAGAAAAATGATAAATTTTTGAAAGGGTGTGGGAAAATTGGAACACTAATGCACTGTTGGTAGAGTTTGAATTGATCCAACCATTTTGGAGATCAATTTGGAACTATACCCAAAGGGCAATTGAACTGTGCATACCCTTTGACTCAGAAATACCACTGCTAGGTCTGTATCCCAAACAGATCATTAAAAAGGTTAAATGACCCACATGTACAAAAATATTTGCAGCAGCTCTTTTTATAGTGGCAGTGAATTGGAAATTGAGGGAATGTCCATCAATTGAGGAAGAGCTAAACAGATTGTGGCATATGAATGCAATGGAATACTATTGTGCTAATGATGAGCAGGCAGATTTCAGAAAACCGTAGAAAGACTTACACGAATTGATGATGAGTGAAGTGAGCAGAACCAGGAGAACATTGTACGTAGTAGCTAAAAGCAACATTGTGCAGTGATAATTATGATTAACTTAGTTCTTCTCAGCAATACAATGACCCAAGACAATTCCAAAAGTCTCATGATTGAAAATGTTGTCCATATCCAGAGAAAGAACTGATGGAGTCTGAATGCAGATTGAAGCATACTATTTTAATTTTCTTTATTATTTTTTCATGTTTTTTTTCTTTTCAAATTGTTACTTTTTGCAAACTGTTTCTTCCTTCACAACATGACTAATATAGAAATGTTTTGCATGATTGCACATATATAACCTATATCAAATTGCTTACCGTCTTAGGGAGGGGGAGTGAAGGGAGGGAGGGAGAAAATTTGGATCTCAATATTTTTATTAAAAAGGAATGCTAAAGTTTATCTCCACATGTAATTGTAAAAATTAAAATAGTGTTTAAAAGAGAGAAATGATGGAACATAACAGAACCTCATAGTTTCACATATCAGCTTCTTCTCTGTACTTCATATGTTGAAAGGTTTATATTTGTTTTCATTGGTGAATGGTATGAACTACTTCCAGAAGACTAGGCTAGTCAGATTTTGACAGGCCTTGACCACTCGCCTGAGACATTTAGATGTTATTCTGTCAACATCAGGAGCCAAAACCAGTTTTTAAGCTAGGGAGTCTTGTAATCAGACTGTTGCATTAGAAACATTATTTTGGCAGCTGTGTGAAAGATGAATTGGAGACAGGAGACCCTAAAGGCAGGGAGACCAGTAAGAAGCCATCATCATAGTACAGGAGAGAAGCTATAAGGATCTGAACTAAGGTTGGCCATGAGAGTCCAGAAAAGATAAGCGATACAATAAATGTTATAAAATACCATGGTGATGGAATCAACAAGGGTCAGCAATTGTTATCTTCCATAATATTGCCTATTCAGAGGAAAGTGACCAGCATTAGTGGATTATAGGCCATATAATGTGAGAAGAGATAGAAGATGTGACCAAGGAGGGAGAAGAAAAATCAAGAGAAAGCAAGTTGGCAGTTGAACTAGCTGCCTCAACATGCATTCAGTATGGCGCTCGCTCTAGTTTTCCCAGACTCTGTTGAGGCCCCAGACGAGATTCAAATTGTTGGGTTTGACAGGATATGTAATTCTTTTCTCAGCCTCTTTCTGCCTTCCTCCATTCACCCCACTCTCCAATTCCCACTTCTTGTTTTGCCAGGTACATTTCTAACAGATAACACAGAAAAATACCCAAGCAACTGAGCTATTGCTCCCTCAGGCCTCAGTAAGGAAACAGGAACACTAGTTGGGGAGGTGCTATTTGTTTGAATGACAAATCTTCAGCCTCTTTTAAATAAGCAGTCCAAGCAGCTGGGAAGACCCACACAAACTTGCTGGCAAGCTCAGTGAGCCTTTTTTTCCTCTTTGTTGTTGAATATTTATTTTGGTTTGCTAGGTGGGTTTACTTAAGAGCCTCTACAATCCACACACCCTGGGTGCAACCCCCCCAACACACACAAATTGCTGGGGTTCCCAATGCTCTCATGACCCTACCTTATGTTTTTCTCCCAGTCTCCTCCCCTCAGTCTTTGTACTTTAATTCTTACTTATTTCTGGGAAAGTCCTAAGGATCATGATTCAATAAAGATGGCATTTGCCGCCATCTGCGTTTGACAGTCTTTGAATAGAAAATGTGAGAGGTGAAAGGTTTACTAGTAGGACTTATTACCTTAAGCAGGTCAACATAATCAGGAGCATCAGATGGAGTACACCATAATCCATAGCGAGAAAATATGATCTTATATTGTCTCCTTTTTTTTCTTTCTGGTTGAGTCATTTTTAAACAGGTTTCATACCAACACAAAGTTGCTTTCAAAGAGGGAAATACGGGAATTATCAGCCTCTAGGAATATCCAGGAGACAGAGATTAGAATTGTGATTTCATTGCTAGGGGGAGTAACAGGGTAAAGAAAATCCCTGTGTCAATGCAGGTTGGTATCTTCTCTACAATTTATAGTACTTATTAGAGAGTTGCCCAGAACACTGAGACATTAAGTGACTTGCCTGAGGTGATTAGGGTGACTTGAACCCATGTCCTTCTGGCTTCAAGTTCTAGCTTCATATCCAGTATGACACAGTGCCTCTCAGATGCAGATCACTGACTATAAAAACTGTGGTTTTTGCTGACTCAATACTATAAAAACTGTGGTTTTTGCTGACTCAATGTACATTACCTTACACGGAGGACTTGCTCTTTGTCTGAAAAAGTCCATCATCCTGTTACTTATCCAGTTTTCATGACACGATATAGCATACACTCAATTTTATTGAAAATTGGCAAATTTGCCCATAGAAATCACAACAGAATAATTCAGTCATCGTCAATCAAGAATTTAATAGGTACCTACTATATGCCAGGCATTGTGCTGGGTACTGGGAAATAAAATTTAGAAAAAAAATCCACTTCTGAAGTGCCTGTCATTCTACTGGGAGAGACAACCTATACATTATATATATTTGCATATATGTATATGTGCATATATGAATACTATGCATGTGCATATAAACTAGATATTTGCAGAATAAATATTGGGTAGTTATGGAATGAAGTATAAATTGAGGAGATCTAGAAAGATTTCATGTAGATGTTACGCTCCAGCTCAGTCTGAACAAAGTGAAATTTTACCGAGACAGAGGAATGGAGGAAGTGAATCGCAGGCATGCAGTACCCCAGTGCAAAAGATATTGAAATGGGAAATAGAGTGCTATGTGTGAGAAACAGAACAGAAGGCCAGTTTAGTTGGACCTTGGAGTGTAAGAAAAGACCTAATGTATAAATTAGGCTGGAGAGGTATGTTAGGTGCTACATAATTAGGGACTTTAAAAGTCAACAAAAGCAGTTAGCTTTGATTTTAGGGGTAATATGTCCAGAATAAGCAAAGTGCAAATAAAAGAAAAAATTAAGTCCATCCCCCTGAATAAGTGCTAAAATTTAAGTTCCATTGGGACTCTGACAAATGAACTTTCTTGGTTTGTAGGTCTTGAAAGTCACAATGTAAATATTTTACCTAAATTGGCACTTTTAACTCTTTATTTTAGGAAAATATATGTTTTGGAAATATATGTTGCCAATAAAAGTCTTTTTATAGATACCTATGGTGATTTTAAAACATGCACTTACACAGTACCTTTTCCTCTTTAGATTGTAGTGTATCTTCCAAGTGTAACCAACCTCAGATTGGGTCACCCACTCCACATGATTTCCTTCAGCAGTTATTGTCTCAATTTATGCAAATATTACATGATCCAAACCATTCAACTAGAATTCTATAATCCCAGGATATAGAGACTTTTGTGCATGAGTAAGAATAGATATAATATTTTCTGTGTTATGCAGATTCTGCTTTAAGTTGCATATTTTTGTCCAAACTGACAAAGTAGGTAAGAAGTGCCCTGGATTTGTTGTTCAGTAATTCAGTCATATCTGACTCTTCATGATTGCATGGACCAGAGCACACCAGGTCTTTCAATCTTCCACTGTCTCTTGAAGTCTATCCAAGTTTGCATCTGTTGTTTGCATGATTCTATCTATCCATTTTATCCTTTGCCCTCCCCTTTTCCTTTTGCTTTCAAACTTTCCCAGCATCAATCTTTTCCAATGAGTCCTAACTTTTTATTATGTGGCCAAAGTAGTTCAGCTTCCATATTTGATGTTCCAGTGAATAACCTGAATAAGTTCTTTAAATATTGACTGATTGATCTCCTTACTTTCAGAATCCAATGGATTCTGAAAAGTCCTTCTCTAGCACCACCAATCTAAAGCATCAATTCTGAGGTGCTCAATTTTCCTTATAGTCCAACTCTCACAGCCATACATTGCTACTGGAAAAACCATAGCTTTTACTATATGAATCTTTGTTGGCAGGTGATGTATCTGTCTTTAGTATTCTGTCCAGATTTTCCATACCTTTCCTTCCAAGGAGAAAGCATCTTTTCATTCCATGGATGCAATCACCATCCGCAGTGATCTTTGAGCCCAAGAATACAAAATCTGACACTGTTTCCATTTCATCTGCTTCTATTTGCCAGGCAGTGATGGGACCAGTTGTCAAGATTGTAGGCTTTTTGTTTGTTAAGCTTCAGGTCAGCTTTTACACTCTCCTCTTCCATCCTCATCAAGAAGCTTCATAATTCCTCTTCACTTTGTCATCAGAGTGGTAATTATCTGCATCTGATATTGGTGATATGGATTATGAAATAAAGCTGGACAGAGAATAATAGTTTGTCAAGATAACTCATTGGCTTATAACACTTTTGCAACAACCCAAAAGGCAACTCTACACATGGACATCACCAGATGGTCAACATAGAAATCAGATTCACTACATACGTTGCAGCCAAAGGTGCAACAGCTCTTTATGGTCACTTAAAACAAGACCTAGAGCTGACTGTGGTTCAGATCATGAGCTTCTTATTGCAAAACTCAGACTTAAATTGAAGCAAGTACAGAAAACCATCAGACCATATAGGTATGACCTAAATAACATCCCTTAAGAATATGAAGTGGAAGTGATGAATAGATTTTAAGGGATAGATCTGTAGAAAGAGTGCCTGAAGAATTATGGACAAAGATTTGTAGTATTGTACAGAGGGCAAGCACCTAAAAGAAACATTCAAAGAAAAGAAGAGCAAATGTCTGTCTGATGAGGCTTTACAAACATCTGAGGAAAGAACAAAAGTGAAAGGGAAAAGAGAAACAGAAGAAAGTATACTCAACTGAAGATTAATTCCAGAGAAAATGCAAGGGGAGAATAAGTTATTTTTTAATGAGCAATGCAAAGTGGCCTAGATAGATTTGGGAATGAGCAAATAATCTTTATCCAATCAAACTTACTTCCCACTCCTCCCGACTGTACAGTCTCTCCATTCAAGTCACAGTGTCTATTTCTTGATCCTCAAACACACCATAACCATTTCTGCCTCAAAAGGTTTTCTGCTTCTGAACCTTTTCAACAGTCTGGAATGGGATGAGTTAGTTGATCTCATTTTCCTCAGCCTGCTTTCTTCAAGGTCCATCTCAAAACCCGTAGCCTTTGTGTAACCTTCTCTGATTCTCCATCTCTCAGCAATCATCTGCCTTCTGAATTTCAGTAGCATTGACTAGCTACATTAAGAGTACCCAACCCTAAGTGACTATTTTTCATCTCTTTGAAAGTGATTAGGGGGTATTATGAAAAACAGAAAAGAATGCACATTTATGTTACAAAAAACGTTGAGGTTATAGACAGTAATGTTATGGAGCCAGGGCAGGGGTGGCAATGCTAATCTCCTTCCACTTCTGGGAATAATAACAGACCCAAGGAAAAGAGAGTGACAAACAGAGGTTGTGGTGGCCACCCATTTGGAGATCTGCCAAATAAGATTTTGAGACCAGATTGATGCCGAATAAACTAGTTGAGTGCCAAGGTCAATGTAACTCCCTTGTATCACTACCCTGTATTGATTTTATTCCTTCTAGTGATCCATAAAGTTAATTTATAATGGCTTATCAAAGTCAGAAATTTATTCTGATGAAGGCATCCTAAGCGCATACAATAGCAAGTGCTGACTTTTCCATTGCCTTTGTCTTCTCATAGATCCAACATCATTCACCAATAATAAATACAATTAGCTGAGGCATGCATTGTCCACAACTTTTTCAATGGTGTGACTGTAAATACATGGAATCTATGGAAAACTGTGGCCAAGTTTTGACTAATTCTTTTTAATATTTTCATCCAGAATACCCTGGATGTATAGATCATTCCCATGAAGATTTTGTAGAGAAGAGAAAATAGGACCAAGTATAGTTGTTGCTGATGAGTTTTGTTCAACTTTTCTGGGAGGGGAAGATAACAATATCATTCCTGAACTTTTCTATCCTTTCAGAATCTTCTTTACAATTCTCTTTGAAGTATATTACAAAATGATAACTATCCATGTGATGACTTTAAGAATTTGTCACCTCCAGTATAGATTTCTCCTGTCCATATTGGCAAGTCTCATTCATCCTTACCTTCTTTACTTCAAGAAGAATTTGCATTTTCTTCTAAGACACATGGGTACTGAGGCAGGAGAATCCAAGAGAGAGAAGAGATGTCATGGAAAAACACATGGAAATCCATTTCATATCATTTTCATTTGTTATTTTTCTGCCAATTGAGCTATAAATTCTCTCAAAATGATCTAGGTTCATTGGGTCTTAGGTCTATCTTTATAGAGGCTTCTTTTTCCTCTCCATTAGTTTTCATTCGGGTAGAGAAACAAAGGTTTGTGCAATACCATTCTCTTCCAAATTGTTTTACAAATGAGTTTACAGTATAAACTGGTGTGTTTCTTGTCTTCTGTGTCTTTCCAATTGGCAAGAAGGTTAAGAGGTTACAGGGGAAGGCCATTTTTAACCCTCTACCCACTCTAACATGCACACACACACACACACACACACACACACACACACACGTAAGGTTTTGGTTTTTTTGGTTTCTTATTGTGATAACTGTTTTGACTTTACTTAAATAGCTACAAGACCTGATGATATCTAAGGGGCATATTTACTGTTAGCCACTTGCCATTTATCAGAGTTGTTAAATTACACATGAGATCTTCTCACCTTCATTCTCTCTTCTAATTTTGTGTTTATGTGACCCTTGCTCTAGCCAATTAGTGATCAGACTGCCCAAATATGGTCCATTATGAAATGATACTATGTTGGTAACTAGTCTGATGTAGTGAAGAGAAAGTCAGCTTTAGATTCAGGAATATTTGTATTCAAGTTCCACTTCTGACAAAAACTGGCAGTGTGACCCTGGGTAAGACATTTATCCTCTCAGGGTTACAGTCAGTCAGTAAGAATTTATTAAGACACTACTATGTTCTAGATGCTGTACTAAGTGTTGGGATACAAGGAAAAGCAAATGACAGTCTCTTTTCTCAAATAAAATTGAGAAGCAACATATAAATAGCCTAATGTAAGTTGGATACAGGATAAGCAGCAAAGGAAGGCTCTACATCAAGAGGGATTAGGAAAGCCTTCCCACAGAGATGGGATCTTAGCTGAGATTTGAACAATCTAGTGATTCCAAGAGGAGGAGATATGGAGTGATGGTATTCCAGGGATGGATGACAGTCAGCAGAAATGCTCGAAGTCAGGAGATGAAGTGTCTTGTGTAAGGAACAAGGAGATCGGTGTCAGTAGTACCTACAGGATTTGGGGAGAAGTTAGATGATGAAAATTGGGAAATTAGGAGGGACCAGGTTGTGAAGGTCTTGAATGCTAAACAGTGGGTTTCATATTGATTATTGAGATTATAGAGAGTCACAGGAGTTTCCCGAGTGAGGAGTTGGAGGTGTGTGTTCACATAGTCAGATCTGCACTTTAGGAAGAACACTTGACAGCTGAGTGAAGGATGGACTGGCATGGAGAGAGACTTAAGGCAAGCAGCTCAACCAGGTAATTATTTCAATAGTCCAGGCACAGATTTACGAGGGCCAGCATGAGGGTAGCGGTACTGTTACAGGAAAGCTGGTGATGTGTATGTGTGTGTGTGAATATATATATATATATATATAATATATATATAATATATATATATCTATATATATTATTAATATATATATATAATATATTATATATGTATATATATCTATACACATATATGTATATAGATGTGTGTATATGTATATGCATATATATGTATAGATACACCACCATAAATATATATAATTAGATATATAATATGAATATGTATAAGTGTAAAATTGAAAAGTCAGCAGATTAGATTTGGAGGGGTTTGGTAAGACAGAGAGGATTAAGTGCCAAAGATGACTCTAGGTTTTGAGTCTGGGTGCATAGGAAGACGTTGGTGTCTTTGATGGTCATAGGGAAGTTTGGTAATGACAAACATTAGGGCAAAAAAAAATAGTCCAGTATTGTACATCTCAGATATCTACAGGACACACAGTTTAAGATCTAATTGGTAAGAGGAGATGAGAGATTGAAGGTAAGAGATAAGTTAAGTCTGGGTCAGGAGATTTGAGAATCATCCACATTGAGATGATAAATTGAATCCATGGGAGCTGAAGAGATACCCAAGTGAATAGAACGAGGGAGGAAAGAAGGCCTAGACATTGCCCGGGCAACTATCTTTGATGGGACATGGCAGAGCAAATACTGCTCGACATTGCTGAGGGAGGTTGTTTTTTTTCTCTCTCTCAATGAAGTTCCTATACAATGAAATCCAGGTCTGGTGCAATTACAAAACACTTTAGTGATGGAGGACTAACACCTGGTAGAGCCAGAGCTCAGACCTAGCTGCTGTTTTATTTCTAGCCTTCAGTTAACTCTGTGGTTATCCATCATCCCAATCTTATGATGACTGGCTATTCATGCACAGAAGATTGTAATCTGAGTGGCATTTTAGATTTGACTTGGCCTTAGGGGTCCCAAGTCAAGGTTCCAGAAAGATAATACTACCAGAGGCTTTTGGGAATCAGGAAAGGTATAGTTGAATGAATATGAGATTAAGAGTCAGGATACCATGGTTCTATTCTCAGCATTCAGAATACTACTTAGGGAATTTTTTCATATTCAATATCTGTGGACTTCATTCTCCTTATCTATAAAATGATGAACGGGGTAGACGGGATGATCTCTAAAGTGCCTTCAAGTCTTAGATCTATAAGCTTCAGTTTCCATTCACTGGGAACACCCAATGTGAGGAAATAGAATGCAGGCCTGTAGAAGAGGGAATGTTTAGAATCGCAAAGTAAACTCTTCCTCTACTCTGGTTCTGTATACTTGGATAACAGCCTAAAGAGGCTTATCTTTCACAGACATGAGTTCCTTTCAAGGAAATTGGAGTCTAAGACTTTGAATGTTGATGTGTTTTTAAATGATAACTAAATTGTGCATTATCAGATCTTAGTGTCTTTCTTTAGGGCTTCTTTTACCCATTGAGAGAGAAGAGACGTAGCAAGACTTGTAAAAATAGGTCTAATCAAGGCTCCAGGTATCATTGAGGTCAAAAGTTGCTTAGCAAGGGGCCTCTGGATATCAGTGAGAAAAAAAGGGTAAATGGGACAATTACTTTCAGAAACAGTTTGTGCACTATTTCTTAGGTAGAATCGGAGTTTCTTGAGGCCAGGGATTTTCATGCTTGTCTTTCTATTCCATATATATATATTATATATATATCTATATATATATATAGATATATAGATATAGATATAGATATAGATATATATAGATATATAGATAGATATAGATATAAATATAGATAAGATATAGTATATAGATATATAGTATAAATATATATATATATCACAGTTATTGTGGCAGCACTGAATGGAGGGAGGGAGGAAGGAAGGAAGAACTGAAGGAAGAAAGAAAGAAAGGAAGGAAGAAAGAAGGAAGAAAGAAAAAAGAAAGAAAAAAGAAAAAAAAAAAAAAAAAAGAAAAAAAAAAGGAAAGAAAAGAAAGAAAGAAAAAGAAAAAGAGAAAGAGAAGAAGAAAGAAAAAAGAAAGAAAGAAAGAAAAGAAGAGAAGAAAGAAAGAAAGAAAGAAAAAAGAAAGAAAAGAAAGAAAGAAAGAAAGAGAAGAGAAAGAAGGAAGAAGGAATAGAGAGAAAGAAAGAAAGAAAGAAAAGAGTGAGGAAGGAAGGAAGGAAGAAAGAAAGGAAGGAAGGAAGGAAGGAAGGATGGAAGGAGGGACAGAAGGAATGAGAAAATATTTGCTTTCAAGTATTTTACATTTTGTAATGGAAGACAAAATTTGCACATAGCATATAAGTATATATAAATTAGATAAATGTAGAATAATTAGGGGGCACTAGCATTTGGGAGGATGAAGGAAGGCTTAGTTTATCTTAGTAAGTATATTTGAATTTCATAGATTATCAAAGTAGTTGCTTAATAAATGTCAATTAATTGATTGATTGATTGACTTTGTGGCCCAGGGTAGCTTCCAAAATTGTGTGTATATCCTGGACAAAGCCACTGAAGGAAATGATATTGTCACCTCCCTTCTTATAAATTTCCAACCCATAGCACCTCAGAGTGTTGGTATCTGCACTGAGATTGTTTGGAAACATCTCCTTCAGTACCAAGTAACTCCTAATTGCTGGCATTATAATTTACTGATCCAACACATGACAGCTACCAGCCAATTCTGTCTATCATGGATGTAATAAGAATGCTTATCAGTCTCAAAGGAGTCTTAATTAATTAGGGACTCTCTCTTGTAATGTATTAACCAAACATTCACACCACCCCCTAGGAGATAAGCAGCCATGAATCACATTCCAATTTTACAATGCTTCTACCTATGGAGAAACTGGACAAAGAAATTGGAGAAAAACTCATTCAAGGACACAGGAGACCTCAAGGACAGGACTGAAAAGCAACTCAGCATTCCCTGGCTCCAATGTTTGCTTTCAGGCTGCTGCTTTTGCCAAGAGGGGCAGAAATCTCTCTTTAAGGCCCCATGGAAACAGTCTATTGCGCCTGCAGATTTCACATCCACAGAAAGGGAATTTTGAAAGCAGCTGCCAGGAAGAGTCTGGAGCACTGACTGTGTACAACTGTAGACTGAGCCACCAGTGAATTTGCTCCTGTCTCCTCCCTGAGCCCCGCAAAGGAGAGGTAGGTGGAGACATTCACAGTGTCGGCGAGCCCTGACAATTTTCCCTACTCCCTAAATGTGTTTTGGAAAGATGAACTGTGTATGGCAGTTTGCAAAACAGCATGACTGCGTTAGCCTTTGCTCGCTTTATCCTGAGCCAAAAAAACTGGAGATCTGATAGCATCTGTTTCCACTACCCACGCTATACCAATCATCAAAAAAGCCCAAGAGTTGGGAAGGAAGTTCTGAAAGCTTTCACATGTCTGTTCTGACCAGGAAAACCACTTTCTTCCATGCATTCAGCCTGTTTCCCTTACTTTGTGTCTGATTCACAGAGTCAACTGGGAGATGACTTGGGAGGAAGTCCAGGGTAAAGATCATGGCTAAGTCCTATAAAAGGAACCACAGTTTAAGAAATGATATTGTTACCTCCACATTCAGAACTGATCTCTTAAAAAAAGGCAAGGATTTGCTTCCCTCCGCCCTTGGAGTATTGGGGATAAGATGGTGTCAGACAAGGAGAGGTAGAACTCCAGGGCAAACTCCAGATGTCGGATTGGAACATCTTCAACTCCCCAGCAACGCAAATCAAGAGAAAACAATATTTACAATATGGTATATTCTATGGGAACAAAGAAATAACTTGGATCTACAAACCAAATATATCTTCTGGCACTTTCTTTTTCATCACTACCCCTTCTCTCTGTTTCTCTTGTTTTGGAAGTACCCAAGGGGTTATCTATAGTAAGATTAGTAAGGATCTGTATAAAACTTAAAAGTTAGTAACATGTCATACCTAAGTTCTTTGATTAGCTCAGGAAGTCTGTGAGGTAGGTTGGCATTTTTATCTCCATTTTACAGATGAGGAAACTGAGCCTGAGTGAGTTTAAATGATTGCTGAGGGTCACTGGGCTACTCCAGAACTCTACCTTCTATACAACCTAGGTAAACTGAGTGACATTTTAATTTGATAAAAAGAAATTACTTATAGGAAATAATAAAAATTTTAAATCTGGAAGGGACCTTGCAGAATATCCCATCAAAATATCATAAATTTAGAATTGGATGAGAAAACTGATCCTAAGAGAACTTTAGTGACTTGCCCAGAGTCATTCAGTTCGTAAGTATCTGAAGTGGTAATCAAACCTCTGCCTTTCTGAATCCAAATCTAGGGCTTCGACATTATATCATGCTGCCCTCTTTTGCAAGTCCACCCTCTCATTTTATACTGGAGAAAACTGAGCACTCATCCTTTAACTCAAGTGTTCAGACTTTCAAGTCAAAACGCTTCCAGCCCAGGAGCTATGGTGTAGCCATGTGACCTGGGGCAACTAGTCTAAACTAGCTGGACCTGACTTTCTTCTACAAAAAACGCAGATTGTGATGAGTTCTCCATTTTACAAATTAAGGAAGTCAGACACACCATAAGAAACACAATTTTAGAATGGAAGCAGTCTCAGGGATTATTCTATCTAAAACTCCCTTATCTTATAGGTAGAGAAATTTAAGATCAAAGAGGTGCCCACAGTACCATGGGTTGTAAGTAACGAATCCAAATCCTTTAATTCCAAATCTAAAATTTTTGCCACTGTTTACCCTCTGGATACCTCAAAAACAATAATCACAGCTTTAAAATGATAAAGGAAACAATTAGAGGTAGCTACTGTTTTCTTAACCCTCCTATATATCTAGTGCTTGCTGAGGGGTCAAGGAGAGAAGTGACGAAGGGAAATGGGATCCACTTCCAGGGAGGTGAACACTCAAATCACGTGAAGATGATAATTCCATTTGCCATTCTCAGACACATCTGGAGCATTGTACTTAATCCTGGGCACCATATTTAGGAAGTCCATTGCTAAGTTAAGGCAAGTAAACAAGTATTTATTAGGTTCCTACTATGTACAAGGCACTGTGCTAGGCACTATGGATACAAAAACAAACTAAAAGTAAGACATCTCTTGCCTTCAAGGAAATCACATTTGGATGAGCAAAGGCAATGCATAGAAAGCAGCTGAAAAGTAATGGGATGGGTGAAGGTACTCAGTAAGAACATAGTGCTGAATTTCAGAAAGTCAGAAGGAGAGCCAGTTGGGGAATGAAGGTAGCAAGCTTGGGCCCTTCCCTAAATGGAGACCTCTAGAGAAACTCAACAATGGGATAAGGGAGCCAGAATAAAGGAGGAATGTTCCAGGGTGAAACTGCTGCTGTAGTTTAGTGTTAAGGTTCACAAAGTAAGAGAATACAAAGAAGGGTAAAACAGTACTTTTCCTGAAGGAGCCAATCCAGAGGAGGATGGCCAGGAGACTGAAGGTCTGCAAATTCATTCCATAAGAGGATCAAATGAAGAAACTGAAAATATTTAGATATAATAATTTATATAATATATCTTATATAATCATAATCATATATAATAACAAGATATAACTCCTCGTTCAAGTATTTTAAAGTTAGTCGTGGAAGAGGGGTTAGATATATCCTAAATGACCATGGAATGCAAAACCATGAATAATATCAAAATTTGCAAAAAGATGAATTTAGGTTTAATGTAAGGAAAACTTTCTAACAATTATGTCTTTCCAAAAGTGGGGTATAGGTTTCCCCAAACTGGAGGTCTTTAAGAATGGGTTCTAAGACCACATCTCAGGTATGTTGTAGTGAGAATTCATTTTGATTATAGATTGGATATATGACCACTGGAGTACCTTCTCACTCTGAAATTCAGTTTTTTTTTTTTAATCTAGGGTAGTGTGAAACACGTGACTGGAAGGATATTTCACTCCAAGCATTCCCAACAACTCCCAAGTGTTAAGCCTCAGCTTAAACAGACTAAAACATATTGGCAAATATTTAAGAAAATAATGCAAATAGGATACAACATAGATAATTTTCATTTGTGTTTTCCTAAGCCATGTGCCTGCAGGGATATGTTTCTATTTGGGTTTGACATCACTGGCATAAAACCTGCTCTGAGGCTTTTATGCCACCTTCCACTTGCACTCATGAGTTGGCAGAGAATATGGAAGGTAGGTCTACCTTCAGGGATACTTGATGGTGTAAGATTGGTGTGCATCCCCCCCTCCTGATTGTTAATGATATCAATTAATCAGGTAGACAAATAGATTTTTAAAAGGGGGAATTTTCTAAGGTGATAAAGAAAGCAGTGATTCAAAACTACACCCCACAAAACCCTGTGATATTATCTCCAAAAAATCCCTAAAGTATATAGGGAAAAGTGGGCTCAACTTGTAGACCACATGTGGAAAAGGGCTACCTAATAGCTCTCTGAAGTCCTTTTGTTGGAGTCCTCCAGATATTTCCCTTAGGTCTGGTGTAGTTGGTTCATTTGCTTATTCTGGGTTCTTTTCAGAGTAGGGATTCTTATTGTTTTTGTATCATGAATTTCTGTGATAGTCTGGTAAAGTTGATTGGCATCTCCTCAGAAAAATGTCTTTAAATGCATAAATAAATATACATCAAATTACAAAGGAAACCAAAGGTTCATGAAAACAGATAAAATTGATTTTTCCCAGCCAATTTCAAGGATCCACTGAAATCTATCTTTATGGGCAAAGTGCCCATGGAGTCTAGGCTAAAAACAGAGCCTTGAAGTCCAGTCTGTCTTCAATTCCCAGCACAGACATTTTTGTCATCCATTCAAGGGATGCTGCTATTTGAAACAAAATGCATAGACTAGACCTGTGATTTCATTGATGTGGAAAGTTTGAAGAAGCTCCATTTAGCAATTCAGGTCAGCATTCCCAGCAGTTAATAGCGCATGTTTACATAGCCAGAATGTCAGAGTTAAGACTAGAATCCAGGTCCTTTTGGTTCCTTTGTTAGCTCTCTGTCCTCTATGTAACATGAGTCAGTAACTTCTTTGGTATAAAAAATAGTAATGTAATGTTATTTGTTCAGTTGCTAGATATTTGGAGCATATTTTTCATGGTTTGAATCAATTAATGGACTGGCCACAAAGAAGAAATCAATCATGTAACTTGGTAATATCCAAACATGGCAACAATGCTAGAAGTCAACCATATATTTTTTTTCTTTTAAGCAAATTTAGACACAAAGAAAAAAATCTTTTCATGTCTCCCTTTGCCCATTCTCAATGAACTCAAAGAACTTTCAGTAATGATTCAGTTCTCATATTAGTACTGTTCAAAAGGTAGAAACTCTCATCCGGGTGGTTCAATGACATCCTCAAGGTCACTCGCAAAGAATGGTTTTTATATAGCTCATTTTCTTTTCATTAAGGGTTTATTTGGTTCTTATATATTCAGAACTGAATCAGCGACTCTTCCAAAGCTTTCACTTAAAGCTCTCAGCTCCATATTTTTGATATTGGAGAACGGCCCAATCTAATACATGATTTTGCTTTATACTTATTATTCACAGCTCTTTCCCTTTGCATCTGAATCTGAAGTAATAAAAATCTTGTTATATGAGCACAATAACTTTGTGACATTAAGCCATCTGTCAAGCCTTATATGTTTTCACTCATAATGGGCAATCAATGACTTGCCGGCACAATTAACAGGAGATTTCTGCTAGGGGTAGATGGAAAACTTTGGCTTAATTGTTCTTTAGAGCAGTTAACACTCATTAACCTCCCAAACTGTACATATCCTCGTTATTAGCTGATCACTAACTGTATGCACTTCTATCATTGCCCTCTGTTTTCACAGTCATCAGATACTCACAATTCACCCAGATATGTGAGTGCATGGCCTGGATGTGCAAAATAAGCCATTTGGCAAATATTTGCAGAGAAGTTACCCAAAGTATGTGTGGATGTGAAGAATTGTTCCTTATGCTAGGTTATGAAGATGCCTTTAATTTTGAATTTTGCAAACACAACTTTAGAAAATTGCCCTCAAATCTGTTGATGTAGTCTTTGCCAATCCACCTCTTTGCAGTTATCAGTGGAATCCTTGGATGGACTAGTGGAAATAGCTCATTGGTCTTTCAGATTTGTGTTTTGAGGATTTCATATGTGTATATGTGTGTGTGTGTGTGTGTGTGTGACAATGAAATGTGGACAAGAAAGCATAATAATAATAATAAATTAAATAATAATATAAAAACAAAGTAATGGTGTCCAGGTGAAATCTCAAGAGCATTTGGAATGGTATATATATGTACATATACATATGTATATTTGTTTTTAGAATCATTGTGGATTTCTTTTTTTGTGAACACATCACTGGGAAGCAATGGGTTTCTGAAAATTGAGTTGTCTCCCACCTCACCATGGAGTTTCACACCTAATGTTGGTTCTCTGTACAAATAAAGAAATTTCAGATATCTGGATATAACCAAGATGGTTAACATCAATATTACACTTTCTTCAGAAAATAAAAGGAGTGGTAAGCCTTGTTTCTTTTCCTTTTTTGCTTTAATCAACTGCATATTTCATTGACTCTGTGAGTATAGATCTATATTTGACCTTTGCCCTCATTAGGGTCATTCTTTTTTTTCTACTGGTGTGTAGTTGGTCCATCTATGTCTTCTCATTCTATGTTTTGTGTCCATGTTCCTCCATGAAATCATCATAGATGATCTGTCAAGCATCATGGAGGCATACTTCAAAATAGCTATAGACAAGATTTCAAAAAATAATTTTAGTAAATGACTGAAACTAATTCCCACTATATTAGAGAAAATGATCTCTGTGATTTTAATGTTTCAGAAATGATTTGGCTCAGCCAGGGTTATATACTGTGGTTTGAGGCTGCTCTGAACTTGTGTAGTCAATGGCTTTTGTGTAAAAAAGAGTTTGCTTTCTTTTTTTGGAAAAATAAAGAAAAATAAGGCTAAAATCAAGGAATTTGGAAGAAAATCAGTCTGTTACTACAATGTTGAAGCTACACATTTATACACTAAAAAGGATGAAACACAGAATAAATACTACACTTGTGCTGTACATTTTCAAAAAGAGTAAATCCCTTTGCTATGAGTGCCATGAGACTCCCTCAACTCTTGCATTTCTGGACTTCTGTATTCTGACATTCGTATCTTAATGTGGCATTAATGGAGTTTTCAAATTTTAATTTATAGAAAATGACAGCCTAGGCAAGCAGATGTTCCACTGTTAGTGATTATGGGCTTCAATTTTTACTGCATATTACAAACTAAAGCATCATGTCAGACTTGGGGGTCTCTTGGGCTATGGAGAGGGAATAAAGGGGATCCTTGGGTCCCATCATGCCACTTTGCTTGTCCAGCTCATCTCTGCCTCATGGTAGGAAAATGTTCCATATTCCTGTGAAAATTTCAGATGTTAAAACAAAATTACTCCACGGTCATCGATCATGAACACTTAGCTCTGGCTCAAGTCTAGTTACCACTGTGAATATCATTGTTTTGAATTCATAATAGAGAAACCAATGAGAAAAAATTCAAGATAGGCAGCATGAATAATAAGATATCTCTTCCAATTTATCCTACAGAATCCAAAATATTTCATAAACTAATTCATTTTATTATTGTGATTTTGTTAGTATCTATAAATGCCTCTATTCCCCTTCAACCCATATTAAAAAAAAAAAAAAACATCCCAATAAACAAATAGTCCTATTCCTGGCTCTAAGTTACTGAGAGTTGCCAGAATGCCTAATGATGCTTGAGGTACCTATGGCAACTAGCAGACTTTTTACCCAAAGGTCACAGGAATGGTGATATTGGAACTTGGCACTGAGAGCTGTGGGAAAAAGGAAGATGCCACAGATGTGGAGCATCCATCTTGCCCATTCACATGGAAGCATAGGATAGGGCTAAGATGTTGTCAAGCTTAGTCCCTGAAAACCAGACAAATTGTGGAATATCATGGGTCTATCATACTTTAAGAGAAGGAAGAGACCTGCTAAAGCACCCAGACGGCACTGTGGATATTATGTTGGACCCAAACTTGACAATATCCAAGTTCAAACCCAGCCTCAGACTCTTCCTATCTGTGTGAGCCTGGGCAAGTAATTTGACCTATGTTTGCCTCAGTTTTCTTAAGTATAAAAGGAGATAATAATAATACCTTCCTCCCAGGGTTGTTATGACGATCAAATGAGATGACATAAAGTGCTTTGTAAAATTTAAGCTGTATATAATATTAGCTAAAATAATCATTATTACAGGTCACTAAGTTTTGACCCCTCATTTTACAGATGAGGAAACTGAAGCCTAATGAAGCTAACTGACTTCCCCAAGGTCAAACAGAAAGGGAGAGAAATGGCTGGGATTTGAACCCAAATCCTTCGATTATAAATTTAGTATTCTTTTCATTATTCCATGCTGAATCAAAGTCTCTAAATCAAAACCTCAACTGAGACTCTTGCCCCTTGTGGTATATGATAAAAACAAATATTTCAACAGCAAATTTTATTGGATTGAGACGCAAGCCCTGTGAAGGGTGGAAAATCCCATAGAAGGACAAGACAATGTTAGCATATTGTAACTGTCACATCCTAACTCTTCATCTGTTGAATGGACTATCCCAGGGTCTGCTCCTCCTTTATCCAGATCGATTAACATTCCCAATGTTTCTTTTCCAGGTTAAAAATGAACAAGAAAATTGCTCAGGCAGAACTAAATGGTTCTAGAACAGAATAAAAAATAAAAAAAACCAGGGCGACTAATACAGATCCATTATTCTTTTCTAAACTTTGTTCAAATGACAGACATGGGGATGACTTATGAATGTCTCTCTGCATGTCTAGTACAATGATGTAGTAGTCTCAGAGATAGCAAGCAATGTGGTAGTTGCCATGGCAGCAAGATGTTTTTCATTGAAGAACAGGTAAAATGGGGGCATATAAATAACATATGTACAGTACATTGTCTTTGAATTGGTGACCTTTGCCCTTGGACTAGGAGAACATGTTTTCTTCTTTTCTTTTTTCAGATTCTCGTCTATATTTGATGTTGCATATGTATTTAATCGAGAAGGTGATCAAACTGGCCTCTTTGAAGCCATGCAGAGCTCGGATCCATAGTGAGGAAATGAAGGGGGACTTCCATCTCTACATGTGGTTAAAAGAGTTGATGGATTAGAAACCAAAAAAAAAAAAACCCTCGTATTAGACATGGTGCTGAAAATGACATTTCATACTTACCGAGCACAAATCTCAATTAAAATTTACAGCACAATTTTTTTTTAGATAATTGGGTAGGTGACCCCTGTCTAATATCTTTAGTCTAGAAAACAAATGCATATGAAGGCAATCAGAGAAAATTTAAAGCCTAAAATGTTAAGTAAATCCTGGTATGGTTAAATTTTAGAAATACTCTTATAATCAGGACATGTTGGGGCATTCCAAGTTTGCCTGTCACAGAGGCACTTTGAGGGGTCTGTGGAGCTTGTTTAAATTGCCTGATATATAGGTCTCTGAGTCCCTTTTGATTGGTTTGCCTATGTCATTAAAATTGGTGAGCCTCAGCTAGCCACTCTTTTCCCACTACTCTCTACTTCCATATTCTACCCTTTTTGGGTAAAGTGGGTACCATGACTAAATCAATAAAATGGGATGGACTTCCTTCCCCTCCTCCTTTTTCACCATGGCATAGTAGTTTCTGTTAGTTTCTCTTCTGCATTGTTTATCTTCCTCAGTTTCAGATGCCAGTGTGATCCTCATAAGACCTGGGCGTTCAAACCATGACAACCTAGGAGCCAATGTTTCAGATGGCATGAGACAGCCAGTCAGGCCAGAATTAAAGCTCTGAGAAGCTAGGATGCCTTGGACTCATGGGGGTGCTGGGGGGGTGGGGGAGGATGTACTTGGAAATGGAATTGAGCTAAACTCTGAACCTAATCCCCTTCCCCCCTTAGAAATAGGTTTAAGGAAGGGGGGGTTGTACTTCACACATGTTTAGGGGAGTAAATTTATATACTTGTGATTATACATTCTGAAGTAAATATGTCTGTATAAAAGCTATTCAGACTGTTAGCTAAGTGGACTCAAAATACAGGAGGATCATACCCTACAATTGAGAAATAACTTCCATGGGGGCTGGAGCCATTTGCAGAGCTTAAATATTTCTAACCTCCTTAAGAGTGCTAGACAACTCCAGAAGAGGAGTGAGAAGTAACCTCCTTGGCCTTCAGGCAGTGGAGACCAGGGTAATCAGTGTCATACCCTCTTATTTCCAGCTTACTTAAGTTGGTAAAATTCAGTTCATGGAATGTAGCAGGATTCTTGAATTCAGATAGTAAATTAATTTCAAGGGAACACAGCACCAATTTCAATCCATACAAAGTAGCTGATTGAATTTTGAAAATTAAAGCACTTTGGAGAAAAAAAGATCTAGGTAAATAAAAATGACCTGAATTTATAAAGCACCTTATAAATAGGATCTCATATTTATCCTCATAAGAAGCCTGAGAGAGAGCTGCTATTACGATCACCATTTTTGCACTGATAGAGCTTAAATGACTTATTTAGGATCATACAGCTGGTAAATGTCTAAAGCTGCATTTGAACTCAGAACTTCCTTTCTCGAAGGGCAGTGATCATACCACTGTGCACCTAGCTTCCAACACTTCTTACATTTTTTTCTCAGTTGCTTCAGAATTCCTTGAGAAATATGAAGATAAACTATATCTACTCCCCATTTTCTCCATTGACTTAATAGAAATATTGCAATACATGACTCTTTGTCCTGCAGCCCAACTAGTAATGAATGGACAGAGAAACAAAAAGAGGAGTAACAAAATTGCTTTCATTGTTAAACTGTATACACACATTTGTATTAGTTGGCAGTCCTTTAAGCTTGTATTTCAAAACACTCCACAACATATAAAAGTACATACACACACATGCCTTGCTCCAGCCCAGTTTCAGTGCCCTCCAGTACCTCCTTACCTAATATGAAGTCTTCCTTTTTGATTTCCCTTCATTGGCTCTAGATTGCCTCTGGGGCCAAATAGTACAAGTCTAATCTTTCTTCTTCATAATGCCTGTCCAAACACTAGAAAGTACTTCTTATGTCCCACTTTTCCTTTTCTCCAAACTAAATCTCCTCCATTCATGCTGATTATGCTTCCCTCTCCCCACTCCACCCCAGATATTGTTTGTTCATATTTTTCAGGAAAATATTAAGGACATATCACTAGGAATTGTCTTCATTTTAGGAGACGTAATGGAGATGAAATAGTGACAGGGTTAGGATCTGTGATTTCCTGGTATGGAGAAATATCAAGTGAGAATACTCTATCAATACAAATAAGCACCTTCTTGGCAACTTATGGAGCTGCCTGGAGCACTCACTGGTTAAGTGACTTGTCTAGTGCCGTACGTATAAAAAGTGGTACTTGAACTTCAGTCTTTCTGACTTTGAAGTGACTCTGTCCATCAGGTCACTGCAGTGACCTAATTCTCTGAAACAGAGGAAGAGTAGGGGCTGTGGAGCTCTCAATACGGAACCCTTCCCACTGATGGATATTATAGTTCGTCTACTGCTCATAATCTTAGAGAGTTGCCTGGGGGCACTGTAGTAGCAATTTGGATTTGAAGATCTTTCCCACCATCAATAGGCCATGTGACCTGTTTGCATCACCGGAAGCCTAAGTTACATGTGGTAGCAGGAACTTCCTGACAGTAAAAGGAAGTTATTGTCACAAAGAGGGAGAGAGAGAGCAGTTATGGCTGCTAATGACTGCTAATGGCCGCCCTCATGATGGTTAGAACTGAGCAGGTTGACTTAGCTGTACTCTGAGTTTGTTTTGGGGAAGACCCCAGTAGGGGGTCAGAGAGGTTTCGGGATGGCCAGGCTCCATGTTGTGATATTGTGTGTGGAATGTTTTACTGCTGTGATAGATTGGATAAATAGTTTGTGGGATATGGTTCTCTGGTGTCTGAATAAACGGTTTACTTCTTCTACCTTCTATGTGGAGAGTCTTGTATACTTTGTGATACAAACTACAGAGGCATTTTGACAATTATCATCTATACTGTTATTATGGCCTTACTGATACAGGCAATGAGAAGTTAAGTAACTCACGCAGACTCAGCAAGTATGTCTGTCAGAGGGAAGCCTTGAACACAGGTCTTCCTGATTACCAGACCAGCTTTCTGTCCACTGTGCCACTCTGCCACTCCTCTGACATATAAGCTAATGGAAATTATCTTGCCCTTTCAAAAGATCTCAATAGATTTTCAAAATCGAAGTCTGGATATGGTCAGGAGGGGTGGAGAATAAGAAGAAAGCCCTTTTCTTAGCTTCTAAACATCTATCCAAAGAGATGTTCAATCCTTCTAATCACCATCTTCCCCCTACCTTCAGGAAAAAAACTATCATGTATTTCAATCAGTCTAGCTATAAATATTTGGATTTAAGGAGTTGATTAAGTTTTATCTTACATACTTAGAATTACAGTGGATTTAATTTGACATGCAAATCTATGCATAAATATGCAAAACAGGAACCAAGACTCAACTACAAATCTGGTAATATTATTCTGTGAAACAAAGTATTAGCTACAAAATGAAAGTAAATCATTTGTGGGTCGTATACCTATAAATGTGAAAAAGCATGGGTTAAAGTAACCCTCCAGGACATCCAATTTTTCCCTGAAGTGGGGGTATTTAGTTTAGACTACAGTAGCATAGACATGAGAAGAATCTGGCTCATTGTTAAATTTCATGAAGAAGAAATCAAGACAATCAAAATGAGTTATGATGATTATTTTCCTGAGAAGGCAACTTTAGTATTATGTGCAGTAGTTGAATCATTTCAGCATCCTGGCCATTCATTCTTACCAATAACATTCTCTTTAATTTCAAAAACAACAACAAAATCCATCCCATCCACACCCCCCCCCACCATAATTCTTGAAGAGTTAAAAGGAATAATAACTGACATGTAGTGGTGGTAATAGTGGTAGTAGTAGTAGTAGCAGTAGTAGTAATAGTAGTAATAGCAGCAGCAGCAGTAGTAGTAGTAATAGTAGTAGTAGTAGTAGTAGCTAATAATTATGTTGGACTTTCATTCACTCAACAATATTTAGGAAGCTACCGTGGGTCAAGCACTATAGTAGGCACTCTGAATAGAAACAAAATCAAAACAGTCTCTGTCTTCAAGGAATATAAATTTTATTGGAGCAAATATATACACATATAAGTAAATACTATTTGATAGACAGGGGTAGGTAAGTAGATACAGACATACATAGACTAGGAAGTACATGGACCTTTATTTTACTTTTTGGGCTTTCTCACTCATCAAATCTGTATTCACATTGGCAGGTCTAAGGTTTCCAGAAAGGAGTCTGCCACAATGCTACAACTCAAACATTGTTTCAGTGTCCTAGGTGTGACTGTAATATGGGTAGGGGTGAAAGGCGGTGAGGAGAGAAATATTTCCTGCTACTTAAATTGTAACTTTTAAGCCCCCCCAGTGTTTTTCCCATTTACACAAAATCAATCACCTTTGCACCTTTAACTCTTAAACATAAAACACTTACAAATAATACAAAAGCAATACAAATCAAAACACTTAAAGACCAAAGAAGGAATAGTCGTAACATAATAATCCATTTGAGCCATACCTTTTTTTAATAAATACAGTGTATTTGGGGGTAAGTTGCTATATATTTATAGAAACCAAAAATAGAGACACATGAGTAGGGAAATCATGGCACATGGAACAACTTGAAACTCTGAACAGCATTCCTTGATTGTCTTAAACATTATAGGAACAATCTACACTACATGCAATCCCTTCTCTGCTAGCTTTTCTCCTTTTCTTCCTTATCAATTAATTGCTGAACAAATTTTCTTCTCTGATCCTAAGCTGATGAGTCAGAAATAAGCTCTTTTAGTCATATATGCCCTTAACAGGACAGTGAACAACAACAACAAAAAAAGTTTATTAAAAAGAATTTGCCATAATGCTGAAGCTTACCAAGCTTCTCAAATCTACAAATAGCAGAGGATTCTGCTTTGTTCAATCAGTTCCAGGTTTCTTATAGCCCAACACAACTCACAGCAAAACAGAAATAAAGCTAGTTTTTCTACCTCTCTTTCTTCGGGCAACTCAAAAAGGGAAGTAGAGCCAACACAGGTACACCTGAGATGTTTCCCTCTTTTAGGCTTTAGATGATGTTAGAGAGCAGTAAGCATACATAATTTTGTACAAAGCAATAAGATTCAACTCTCTTTGCTAGCCCAAACTTTCTCTATATGTATCGTCTCAATGAACAAAGTCTCAGAAAACCAGCTGAAGTATCATCTGTTTTTTTTTCATTTTGAAGTTTTCTATATCTTCTGTCTCTGCCTTCTTGTGACTTGTATACTCAGCTTATACTCCTATCTCCTTGTATAGTTTCTTTTTTTCAAAGCTTGTTCTCTAGCTTCTCAATAGCTTCAAACATTCCAAATCATAACCATTTGGCATGCAGGGACTCATCTGTCTTTGTGAGTAAAATAAATGAATGAAACAATATAGAAATTAATAAATCCATATTTCTGGCAAATATTAATCCAACAGTCAACCTACTATCATATTATGTATAGATAGATAGATAGATAGATAGATAGATCTGAGAATCATCTAAGATAGATGATAATTGAACTCAGAGTAGTTCATGTTATTACCAAGTGTGTTGGATAATGCAAAAAGAGAGGGGGACCTGATCAGAAGCTTGGGGTACACCTAGAGTTATTGGGTATGACATGATGAAGAACCAGAAAATTGATACTGAGGAGTGATTGGACAGATAAGAGAAGAAACAAGAGGGAGCAGTATCACAAAAATCCAAAGAGCAGGTAGCATCCAGAAGAAGGTAACTATCAAATCCTGCAGAATCAGGGTTGGGAAAATAAAGGCCATTAGATTTGACAATTAAGAGATCAATGGTAACTTTGGAAAGGGCAGTTTTATGTAAGCGATGAGGTCAGAAGCCAGACTGCAGAGAGTCCTTATACAATCTCCCCATAGACCCAGAATAGTTATTTGATTTATGATTCTGTCAACTGTAACCTTTAAAACTCAAAACAGTCACATGAAAATGAGCTGATGGACCACAATGTTTTACAACCATCATTACCTCAGTCATTTCTCTGGCTTTAAACAAGTTCTACTTGTACATTAGCCTGAGGGACAGGTCTCTATAAGGTCCTCAGAGCAGTCTGTCTCTCTAAATATTTTATTTGAGAAGCTGTGTTTCTTCTCAAGTTGAAATTATCAGTTTTCTTTATATATATGTTTTTTCTTCCCCATTCAGCAATGATTATTGATATACAAAAGAGGTAGCAGTTTATGTATAGATCGATGTATATTTATGGTATATCTCTATGTATATATTTGGCCAGGCTAATCATTTAATTAATGTAGGGAAATCAGTAAGGGAATCCTTCTGCTAGTGCAAAGCAGCGCCTTCTTTGCAACTTAAAATACTTGAGAGTTTCCTGGACCAGAGAGGTTGTTACATTACTTAGGTAATATATGGCAAAGAAACACTTTGAACCCAGGTCTTCCTGACTCTGAGGCAGTGGAGTTCTGCTATCAACTAGGTAGGTGGGGAGGATCAAAGAAGGTCTCATGTACTTTGCAAAGTGTCTTCAGTATATTTTTCATTTTGTTCTCAGAACAACCCTGTGCAGGGTAGTTGTAAGGGTGTGTTGAAGATGAAAAGGATATCTAAGAAATAAAATTAAGGGGTGAGAGAGGAATGTGCTTGGAGAAGGAGAAAGGGAGAGTTAGAATGGGGTAAATTATCTCATAAAAGAGGCAAGAAAAAGCTTTTACAATGGAGGGGAAGAGGAGGGAGGTGAGAGGGAATGAGTAAACCTTACTCTCATCAGATTTGACTTAAGAAGGGAGTAACGTACACACTCAATTGAGTATGAAAATCTATGTTATCCTACAGGAAAGTAGGGGGAAGGTCATAAAGGAGGGAGGAGATGATAGAAGTGAGGGCAAATGGGAGGAGGGGCTAATCAGAAGCAAACACTGTCTTTACCCCTTCCAAAAATTGATCTTGTATTTATTCTGCAAATATTTTAAGCATACTTACTTATGTAGGCTCAAAGGAAAGAATAGAATAAATGGTTGGGCGCAGGATAGGATGGAAGGAAATATAGTTAGTCTTTTACAACATTACTGTTATGGAAGTGTTTTGCATGACTACACATGTAACCTATATCAGATTGCTTGCCTTCTCAGTGAGAGTGCGTGGGGAAGGAGGAAGGGAAAGAATGTAGAATTCAAAGTTTTGAAAATGAATGTTTAAAATTGTTTTTCCATGCAACTGGGAAATAATATATACAGGCAATGGGGTATAGAAATTTATCTTGCCCTACAGGAAAGTAGAAGGGAAGGGGGGGGGGGTGTATGTGATAGAAGGGAGGACAGATTGGGGGAAGAGGTAATCAGAAGGCATGCCGTCTTGGGGTGGGGGAAGGGAGATGGGGGGAAAATTTGGAGCTCAAAATCTTGTGGAAGTGAATGTTGAAAACTAAACATGAATTAATAGAAAAAAAGAGAATGTCCCTGTGCAACAGATGCTGTTGTTATAATGATCCCCATTTTATAGATGAAGAACTTGAGGCCCCTAGAGGTTAATTGACTGTTCCATGTTCACATAGTTAGTAACAGAGCTTAAAAGCAAGTCTCTTCTCATTTCACCTACAACACTTTCTAACTCCAACAAGCAGCCTTTGGGAAAGAAAGTGGGAGAGTTTGTCTATCAATCTAAGATAATACGGAAGTGAGATGATTTACTCATGACAATACATTTAATGAGTTATCTATAATCAAAGGAATAAACATATGGTAATCTTAAGATGTCTACAATATATTACCATCATGGCTTGCCTTCAGGAGCTAGTGTAATATGCATCACCAGTTATGTGAATAATCAGAAAAGGAAGTGGACAGAAAAATATGTGTAGCAAGAATGAGGTATAATAAATGAGCAGCCAGGTTATTCACATGATATCTGTAAAATTGTAAAAGACTTAAGCAATACTCTAGCACTGAGTATAGGAATCTTCTAAGAAGGCTATATGGAAAGATATAGATAGGAATCAGACAAGATGTGTTGTTGTGGAGAAAAACCCTAGCAATGTGGTCATCAATTCATATAAGCATCATGATTTCATTGTCATGCCCAGACATTCAATTGGCTGCTGAAATACTTATTTATCTTATTAAACAACATGACAGTTAAATAAATTAATGTTCTTGATAGCAACAAAACAGTTCTTCCAACCAATTCTTATTTAGAATTTCTCCGTCAGATCTAAGTACTCTGGACAAAATGTCACAATACTCAAGGGTTGCATAAATTCCAAGACTTCCTCGAGAGCCACTATTAGCTCAGCCTCATGTGCTATATCAGAGCATTCTAGATTTGGAGTTGGAAGGAACCTCAAAGGCCATCTGATATAATCTTCTCATTTTAAAGAGCAGGAAGTTGCTCAGGCTAAGTATTTAAGCCACTTTCCCAATGTCACAAAGCCAGCAAGTGGTCAAGGCAGAGTTTGCAGCCAAGTCTCGACTCTGAATCCACTTTTCTTTTCACTGGACCACAATCCTCTCTTTAGTTTTGCTAGAAGTTACAATATGGTTTTACAGATTACCTGAGAAGAAAGGATATTGAATCATAGATTTAGTTAAAGGAAGGATCTTAGAGATCATCTATCCTAGCCTAATCCATTCACTTTCACATCCAATTCAATTCATTTCATCGACTTTAAGCCCCTGTTGAGTCGGGGGCATTGTATCAGGCAATGGGGATGAAAGCAAAGTAGGCTTTGTCCTCAAGCAGCTTGTGTCTACCAAGGGGAAAATGAAACCAGAGACACAAAATGATCTGCCTAGCATACCTAAGTAGAAGCACAGGCTCATAGATCTAGAGCTGGAAGAGACCTGAAAAGTCAACTATTCCAAGATCTTCCTTTTTAAAGGTAAGGAAACATAGACCAAGACAAGTTAATGGCTTCTTTAAGGTCGTACAGGTGGATTGATTCTTGTTCCTCTGATCCCTGAGTCATTATTCTTCTAAAACCAGGATTTGAAATATACCCTCTGAACCTCCTATATGATATCTTTCCTGAGCCCCAACATACCTGCTATTACTGCCATTCATAAAATTATCTTATTCTTATTTCAAATATACTTACACAAATGCATATTGCTTCTCCTCTCAAAAAAAAAAGAAGAATTTAATCTCCCTTGGAACAGAGGGTTTTTTTTTTATTTTTATCTTTTTATTTCCAGCATCTGACACAGCGTTTGGTGCTTGGAAGGGGCTTAATAAATATTGATTGATTAATTCAAGCAAAATCCTGGGGTTTATTTGACCTGATCTATGTAATAGTAATTAAGGTGGGACTTTTTGCTGTCAACCTTTAATGATTCTGCCTTTGTTTGAATGGGCAGATGAAGTGGGATGTTTTTGTATTTCTCAGCACTGAGACAATTGGGAGCCATTGATTTGTATCTGATGTGATTTTGGGGGTGGGGAACTTCTCCATGCCCAGCCTGAGTGAGGTCAGGGCCCTGCAGCCCTGAACAGGATATATAAGTGCAAAGGTTAGCGCTCTCGCTGGGTAACGAGCCACAGCAGGAGTAGCGTGTAACTCTTAATGAGCTCCCCAGCTGTACACGCAGATGTTGATAACTACGAACTATATTTGGTCTGGAATTTAGGGTGCTGGCTTTTTCCCCTGAACTAGGTGGATGTTATTTGTATGCTGTTTTAAAACGAGATTGTTAACCCCTTATGTTGCTTCCTTAAGTAAAGCAGATCAAAAGGACCTGTGTTGGCAACTTTCTGGGTATTGGTTGTTGGGGATCTTACACCCCACAGAAGCTGCTAGCTGGATTGTTGATACAATCTATTGTCTCATTCCAAATATTACCTCAAATTATTTTCCACAAAAGGAAAACATCAAAGAATAACTTTGGAAGAGAGTAGGGGGAAACATCATGCTTTGCCCTAAGTAGAAAAACTTTCTACCAAGCCACTCTTGTTACTAGTGAGGTAATTATGAAGGGAGGGAGGGAGGGAGGGAGGGGAGGGAGAGAGAGAGAGAGAGGAGAGAGAGGAGAGAGAGAGAGAGAGACAGGGAGAGAGGAGAGAGATGGAGAGAGACAGAGAGACAAAGACAGAGACAGAGATAGAGAGAGACAGAGACAGGCAGAGAGAGATGGAGAGCAAGAAAAAAGAGGAGAAACAAATATGAAACAAAGACACACTAAATATTTTGAATCTGCTTAAGGACCCACATTCCACTGCTCTAGCCCAACTAGAACTCATGGTAGCAGCAGTAAGTTGGTGACCTCTGTAATGCCTTCATTCATCATAACCCAAAATGATCAGGAGCACTGAAAGAAGCAAGCTGACCCCAACCCAGACAGGTATAAAATTAGCAATGGCCTAGAGATTCTCTTTGTGCCAGTTGCCAAGGGCAACATAGAACTGATGGATAATGTAATAATGCACATTAACCCACACTTTTGCTAAATAAGTTAGCAACACCATTAATATCATGAGCAGCAGGGGGCATGGAGACTGACTTAGGTAAGCAATACCCTTAGGGAAAGACCTAACCACTTAGCAGCCTTTTTTGATACACCACAGAAAAGAGGTGCCTTTTTCTACTTCATTTGTCCTCTCCTTAATTTGTTAAAACATTTTTAACCAGCTTTTCTCTTTAACAGAATTAATACTTTTTTTTAACCTGAATGAGTCCTTATATATCACCTAGCCTAGCCCCAACACTTTGCTTATGAAGGAATCAAACAATCATTTAACAAGCATTTATTTAAAACTCTATGCTAGAGGCTGTGCTAAACACAGTGGATACAAAGGGGAAAGCAAAAGATCCTCGACATCAACTTTACTGGGAAGTAAACGTACAAGAAGTACCAGGAAGAAATGAAATTTATATGTAAGGGAGAAAGTTTCCCTTTCTGCTTCAATTAATACAATATTGTATTAATTGAAGCAGAACAATTAATTAATTAATTGTTAAGCATAAATAAAGTGTTAAGGGTTTTCTTACAATTTCAACATAATGTCTGAGTAAATCAGTTTGAGAGGAGGTAAAGGACTTTTCCCATTGCATGAAAACAACTAACACTATGCAGAAAATAGCTTGTAATTGGCCAAGAGAATCAATCCTACCCCTTGACCTTTTATGTGAAAACAGCAAGCCATTGAAGAGTTGAAAATTCAGACCTCAGAGACCTTTGTAAAAGTTGATTGCTTTTCCTGTACCAGAAGGTAAGAACTCTCTCTCCTCCCCTACTCCCATTGCCCATGTCATCAGAGCTAATGAATGAGGGGGTGGGAGAGAGGAGAGGGAGAGGGAGAGAGTCATGCAAAGAGACAGTCATGCAATGGGGGAGAAAATTTCAGGGAACATGGTCATGTATGGAAGAGTGAAATATTAGCTATAGACTCAATAATGTAGCACATCCTGGTAGCCCAGATGAATAGCCTTTCCAGAAAGCTGTACCCAAGGAAAACAGGGTAAGGACTGTTAGCATTGATTTTACATGAGAAAAAAGGAAATTATTCTGGGGATGGATCCAAGCTTTCTCAACAGGCCTCTCCAAACATCTTTAAAATAACATCTCAAAACTAATTCTGGAGTGGAAGAGCCAACAAAAGGTCAGACTGGGATATTCTTCCAACCCAAGAAAACGTAAGAGGTCAGAAAGAGAGATGTGTGACATGGGGGAGCAGGCTGGCCCAGAATACATCTGAATGAAACATCAGTGGTGGGAATAGGGGGTGGAGACAGGAGCAGTAGCAGCAGATTTGGGGTCTCTTCAAACAAAGGAACCTGGCTACTGGTCAGAAAGAAATTATAGTGCACCCATGCACTGGCACTGGATGTAGAACCAAACACTGCTTGGTGACTCCATTGCCTATGCCTACTTCTGGGGAGTTCAAGGACTGAGGGGAGCACTTTTAGTCAAGAGAGAGTACAACCTTTTGACCCTGCAGTACCACTTCTAGGGCTGTATCCCAAAGATCATGAAAATGGGAAAAGGACCCTCATGTATGAAATATTTATGGCAGCTCTCTTTGTGGAAGCCAAGAGCTGGAAATCAAGAGGATGCCTATCAATTGGGGAATGGCTGAACAAGTTGTGGTATATGAATGAAATGGAATACTGTTGTGCTATAAGAAATGATGAGCAGGTAGACCAGAAAAACCTGGAAAAACTTAATATGAACTGATGCTGAGTGTTTTGAGCATTGTACCAGTAATGAAGGTTGGAATTTCTTTTACTGTTTTCTCTTTTAGCACTTATTTAATCAAGCGCCCTTGAAGAGTCTGGCCTTTGTTTCTCTGATTAAATCAGGAGTCTTTGATGACCTCCTTGCCACAAGAGAAAGCCTAGTTTACATGGGTTTGAGTCACATATTTGTGACGCCAGAAGCTTTTAGGTCACGTGGGTGAGTCGCATGTTGTGACGCCCTTTGACACTGAACAGAATATATAAACTCAAGAGGTTGGCATTTTCCCTCAGGGCTCTCAGTCACTGGAAGAATGGCATGGGACTCTGGGCAGCCATGATGGAAAATGTTATCCACATCCAGAGAAAGAACTGTGGAATCTAAATGCAGATTGAGAAAAACTATTTGCTCTTTTGTTTTGTTTTTTCTTTCTCATGGTTCTTCCCTTTCATTCTAATTCTTCTATACAACTTGACTAATGTGGAAATATGCTTAATAAGAATGTATATGTAGAGCATATATAGGACTGCACACTGTCTTGAAGAGGAGGGGAGGGGAGAGAGATGGAGAAAATTTTAAACCTACAGATGCGAATGTTGAAAAGTAAAAATAAATACATTTATTTATTTAAAACAAAAAGAAAGTGGAAGCCCTGAGGGACAGTATCCTTTCCAGCCCTAAGGGAGGAGGAGCCCCAAGGAATAGTATTGATTGAAATCCCAAGGGATAAAGGTCCTTTCCTGGGTAAGGACCAGAGTGCAGACCAAAAGAGCAGTGACCACATTTCATCTCAGTTAACACCACTTTGGAAGCACTAAAAACTTCCAGATCCGCAATACTAGCTCCGAAAGCAGCCTTGCAAAAAAAAAGTCTGAAGCTTGAGACAGAGTCCTTAATAGCACTTTCACAAAAATTGACCTTGTATTAGGGCATAAAAACCTCACAACCATATGCAGGAAAAATAGAAATGTTAAATGCACCCTTTTCAGATCATAATGCAATAAAAATTACATTCAATAAAGGGCTGGGGAAGCATAGATTAAAAGCTAATTGGAAACTAAATAATCTAATGCTAAAGAATGAGTGGGTCAAAGAATAAATTATAGAAACAATCAATAATTTCATTAAAGAGAATGACAACAATGAAACAATACTCCAAAATTTGTGAGATGCGGCCAAAACAGTACTTAGGGAAAAAATTATATCTCTAAATGCTTACATTAATAAAAGAGAAACAGAACAGATCAATGAATTAGGCATGCAACTAAAAATACTAGAAAATGAATGAATTAAAAATCCTTAATTTAACATCATAATGGAAATCCTGAAAATCAAAGGAGAGATTAATAAAATTGGAATTTAAAAAATATATATAAACTAATAAAACTTGGAGCCTGTTTTACGATAAAAAAATAGATAAGCCTTTTGCTTAATTCAATTTAAAACAGAAAAACAAATAACTATTATAAAAATGAAAAGGGTGAATGTACCACCAACAAAGATGAAATTAATTATTAGGAATTTTTATGCTCAATTATGAGCCAGTAAAACTGACAGTTTTAGTAAACTGAATGAATATTTACAAAAATAGATAGATAGATAGATAGATAAACTTCCCACATTAAAAGAAGAAATAGGACACTTAAATAAACGTATCTTTGAAAAATAAATTTAAGAAGCTATCAATGAGCTCCCTAAGGAAAAATCTTCAAGACCAAATGGATTCACAAGTGAATTCTACCAAAAATTTAAGGAAAAATTAATCCCAAAACAAACAAACAAACGAATGAATGAATGAATGAATAGATAGATAGATAGATAGATAGATAGATAGATAGATAGATAGATAGATAGATAAATGAGTGAAAGCAATTCTTCAGATGGTAAATGGCCAAAGGCTATAACAGGCAGTTTTCAGAAGGAGAAATCAAAGCTATAAATATCACGTAAAAAAATGCTCTAAAACACTACTGATTAGAGAAATGCAAATTAAAACAACTCTGAGATACCAACTCAAACCTTTAAGATTGGCTAACATTACAGAAAAGGAAAATGATAAATGCTGGAGGGAATGTGGATTAATTGGGATGGTAATTCATTGTTAGTGGAATTGTGAATTGATCCAACCATTCTGGAGAGCAATTTGGAACTACATCCAAATGGCTATAGAACTATATTCAACCCAGAATTACCACTACTGGGTCTATATCCCAAAGAGATTAGAGAAAACAGAAAAGGGGCCCATTTGTACAAAAATATTTTTAGCAGCTCTTTTTGTGGTGGCAAAGAATGGGAAATCAAAGAGATTCCCATGAATTGGGAAATGGCTGAACAAGTTGTGGTATATAATTGTGATGGAATACTATTGTGGTGTAAGAAATGACAAGTAGAGTGGTTCTAGAAAAACCTTGGAAGACTTTTATGAATTCATGCAAAGCAAAGCAAGCAGAGCCAAGAGGCTATGGTACATAGTAACAGCAATATTGTAATATGATATGATCAGCTATGAAACACTTAGCCGCAATGATAAAGATAATGATCCAAAAAAAAAAAAAGATAATGATCCAAGACAATTACAAAGGGCCTTTGATGAAAAATATTATCCCCCTCCAGAGAGAAAACTGAATGCATATTGAAGGAATTTTTTTTACTCTCCTTACTTTTATTGTTTTATTTTGTTTTCTTTTGAAATATGGCTACTAGGGATTTTTTAAATGACTTCATATGTAGAATCAAAATCAAAGGGGCTCAGGAGGTAGAGAATATGGAACACAAAATTTTAAAAGATTGTTAATTTTTTCATGTAATCAGAAAATATTTAATGAAAGAAATGAATATAATATTTAAAAGTAAAAACAAGTCAGTTTCTAGTCAATGTGTATTTGGGGCAAGAATTTTAGATTTTGCATCAGAAGATCTGGGTTGGATTATGATTTCTGCCATTTAGTAGAAATGAGGTTTGAACAAGTAACTTTATGTGATCTATTCCTCCATGTTTTCATCTCTAAAATTATTGCATTCTATTAGATAATCTTTGGATTCCCTTCAAAATCTAAATCTGTGATCTTAGGGAGGAAATGACAAAAGGAAAAAAAATGAAAATTCCCCTTCTTATCTAAGCTATGTTGACAATTAGTCTTAACCATGTAAGGTTGGATCATCTAAGGGATGAACCCCAAATTAGATTACTTGGTTTTGTTTACACAGTTTCAGCTTAGGTGAGCACCACTAACCATCCTTGCAGTTTAATAACACCAGACTTGTGTCTTTTAATGACTCAGAGAAAAGATATTTATAGCATGACACTGTCATTGATATCTACATGCCCTGGAGAAAAGCCTTGGAGCCCCAAGTCATTCTACTAATTAAATGAAAAAAATGTTTGCAAATGCTTGCATGTCACTATTACTGAAGGGGAAACTACTGTTCTGTCTTGGTCAGCCTTTCCCATAATAGTTTAGGCCAATCTAGTCATTCCAGGTCACTGAATACAATGGCCAAAGTGAGGGGGGCACTAATACTCTTCAATATGTGTAGAATTGAGGAGGGTTTGCTTCAAAATCTATACATTATTAATCATCAGATGACAGTTCTGACGTTCTGTTGAGGATGTTGGAGGCATTGTATAAGGATTTTGTATTGAAAGGACTGCTCCAAAATCATCTGGGTCAGCAGGGCTTAAGGGAGCACTAGACAGAGACTATGTTCCCCATTTCTCTCCCCACCACCACCACCATGGGGCAAGGGAAAAACCATACAAGGACTGCTGGGCCAAAGAAGCAGCATGGCTGCTTATACTTTTTTGGATGAGTTGGGAGTCACCAATTCTATTCCATCTGGTAAAATGGAAGACCACTAGGCTTTATCATCCTCTCAGCTACTACCCACTGGAGATTCTCACATGCTGCTGCTATTTGACCCACTGATGCACATTAAGCATCCCATTCCACCCACCCCACAGCTTCACCCTTAGGACTTCATGACCTTTCCATCCACCCTGGAGCCAAACTGCCCCCCCACCTTAGTAGGAGTGTGAGCACCTTGAGTTCAGGAACAGCCTCATTTTTACTATTTGTCTCCCTAGTGTTTAGTTCTTAGCACACGGTAATTGCTTAATCAACTATTTTTAATCCCTTCCTTCTTTAAAAATTATTTTATTTTATTTTATAATTTATGTGATAAAACAGGCATTTCCATAACAGAGCACAATAGTGTATCAGCAAGCCAATAATCACAATATAGATGATAATTGTCAAAATGCCTATGTGTTTCTGTATTGCAAAATATACAAGACTCTCCACATAGAAGGTAGAAGTAAACGATTTATTCAGACACCAGAGGATCAGACCCTGTAACCAATACTCCCAATCCATCACAGCAGCAAAGATTTCAATATACAACTCCACAGAATGGAGCCTTGCCATCCCAAAACCGTCTGCCCCCTGCTGGGGCCTTGTCACCAATAAGCAAACTTACAGCACAGCTATTAGAGGTCTGCTCTTTCCCTCAGCTCTAACTGTAGTAACTGCTCTCTCAGCATTTCCTGTGACACAAGTTTCTTTTCTTCTCAGCAAGCTCCTCCCACCACATGTGACTTAGCCTTCCTGTGATGTAAGCAGGTCACATGGCCTGTTAATAGGTGGGAAAGATCTTCAAATCTAAATTGCTATTACAAATAGAAAAGATGATTATACATGAAACTGCAGATCTACTATGCACAGCTTTCTATTCCTTCCAAGTATACAACAAGATTATCATTTTTTTTTGCTTTTATTTCTTTCCTCCCCCCACTCTAGAGATGGCTACCATTACAAAAAATAGGCATGTGCGTATGTGTGTGTGTGTGTGTGTGTGTGTGTGTATTCCTTCTCTAAGAGAAATCTATTTTCTCTTACTGCTATTACTCATTCCAATTAAGAAAAAAAAATCTTCTCAATAAGATGCATAGGGAAGCAAATACACACACATACATACATGCATACACACATACACACACACACACACACACATATATATATATATATATGTGTATATATATATATGTATATATATATATATATATATATATATATATATATACACATATATATATATATCTTGTTGGCTGCAACACCCTCACTTTATAGATGATGAATCTGAGACCCAAAGAGAGGCAGTACATGTTGACATCACACAGATAGTAAGAATGGATTTGAACCCAGATCCACCACCTGTGAATCCAGCATTCTTTCCTCTGAACCACATTACCTCCCAAGCAACAACTCCCTTAAGAGCCCCTGGGTCCCTAGGCTGAGGATGACTTGCCTTCTAATGGGACTTTTAAACTCTTCTGCCAGTGGGCTCAAGCCCAAAGCACTGTTCAAGTGAATGTGATTAATTGAGGCTGCGACCACATCTGTTTTACAACATCTGCAACCTCACCCCTGGGTGTGACTCACTGAGGGTGGGTCCTTGGTATACAAAGTTGGAACAGTTTCAATCACAGGTTTGATCATCAGTAGAAATTACTCTGCATTCTTTCCTAGTACATATAGTCATTATACCTACATAATTTTGGCAAGCTTGAGAGCCACACTGATGTTTGCTATAAAAAATGTTGGGATCTAGGGGACCAGTTCCCATTTTATATGCTGAAAAATTCACATACTACAGGGTTTGGGAGCATGGGATCACTCTTGGCTTCCTTTCTCCCTCCACCCTACCCTAATCTCCACCATTGTAGCATATAGAATAGCTATAAATATTTCTCAAGATAAACTGGGTGGCAGGAGTAGAGAAGACCACATGAAATATTAATAACAACAACAATCATGATAACCATACCTATCATTTATGTAGTGTTTTAAGGCTCACGTAGCACCTTGGGGCATATGGGATGTTCAGGGAAGATTACCACCTCTGGTAGGAGGGATGCTGACCCCTTTTCAGGGCTTCTCATCCATCTTTGGTGTCCACCTACCACCCAACTCTCCCCTGTGTCTTCAAGAAATTGCAATGTGTGCTGCAACCATACCCTGGTCAAAACCTTTTCAACAGATGGGCTAAACCAGGTTGAGGGTAACCTATGAGCCTCAAACGCATTGGTGATATAGAGGGGTGTCTACACCAAGCATGTGAAGACTCCCCCTGCAGAATGGGTGGATGAGAAAAAATTTATACCAATCGCTATGAAGGTGGCTGAAGCAAGCATTGTGGAGAGTTTAGAGCTTGGTCAGATATGGAGGTCACCAAGGTCATCCATTGCATCTCAGGTCCTCGCTGGTACTCCTGGCTTTTATCCTTCCACAGGACTTTGATCACTCTGGAAGATTGAGGCTGACAACTTTGTGCAACTCTGCCTAACTTAAATCCAACTAAACCACAAATCAAAACATCACCCTGTAACGTCAATGGCCCTCGTCAAAAACAACAGACAAACCAGTGTCTTAGAGGTCATTGTCTCTGTCTTTTGTTCTAAATTTTTTGTCTAGTTCGACTTTTTTATTTCATAATCAGCTATTCTAATTTCTATTCTGATATATTTTAATATTTTCATCTAGGATTATTCCTTGAAGTTGTTCTGTTGTTAGTGCAGAATTGTCTTGCAGAGTTTGTTGTAATATGTGTATTTTGATTTTCCTCAGGGGGGATTTGACTCAATTTCTTTTCTTGCACATTTTTATTTATTGGCTTGGTTCTTTTGTCTATAATACCTCATCCGTCTGCTTTGACCATGGGGTCCATAAGTACAAACATGCTTCTTACCTCCAGTCCTTAGTCTTCTCTAGTTGTTGCACTGTTGGTCTTGTCCCTAATTCTGGCTACTTGTTCTTTTTCGTCTCTCAAACCACAAGACAAGAATAAGAGGACTGAGCATTACTGGTTAGTATATTTCTGCACCATCTGTTGATGGGTGTGCCTTTCCCCAGTCTGCTCTTCTGGGCTCCATTCACCTTTCTCTGATTTTCATTTATTGCTAATTCATCCCTTAGATATTGGTCACAAGGGAGTCCCCTAGACTGGAAACTCAACAAGCCTTTGCAGTTGTCTCTCTTCTCCTTCTTTTTCCCATCTTCCATTGGCTACATGTTTACTTCTCTACAATCTTAGTAACAACATAGCTTTATAAATCAGAAAGAGCTGTGTTCCAGTCCTGCCTCTTAGAAATCTTGCTTCTCTGAACCTGTGCAAGTCATTTAACTTTTCAGTTCCCAGACAATGGTCCAAACCTATAAACTTCAGAATACTTGCAGATCTACATTGGTAGAGGGAGTTCTTTATATATCAAATCATGGATCTGGTTAAAACATAAAAATAATTATAGTAACAGTCCTGCAATTTTTGTATATAACTTACTTGATAATCTTCTTCCCTGTTTTCCGGACTCCTCCACAGTTCTCTTTCCTTCCTGCCAAGTCTTGAGAATGGTGTGCTTTGGTGAGTATCTATGTGTAGAGATGGGGAATGGATGGAGATCCAGTGATTAGAACTACACAAGGTCATCTTGGGCACAGATTGTAGTGATGGGGGTTGGGAAGATTTGCATCAGGAGAGGAAATTTTGGGAACAATAGACTGGCAAATTAGATCATAGATATAGAGCTTGAAAATATGTAAAAAGGGGGCTGCTAGGTGGCACGGTAGGCAAAGCAGCTAGGTAGTACAGTGGATAGAACACCAGCTCTGGAGTGAGGATTTGAGTTCAAATGTGACCTCATTATTAGCTGTGTGATCCTCAGCAAGTTCGTTCACCCCAATCACCTCCAAAAAAGAAGGAAAGATGTAAAAATCTATCTCTTCCAACTCTATCATTTTACAAATGAGGAAACTGAAGCTCGTAGAGTTGAAGTGACTTTTCCATGGCTATATAACTTTTAAGTGAGATTGAAAGCGACAACTTTTAAGTCCAAACCCAGTGCTCCGTCCTCTGCACCCAACTTTTTTTAGTTCACTCTTCTGGAACTAACCATAATTCAGTTCGGTTTGATAAATAATTATTAAACATCTAGCAGAGATAGGATGTCACGGTAACTGCTACTGTAGGGGGTGTGAACGTGTAAATAAAACACTGCCCTTGCATTCAAAGATCGTATAATCTGGTGGAGAAAGCTAAGATCTGATGTCATAATTATTTGTCCATCTTCCTTGTCTTAATCCATCAATGAGTCAACCAGCGATCAATTGCCAAGGGTCTACTTATCAAGTGCCAGGCCTAAATTCAAATATAAGTTCCTGGAGATCATAGAATCTGCTTTATTCTTTCTTGTATCCTAACACTCCTTTGTCCTATGAAACAATAATAGGAGCTTAACAGATATGGGGTAAGTCATGGGCAAAATCATCGGATGTTGGTTTTGTAGGTGATGAGCATCTAAAGAAAGGAACACAGAGTAGCATGGTGGAAAGACCACCATAGGTGCTAGGCCCAAATCCCAGTGTGGACTACTGAAGATTTGTATAACCTTGATCATTTCACTTCCCGGGGCTTGTTTCCTCATCTGTAAAATAAGGTGGCTGGACTAATGACCTGTAAGGTGGCTCTCAGCCCTGCATCTATCACCCCATGACTAAAGAATCCCTGAGATCCATATGACATATAAATCTGTCATACTAAGTTTAACAAAAAACAAAACATTCCCTGTGTATACAAAACACCATTCATTTGTTCAGATATTAACTCTATATTTTCCAGTGGAATTGCCATTTTAGCAGTGGGGTGGGGGGAAGGGAGTTTTCCTTCCATTCCCTTTTGCTAACCACCTGTCAGTACTTTTCTCTTGCCTTGCCTACTGTAATCCCTCAATCTTCTCTTCCCCCAAGTATTTGGATCCAGATTCAGGATCAGCCAAATGCCAGAGTGAAATGCTTAATTTTGAAAAATCATTTCTTGATCCTTTTCTCTCATTTCGGTACCATGCTGCTTCCCCATACCTCTGCTTTCTTTCCTCCCTTGTGAGGATGGTGATTCAGGCATCCTTCCCAATGGATGGCAGTCCTCCAGAAAGGAGTGCTAAATTAAAAATACCAGTTACTCGCTTACCTCTTAATGAAACAGCTGGCTTAAGAAACTTTAGGTTTAAATGATCTGCCTCAATAATATTGTTCAGTCTTAAGTGAGGCAGTACACCCCATACTCTTTATGTAATTTGATGAGACTGAAAGTCTGGGGAGCCCACATTAACACACTGATTAGGGATGTTATTGGTATGAGAAGGGGCAGTTCTTTTAGTCAAGTCAGGCTCGGTACTCTAAAAAGTACTAAGATTTAAATTTATAAAAATGAGTGTTAAATTAATTTACAATGGAGCTCAAATTAATGCAAAGAGATGCAGTGGCCCTACTGATTTGATAGATGGCCTCATTATGATCTTCTGTAGATCAAAAAGATTTCAATTATGTGGCAAAATTTCCTGGGTGCCCATTTATTCTCTTTCAGTGAGTTCTAATAGTGCTGTGATAAAGGTTTTCTTTTTTTTTTATTTTAGCTGAGTTTTTGCATTTGTTACAAGTTTCACACTCCTACACAAGGCCACATTATCATTGTCCCTGATCATAAGATCTGTCAATGGGTTTCCCAACCCCTGCTCAGAAACACTACCGCACCACTTTTGGTGCACCCTGCTCTGTAACTACATATCTTGGTGCCCACAAGTAACACTCCCCAACAGGACAACACTCTAATCAAATTTTATGTGCAAATTCAGTTGAGTGGAGAATGGTGGCAATGGTAGGGAACCTTTGAGAGAAACCTTGAACTTCATTCCACAAGATCCCCATAGGGGCAGAGACTATAGGGAAACACCTTCAGGAAAGAGGCAGAAAGCTTAGGATATCTATGAGACAGCTTAGTTGTTAAAATACTCTGCCTAGAGTCAGTATGACCTAGATTCAATTTTGCTTCAGGCATATACTAGCTATGTGACTACGATCAAGTCACCCAAACTCTCTCAGCCTTAGTTTCCTCATTTGAAAAATGGAGGCAAAATAGTTAGTAACTCCCAGGATTATTTTGAGGATCAAATGAGAAAATGTATAAAATGCTTTGTGAACATTAAAGAAATATACAAGTGCTAGTAGTAGTAGTAGTGGTGGTGGTGGTGGTGGTGGTAGTAGTAGCAGTACTATAGCAGTAAGGTAAGATTCATGACCTCGAGGATGACCATGAACATGCCTGTATGGTTCAGAATTATAAAGTATAAGAAATTCTCTAAGTAGAAGGAATAGGAAGTATAACATTTATTTAGACACAAGAGAATCCAATCCCAGGACCAGTAATTCCAATTCCATACCATACCAATTATATTCCAAAACTAGTAAGCCCACCTCAATGTAGCAATAAGGAAATTATAACAAAGTATCATATCAAGGAGCCAAGCCATCCTGCAATCTGCCCCACTCCCCCATTAGGGCCTTCCTATAAAAGATCACTCAAAAATCCCATGTTGGTAAGCAAAATGGGCTCTTAGCACTTAGTTGGCCTTTGTTTCCTTTGAGTAATTCAGTGTATTTCATTGAGCCTTACTAGGTGCTAAGCCCAGGCCCAAACCCCTATTAGATGTAAAACCTATGTGGGTGTGGATTGGTAACTAAGGTGGGGCCCAAGGTGGGGCTAACTCAGGGGAGGGCCTAGTTTTACACATGAGTTTGAGTGATAAGTTTGGGACATCAGAGGCTCTTAGACCACGTGGGTTTAAGTCGCCTCTTTGTGACGATTTTAGGTCGTGTGGGTGAGTCGCATGTGTGACTCACCCCTGACGCTGAAAAAGATATAAAACCAGGGGTTGGATTTCTCTTCTTTGGAGCTCTTACCCACAGCAGTGGTGGCACCTGTGACTCTGGGCCAGCCCTTGTTCTGAGCTCCCATGCTGAACCTAGATGTTGGTAACTATGAATCTGTATTTGGTCTGTCTGTTGATGTTTGCAATTTGTTTGTAATTTGCTCTGAAGTTCAGTGTGCTGACTTTTCCCCCTGAACTGGGTGAATGATATTTGTATGCTGAATTAAAGTAAGCTTGTCAACCCCTTCACGTAGCTGTCCTTAGTTAAGCAGATCAAAAAACCTGTGCTTTTGCAGCATGCTGGTAGTGTTCTTGTTGTTGGGCTTTCACCCCCACAACAGCTGTTAGCCGGATTGTTGAAACAAATCCTAACTCTCCATTCAGCACTCTCTCCTGTAGTTCTGCCAGCTCCAAGTTCCCCGATCTCCTCAACTCTCTCTTGTTTTGCACTCTCCACTCTGCAGTCTCTCTCAATGCTGGCTTTCCCTCAATGTCCTCTTGACATCTGCTTCTGAATCCTGCAGCTCTCAGTTCCCCTGCTCCCAGTTCTCCTGCTTTCAGTTCTGGGCTCTCATTTTATACAGTCCTAACCAGCATCTGATGGACTAGAACTCAGTGCACATACCATGGACTCTGGTCTTAGCAACTCCCCTTAGGGCCCTGAAGGCTTCACGCCCACATCAGCTTAACTAGCCAAAAGGTATGGGCCTGGGGCCTCACACCTAGTTAGTGAAAGGGTATGGGCCTGCCTCTAGTCAGGCCTCCCTTTGTTGGCCCCACTTGAGGCCTATTTAATGGGCAAAAAAGGTCTTTAACTTACTGATTGACCTTACAAGTAGTGGTAGTGGTTATAGAAGTAATAGTCATAGTAGTAGTAGTAATAGTTATAGAAGTAATAGTTATAGTAGTAACAGTAGTAGTAGTAGTGGTAGTAGTAGTTATAGAAGTAATAGTTACAGTAGTAGTAGTAGTAGTAGTTATAGAAGTAACAGTAGTAGTAGTAGTAGTAGTTACAGAAGTAATAGTTATAGAAGTAACAGTAGTAGTAGTAGTAGTAGTAGTAGTAGTGGTAGTAGTAGTTATAGAAGTAATAGTTACAGTAGTAGTAGTAGTAGTAGTAGTTATAGAAGTAACAGTAGTAGTAGTAGTAGTAGTAGTGGTAGTAGTAGTTATAGAAGTAATAGTTACAGTAGTAGTAGTAGCTATAGAAGTAATAGTTATAGTAGTAACAGTAGTAGTAGTGGTAGTAGTAGTAGTAGTAGTGGTAGTAGTAGTTATAGAAGTAACAGTTATAGTAGTAACACTAGTAGTAGTGGTAGTAGTAGTTATAGAAGTAATAGTTATAGAAGTAACAGTAGTAGTAGTAGTAGTAGTAGTAGTTATAGAAGTAATAGTTATAATAGTAGTAATAGTAGTTATACAAGTAATAGTTATAGTAGTAACAGTAGTAGTAGTAGTAGTGGTAGTAGAAGTAGTAGTAGTAGTAGTAGTAGTAGTAGTCATCACAACGTGTACTAAGGACGTTGCCACAGTGGTAGAATGAAAGTGAAAGGCTAAGAAGTTGTTCCCTCAGGTTTTGATGCTTCTATCTGGTACCTTCTCATTTCAACTAATGATTCCCATAACTAGTTCCTAATCTCGGTTATTTCCATGTGCTGGAGTACTGGTCCTGTTGGTGCGCTCTAAAGCTTGGCACCCTAGGAAAAAGCATCAGTGACCCTGACCTAGCCTGGGCTCTTTGCTGTAATCCTGAAGTCCATTTCTCACAGTTTCAGTTTTCGTGGCTTTCAGGTCCTGAATGAGGCAAGGCTAGAGCGCATACTCTAGTCAGCATTCTGTCAGTTAAAGTCTTAGTCCTAAGTGACATAGTCAGGAGGAGCCTCAGTAAAAGGCACCTCTAAGTTTTTCTGGCATAAATGATGCCTCGCACTCGTTCTCTTTGCCTTCAATGAATCAGAAACTCCAAGAGACCTTGGAATTAACTCGTTATTTCTGTAGCCCGCTGGATCAAGGCGATTGAACAAAAAATTCTTATGACTAGCTTGAGTCCACTGGTGATCATTTTAATTTGGATAAACATCCTGCTTAACTTCTAATTCTCCGGTCAATGAATAAACAAATTAATCTTTCATCAACTGTTTTTCTTCTATAAAATTAAGGATTTAGAATAAATGATCTCTAAGTTGTGCACCAGTTCCTACATCATCTAATTTTTAAGTGTTTATTTACTATCTATTAGGGAAGAAGTGAGATATAATCAATAGAGATCTGACCACAGAGCAAGGAAGAAATGGCTTCAAGTCCTGACTTTGACATATATTGACTGTGCAGTCCTCAGCATGTCATTTGACCTCTTAGTACCCTAGGCAGCTGCCTAAGACTGAGTTGAAGAGAAGATGCTGAAACTACATTTGTGAATGGGATTTCCTCACCTGGAAATTCTCTATACTAGTGAAATGACAAGCCCTGTCTCTATCCCTAGGGACACAAAACTCTGCTAGGCAGTGCAAGGGATGAGAAAGACATTGAAAATAAGGTTCTTTGCTTTAGAAATCTGGAAGTTTTTTTATTTAAATAATTTGTTCCAAAGTCACTTAGCTAATAATTTCCAGATACAAAACTGCAAGTCAGGTAGTGTATGTGTGTGTTTGTGTGCATGTGTATGTGTGTGTGTGTGAAGTATGTGTGCTTATACATGTTTCTCATTGAATTTCTCTGGGAGTTGACAGCCTAGTTAGGAACATAATAGTGATACTCATGAAGTGATTAAGGTACTCTTGAATATTAACTCTGTATTGGGATATCATCCTTAAGGATAATAATGTGTTTGGGTATTCTCTATATGAGGTTTATACTCATTGATGAAATTATATCAATGAAGAATTCTGAGATTTGAAAGTCTCCAGATTTCCCAAACTATATGCTATAAAATTTAGAGAAAGTTATGGACATAGTATAGAATAATCCAGGAAGTATTCACAAAAGTAGGATCATTAGAAGAACCCTAAATTAGGGATATGAGTAAAGTGATACATAAATCACAGTCTTCAAGGACTGGGGGTTTCTTTAAATGTTGCTTAGCCCTCCACTGATTCTGATAGCCTTTGAGATTTGTTCTGGCTGAAAAATTCGGTAGCCTGTGCCAAACCTAATGAAGATCCCCTCTGAATTTAGCTAAATTGCTTCCTAGATTAATGAAAAAATAACATATCAAACACTGTGTTAAGTGCTGGGGATACAAAGAGAGGGAAAAGACGGTCCCTGACCTCAAGGAGCTTCTAATGCATTATGAGTTATGTCCATCATAGCTCTTGTGCTTGCATGCATGCATGAATGAATGAATGAATGAATGAATGAATGAGAGATAGCATGTAAAGTGATTAAAGTGGTACACTTGGATTAAGGAAGATCTGGATTTGAATCTTACTTCTGACACTCTAGCTTTCTCATCTATAAAAATAAGGAGGCTGAACCTCCTTAGTATTATGGGATCAGTGATCTCATTCTACCTTGAAATTGGTGATTTTATGAAAGAACAAATGAATAAAAAATGCCTATTAAATGCCTACTATGTGCTAAGTGCTAGAAATACAAAAGTGTGAAAATCTTTTTCATGAAGGAGCTTGTATCCCAATAGAAGACAACATTGTATAGGTGAGTGGTGGTCAAGAAAAGGTGTTTGGTTGGGAAACCATGGAGATGGTGAGTGGAACTCTAGCAGAGTTGATTGACGTGTTCTTTCCAGTAGTACTAGCAGTGTTGGTTAAACAATGGAAGCAGGGAGGGGTAGGGAGTGGAGCAGGGAGGTTACATAATACATGTGCTGTCAGGCATATTGTAAGAAGATGGCTGAGGTGGAATGTGAAGCATATCCAGGCCCAAGTAGTGTCCTATATGATGTGTTTATCAATTAGGACAGCTTTTGTAGCTAGACAGAACTTGCCAGAGTTGTCTTTATGCTGACTTGGCCATTTAGACACCAGGATAATTTTCTTTCTGAGGAATCTGATAAAGAATTAGCAGAAGACATATCACATGACTAATGGGTAACCACTTGTTCTATAGAAAATGTGTATCAAGTGGATGAGCCATAAGTAAGCACCTATTATGAGCCAGGCACTGTGCTAAATGCTTTACAGATATGGTCTTTCCTATGTTTTCCCACCTAACCTAACCCAGCATAACACACTCACACTCTATATTCTTCCCCTGAGCGGACTTTTGGATCTGATCGTTCTACAAATTGAAAGATGTAAGCTGCTTGAGGGTAAGGTCCATTTGATTTATGTCACTGTATACCAAGGACCTAAGACAATGCTTGGCACATAGTAGGCACTTAATAATCACTTGTTGTGACATTTAAAAAGGCTTGAGAGACATAATTTCTGAGTAACTTAATAATTTTATTAATAATATCAGCATTTTAATAAAAGGATGGTCATTTGGCCATCTCCCTTAGACCAAAGATAATCATGGTGCTAGCTCCTGGATTATATGCGCTTTTGGAAGAGGCCCATTCCCCAAAGTCGCAATCAACTCTTACTGGTTAACAATTAATGAGAAAATAAATATTACCAGGAGCGACTAGACCTGAGCTTTTATTACGTCATTTATTTAAGTTACCTCTAGCCTTGGGCAATCTATTCAAAGAATTCATTCCCACCCAAACCTGAGTGAAACACAAAGCCTGCCCAACCTGGATGGGATCTGGCTAGAGGAGAAGGTTAGCTCAACCTTCAGAGACTAAGGGCTTGAAATGAGGCTAATAGAAAAAAAAAGGGAGGAAATCTGAATCCTTCCAAATATTGGTTATTAGTAATCATTTCTCCCACTGTGATTGATTGATAGAATTGTATCACTATATTCTGAGATTCAAAAGTTTACAAATTCCCCCAAAGTCCTCTAGTTCTCTAGTCTTGCAATGGGTATATGATATCACCAGTCTGGATAATGTCTCTGGGAAGACTGATCACTCCATTCATGGCTGCCCATCCCTAGCAGCTCTTCTTCTCCCATTAATTTCTCACAAGGGAATCCACCCCATGTGCTAGAGACTTGCCTTATGCTCTCTTCATATTACGTGTATACCAATGGGACATATTGATTATTCATAGATAGCACTCATGATGTGTGACTACCCCATATTTTTTTTTCTCTTTGTATGTTTCTCTTAGAACATCCCCTGTGCCACATCTCCTGTCAAATTCCTCAGCTGTAATAAATTTCTGCCCGCTCATGTCCATCATTTGTCTCATCCTGCTATTTAGATGAAATAGTTTTAAATCTATAGAGATGGTAACATGAAATGACTCACAGCCATATAACATGATGGGAACAATACCTGGTATTAAAAAGATGGGCTTTTGTACCACAAAGAAGCTCGAAGTCATTAAAAGAATTAGGTAATTTCCCAAAGGCAAGCTAGCCTACTATCCTCCCAAATAGCTATTATAGAGGCACAGTGTTTAGAGCACTGAACCTGCAACTAGGAAGCTGAGAGCTCAGATTCAGCCTCAGACACATACCCGTTTTGTGGCCCTGGGCAAGTCACTTAAACTCTGTTGGCCTCAGTTTCCTCATGGGTAAAAGGGGGATGATAATTGCACTTATCTCGCAGGATTGTTGTGAAGATTAAATTGCTTAGCATGTGTAAATCACTTAACCTACCTTAAAGTGCTACAAAAATGCTAGCTAGATTTTATTTTATAAAACCCTACTTTCGCCAAATAAAATGTGTTAATCATATGCATATGTAAGTCATACATAAACAAACAGGTGTCTATGTGTGTATGTATACATATATAATCATATGAATATGTATGCATATATATATATTGGAATGGTGCAATCATATAATTTCATAGTGCTAGAGGGAATCTTACAGGTTATGTAGTTCAACTCCATTTACAAACATGGAAACTGAGGCTCAAATCAGTCCCAAATTTGAATAAAATAAATGTGCTAAAGATCTAGGCAATATCAGCTTAGGAAATGAATTGAACAGATTTTTTTAATCAGTTAGAAAATTTAAAATACAAACCAAGAAGAGGATCATTGAAATTGTTTGCAGCCGCCATCCAATCATCTTTAAAACTGAGTAATGAACAGACTAAATTTGAAAAAGTACATTTACTTGATTCTGGTTATCTTACCAATTGCAGTCAACATATATCTTAATTAGGGTCTCCCATTTGGTTTCTAGATGTTTTTAGTTATATGAAAAACAATAATGATTTAATAAATATCTATTTGTGATTTGCATGCTAATTGATTTAAGGACCATAGAGATAGATGGAATTTCTACTGAAGAAGTAAATCAAAGTTGGACAGAATTATTGAGACTGTGACAAAGTGAAAAGATTACAAGATATGGGATTACCAGTGTTCTTGCATCTTTGTTGTCACTAGCTCTTTTCACTGTTTCAGTAACTGTTTTAACACACCAGCCCCCCATTCATCTTTCAATTGTAGCCACAAACTTGGCTACCACCATGAATGCCACTTTGCAGATCTGATTGGCTTAAAGACTTACATGATGTTAAAACTTTAGGTGTGTATAAAATGGGGGGAGGGAGTGAGGGGCAGGGCGGTGTATAAGGCTTTTTGACCAATTGATTCCTTCTCCCCTATTAGCAATCAGAAACCAACAATTGATTAAGAGTCTAGGCCTTAGAGGGAGAATGGCCTTTTTTTTCAATTCTATCCCACTCTCCCCAGGTTAATCATGACAGCTTGCAATGGAAGTAGTTGACCAGTAGAAGAAACAGTATCCAGCAGGGAGCAGAAACATAATACTCTTTAGATAGACTCAGGCATATGGAAGTACCCTCTTGAGATGTAAGAATTAGCTTTAAAGAGCAATTTCCTCTCCAAGGCTGGGTTCTTTCTTTGACTTCTGATTTTTGTCCAGAGTCATGATAAAACTCCTAAAGGGCCATCAGAGATATGGAAAATCATCACTCAGCCAATGGTGTTACTCCTTCCAATTCAATGACAGAAAAAGTTGTGTTCACTATATAAAGAGATGTACTATTTTACATATTTTTTATGAACATACCTATTATTTTTTGCAAAAGAACAGCAGCTCTTTGAAGGCAAGAACTGTTTCTTTTTTTTATCTTTATATGTTTGATGTCTGCCACTCCAGTGATTAACATAATAAAAATTTAATATATGTCTTTGAATTGATTGATTGTTTGAATCCAGAAAGAGCTCAAATCAAGTCAAAGAGTGATAATTCTATCATGGACCAAATTAAACTTTTAAAGACATGTACAACCTCAAATAATTCTTGATAAATTGCTGTTGCACACATCTTTGCAAGCTTTGCATCATTGACTGAATGATTTTTCATATCAATATTAAAGCCAAAGTGAAATCCTTATCATAATGAACCACCTCATATTGCTTAAATTGTGGTAATTATCATGTAATGCAAGCTTTATTTTCGATTTTCCCAGGGCTGAATTGCAAGTTTAGCTTCTGTGGTGATCTTCATCTTTCCATCTACATATCTCTCAGGAGGTATTTATTGAAGATCTGCTATGTAGTAAACATTAGTAAAACATAGACAAACCTGAAAGAATTCTTGTTCACAAGGCATTTGCATCCTACCAAGAGAGACAATATATACACATTATTGTTGTTCAGTCATTTCAGTCATATTTAACCCTTCATGATCTCATTTGGGTTTTCTTGGCAAAGATACTAAAGTAGTTTGCCATTTCCTTCTCGAGCGGATCCATTTTGTTAAGCAAGCAGAGGTTATGTGACTTGCCCAGGTCACACAGCTAGAATGTTTCCGAGACTGGATTTAAATTCCAGTCTTCCTGACTCTAGGCCCAGTACTCTATTCACCAGCTGCCTCATATATACATTATTGTATACAAAAATGTAGGGAGGATTCTCTGGCACTCTCAGAATGGGGCTGCTACATCTAAACTTCAGGGCCATGAGCTATTGGGATATTTTCTTTTCTCTATTTCCATTGACTTGAATTCCCATTGGCTGTTACCCTCCCCCCTCATTATTATAGGTCCAGTGAATAAAATTCCGTTTCATTTAATCATTTAATATCAATTAGCTTTTATGTTTTCTATAAAGATATAAGAACAAGTAAACAAACATTTCCCTTATACCTAGAGAGCATAATCTTCCCCTATAGTTTCTATCTCTTATTGGATAACAGGTTTAATTTAGCTCAGTTCCTATACAACATCTTTTCCTAACAAGGTTACATACAAAGGTTTCACCTCCGCCAAATGATTTCTTGTCTTACCTATCACTCAGCTTAGATTCCAAATGTCATCCGTTGCTCTTCAACCCATCAATGTTGCACTGGCTCTGGAAACCAGAGTTTAGAAGACTAGGTACCAGAGTGCCCTCCTGATCTTTCCAACTCAGCAAGTCAAGTTTCCAATCTATATCACCTCAAAAGAAAATGAACAAGCACTATAGTCAAGGATGAGGGCCCTTTCATGGGGCCATATGGTCTCAGAGTAGAGAAGGCATCATGGCCTGTCCTCTTTTGGCATGAGGAAAAGACTCACTGAATAGGGTCAAGATGAAGTAGCTGAAGCTGAAAGGACATTGTAAGTGCCTCCAAGGCCAATCAATAAGCCTTCACTACATGTAAGCAGCCAATCAAAATGCATGCTCCACAGTATCCCCAAGATAGTTTCATTCCACATCATTATGACTGTCATGGAGGCCAGCTCAATAGCCTTGTCCTCCTTGAGAGATGCCATCTGAGACCCTCTGCACATGCACTAGAATTACCCTCTCATTAAAAAAAAAGAATATGTAAAACTAAATGAAAGATAGAGTGAGAGAGAAGGTACTAGAAGCTAGGGAGATTTAAAAAAAAAGGACTCATAAGAAGGGTCATTTGAGCTTAGCTTTAAATAAACTAGGAATTTTAAAAGTCAGAGGTGAAAAGAGAATGAATGGGAGGGAGAGCAGTAAATGAAAAGACACGGAGACAGGAGGTAGTATCATGCAAAGTAGAGAGGAAATAACTTAAAATAAGGCCATAAATATGTAGTTTAGCTTAGGAACATGGATGAGACCAGTAATTCCACTGGTATAGTGAACACCTAGTTGAGGAAATTATCAATGAAAATCTTTCTCTGCAAATTCTGAGAGCTGTTTCAAATAGAAATGGGAGCCACTAAACCATACATAAATATCCCTTCAGGCAGCATGTTGACTTAGAAAAAACACATATTAATATTATCTATATTCTACTGTATATGTATTTTTAAATTTCTAAAATACTTTCCCATTGAATTTTAACCTAATTTGGGCTGCATTAGGGAGTGATATGGGTCACCTATTTGACACCTGGTCTAAAGCAGTGAGAGGCTAAATTATTTGTCCAGGGTGACACAGCCAGAAACTTTGATAATTGGGACATGAACCCAGATCTTCCTGGGAAGTAACATAAAAGAACATGCATTACCACTTAGTTTGAAGCTGTACCTGTTGCTGTGACCCTTAGATCTGATTTGCAGGGGAAACCTCCAATATATACTGTTTCTTCCTTATTAGAATGCATGTTTTTGAGAGCAGGGACTTCCTTGATTTTCTATTTCCATTCTAGCATTTAGTATAGTACTTGGGACATAGTAAGAACTTAACTGTACTTTCCTACATTGAAATCAGCAAGCATTTTTTTAATTTAATATTTCCTTTTCCCCCAATGACTCATAAAAAAAACATTTTTGACATTAATTTTTTTTTAAATTTTGAGTTCCAAATTCTCTCCCTCTTTTCCCTCCCCCCTCATTAAGAAGGCATGCAATTTATTATAGGTTATACATTTGCAGTCTTACAAAATATATTTCCATGTTAGTCATATTGCAAAAGAAAACAGACAAAAAAGAAAAAGAAAGGAAGTAAAGAAAAGTATGCATTTAGAATCCATCAGTTCTTTCTCTGGAGATGAATAACATTTTCATCATAAGTTTTTTAGAAGTGTCTTGGATCATTATATTACTAAGATTAGCTAAGTCATTTACAATTGATCATAAAACAACATTGCTCTTACTGTACACAATGTTCTACTGGTTCTGCTAATTTCATATTGCATTAGTTCATGCAAGTCTTTCCTGGTTTTTTCTTAGAGATTCTTGCTCATCATTTTTTATAGCACAGTAGTATTCCATCACAATCATAGATGCCAACTTGTTCAGCCATTCACCAATTGATAGACATCCCCTCAATTTCTAATTCCTTGTCACCACAGAAATTGGCCATTTAAATATTTTTGTGAATGTAAGTCTTTTTCATTTTTTCAACAAGCATTTATTATGTATGTATATGTAGTAAGTACTACCTTAAGTGTTGAATGCTAAGCATTCATTCATTCTTGGCTCCAAAAATTGGTTCTCTATCCATCAGGCCATTATACTTCTAAATATGAATAATATATATGTGGTTTGGAGATACAGAAAATATACACAAAGTAAATAAAAATTAATTTAGGGTAGCTAATAACTGGAGTGATTTGGTGGCATAGGAGTTGAATCATGAAAGGAAGAAGAGATTTTCAGAGGCATCAGTGAGGAAAGAGGACATTCCAAGCATGGGAGACAGTTTATGAAAGGGCATGATGCTGCATCCCCACTGGGCCATTGAGGAGGAAACAAGCTGTATATCTCAAGAGGCTCTCACAATCAATTACATCATAAATAAATATATCAGAGGCTAAAATAGAATCATCTCTTTCCTATTGCTCAGAAACAGAGTAGGTCTTGTCCATTGTCATAGAGCATGATACAGCTGTATAGGAAAAATAGGCTTTAGTCTGTGATAGCATCTGAGGAAGAGGAGGAGGAGAGGAAGGAACTATGAATAATACTAAGAACAAATATTTTTAAAAGTCTGTCATTTTGCAGAAATGGGGAACAATTAATTGGGAGATTAGGCTAGTGGTGGTCCTACAGAGGGAGTTAGTATTGTGGGGAAAAAAAGTAAAAAAAACAAAGTCTTTATCCCAGAGCTACCAAGTAAATTATTTTTATAATACAGAATAATGGGAATTTTGTGTGTGTGTGTGTGTGTGTGTGTGTGTGTGTGTGTGTGTGTACTCTTTGAAATATTTTCTGCCCCACTCTGCTTTATGCATTCTACCTACTCACAGAGACTGATGAAAGAAGTTTTATGTAAAAGTTTGCAACTTCTGGTTATCACTAAAATACTTGAATTGCTATAAATTAATGATATTTAAACATCTTCCTGGGTAATTTTAGTTCCCTATTCAGAGGAAGATCCAGCATTCTAGGAGGGTGCTTTTTTTAATTTTAAATTGGATTTTTCTCCCTTTAAACTAAAGCTTCTCATAATACAAAACAGCACTCAGTGATCCATGCAGGCTTCCATTTATAATATTAATAGAAGACATGTTCCATGCTAATCCATCTCATTAATACTAAAGAAAGAACTCTAAGACTGGTGAGCACTTAATCATTTGCAATTAGCACCTAACGGCTAATTCTATGTAGGGCTCTTAGAGAGGAAAGAGGGAAAAAGTAGCACCCATTTGTTAAATGTTAGTTGATTTAACTTAAAGGATTTAATACTGGGAAAACTCAGTAATTAGAACAATTTATGGAGTTGGGCAACTTAAGTTGATCATTTAAAAGTTAAAGAGTCTGGAGACTGTGAAGTTTGAAGATGTCCAGGACCTAGGCCTTCTCTAAAATGGATTTGATTAGATCCCGCTCCCTGAGAAGCTCATGGATTTGGCATCTGAGTGGAGGTGACTAAACCCCATGTAGGCTGCAACAACACTTATCCTCAAATCCAATTAGCAGGATGTGCGGATGTTTGGTTTGGCTCCAAATGAAGCAGCTTGTTTCCCTGACTTTGACTCAGTCTGAGAAGAGAATGCCTGGGAGTTCCCTACTTGAAGGGTAAGGCAGGTCCAAGATACAGGTCTATATTTCTCTGTCAGTGCCCGGGAGCAAAGGGGCATCTCTTACTGTATTGCTAAACTCTTTTCCTCATGTCGTATAACAATCTCTTCTAGAGGCAACATAGCCTTTCCATGGGATCCTAAATATTCAGCTGGCAGTGACCTTAGAGTCCACTCCTTTCATAAGGAAATTAAAGGAATTAAAACACAGAGAAGATAAATTACTTGCCTAGCGTCACACATTCAGTAAATGTCTAAGGTGGGATTTGAACTCAGCTCTTCCTAATTACAGTTATTTCTTCCATATCATGACTCTCCTTATCATGATTTAGATATATCATGAGAGGTCAGCCTAAGAAATTAAATGGGAATTTGGGGGAAACTTTACAGAAGCCACAAATAATGCATGAAGGCCAGAAGATGACATAAAAGCTATAACCAAGTAAGTAATGTAAATTTTACAATAAGGTACTGTAAATACCCCGTAAAAGAAAAAAAGAAAAAAGTCAGAATTTTTCTCTGGTAGGGAGGGCCAAAATATTTTACAAGAAATTTAAAGAATGTGGGGGGTGCTCCACTAATCCCCATGATGTGGAAGGGATAACTGTTAACAGTGGATAAAGAGCATTGTCAAGTCCTGCCCTGAATCATTTTTTCTATGTCAGCCTGAACATGCTTATTTAACCTCTCCACATACCAGGCAACTCTCTAAGACTTCAAGTGGAAGAGAAGGTGCTAGTCTCTATTGGTAGCATCCTTGCTTGGTAGTTCCTAATACCAGTGAAATCATAGTTCCCACCTCCATCCCTCTTGTAATGGGAGAAAAAGGGAGCCATGTAAGAAAGTCTGGTGGGGGGGGGGGGGGGCGGCAGAGCCAAGATGGCACTTTGGAAGCAGGGACTTGTGTGAGCTCCCCACCAGGTCCCTCCAAAAACCTATAAAAAATGGCTCTGAACAAATTCTAGAAATGCAGAACCCACAAAATAGCAGAGGGAAGCAGGGATCCTGCCCAAGACAGCCTGGATGGTCGCTGGATGAGGTCTATCACGCACAGAGCGGAGGGGTGAGGAGCTCAGCATGGGGGGCTGCAGGACCAACCAGACCAGGAACTGGGCAGAACAGGCCCTAGCACCCTGAAACAGTTTGCAGTGCCAGTTACCAGACTTCTCAACCCACAAACACCAAAGACAACAGAGAAGGTTAGTGGGAAAAGCTGCGCTGGACAGAGTTCGTGGTTCAGCCACCACCTCAGGGGCAGCGGGGGTGGTGCAGCTACAGAACTATAGCTGCAGTTACTTCCGGCCCCAGGCCCACCTGCTGGGAGGAATTAAGTGGTGGATAAGAGCAGGAGTGCAGAGCCTCCTTAAGATTTGCATCAGGTCAAGGTTGGCGGTTCTTGGGGGAAGGAGGAGTGCTGGTGTGGCAGAGCTGCCTGTACGGAAATAGCTCTGAAATCAATGGCGCATCCCCTCAAGCTTGGAACAAAGTACTCTTTGCTCTACAAGCAATCATACCCTGACAAAAAACTCAAGGGTGTAGTTAGTTGGCTGAGAACATGGCCTGGCAGCGAAAATGCACTCATATTCAGTCTCAGACTTTGGAATTTCTTTGGTGACAAAGAAGACCAAAACATACACCCTAAAGAAGTCAACAAAGCCAAAGAGCCTACACCAAAAGACTCCAAGAAAAACATGAACTGGCCTCAGGCCATGGAAGAGCTCAAAAAGGATTTGGAAAAGCAAGTTAGAGAAGTAGAGGAAAAATTGGGAAGAGAAATGAGAAAGATGTGAGGAAACCATGAAAAACAAGTCAATGATTGGCTAAAGGAGACCCCAAAAAATACTGAAAAAAATTGAAGAAAACAACACTTTAAAAAATAGACTAACTCAAATGGGAAAAGAGCTCCAAAAAGCCAATGAGTAGAAGAATGCCTTGAAAGGCAGAATTAGCCAAATGGAAAAGGAGGTCCAAAAGACCACTGAAGAAAATACCACCTTAAAAATTAGACTGGAGCAAGTGGAAGCTGGTGACTTGATGAAAAATCAAGATATTATAAAACAGAACCAAAGGAATGAAAAGTGGAAGACAATGTGAAATATCTCATTGGAAAAAACCACTGACCTGGAAAAAAGATCCAGGAGAGAAGAATTTAAAATTATTGGACTAACTGAAAGCCATGATCAAAAAAAGAATCTAGATATCATCTTTCAAGAAATTATCAAGGAGAACTTCCCTGATATTCTAGAGCCAGAGGATAAAATAGAAATTGAAAGAATCCACAGATCGCCTCCTCAAAAAGGTCCCTAAAAGAAAACTCCTAGGAACATTGTCACCAAATTCCAGAGCTCCCCGGTCAAGGAGAAAATATTGCAAGCAGCCAGAAAGAAACAATTTGAGTACTGTGGAAAAATAATCAGGATAACACAGGATCTAGCAGCTTCCACATTAAGGGACCGAAGGGCCTGGAATATGATATTCCGGAAGACAGTGGAGCTAGGCTTAAAACCAAGAATCACCTACCCAGCAAAACTGAGGATCATGCTCCAAGGCAAAATATGGATTTTCAATAAAATAGAGGACTTTCAAGTTTTCTCAGTGAAAAGACCAGAGCTGAATTGAAAATTTGACTTTCGAACACAAGAATCAAGAAAAGCATGAAAAGGTAAACAAGAAAGAGAAATCATAAGGGAATTACTAAAGTTGAACTGTTTTGTTTACATTCCTACATGGAAAGATGATGTGTATGATTCATGAGACCTCAGTATCATAGTAGCTGAAAGGAATATGCATATATGTGTGTATATATATGTATATATGCATATATATACACACATATATATGTGTGTGTGTATGCATATATATACATATGTGTGTCTATGTATGTATATATGTAGGTGTATATATATATATATATATATATATATATGTATGTATACATATATATAGACAGAGGGCACAGGGTGAGATGAATATGAAGGGATGATATCTAAAAAATAAAATCAAATTAAGGGATAAGAGAGGAATATATTGAGAGAGAGAGAAAGGGAGAGATAGAATGGGGTAAATTATCTCGCATAAAAGTGACAAGAAAAAGTGGATCCGTAGCAACGGAAGAGGGGGCTGGTGAGGGGGAATGAGTAAATCTTGCTCTCATCGGATTTGACCTGAGGAGGGAATACCATACATACTCAATTGGGTATCTTACCCCACAGGAAAGAAGAAGGAAGAAGATAACAAAGGGGGGACAATAGAAGGGAGGGCAGATGGGGGGAGGAGGTAATCAAAAACAAACACTTTCGAAAAGGGACAGGGTCAAGGAAGAAAATTCAGTAAAGGGGGATAGGTTAGGAAGGAGCAAAACATAGTTAATCTTTCACAACATGAGTGTTGTGGAAGGGTTTTACATAATGATACGCATATGGCCTATGTTGAATTGCTTGCCTTTTTAGGGAGGGTGGGCAGGGAGGGAAGAGGGGAGAGAATTTGGAACTCAAAGTTTTAAAAACAGACGTTCAAAAACAACAAAAAAAGTTTTTGCATGCAACTAGGAATAAGATACACAGGCAATGGGGCATAGAAATTTATCTTGCCCTACAAGAGAAAAATGAAAGGGGGATGGGAGGGGAGTGGGGTGACAGATGGGAGGGCTGACTGGGGAACAGGGCAACCAGAATATACGCCATCTTGGAGTGGGTGGGAGGGTAGAAATGGGGAGAAAATTTGTAATTCAAACTCTTGTGAAAATCAATGCTGAAAATTAAATATATTAAATAAATTAAATTTAAAAAAAAAGAAAGAAAGTCTGGTGAAGTGGGTGGAAGTCTTCTTTGTTCACATCTTCATTCTTCCATTCACATCTGTCAGTCAATCAGCAAGCATTAATTGATTGCCCTTAGGATCCTCTCTACTAAATGCTTATTATGATGACCCTTAGCCCCAGTTCCACTGGAAATTTTGGCAAATTACCCAAGGTTTTAATCACTCTAGGTGCTGACAGTCCCTAATTGGAAGATCAATCAAACCTCTTTAGAGACTATCTCTGAAGACAGAATGTGTAAATTACTTTCATGTTCGTCTTAATGCTCTCCCCATGCATTCTCTTCTCTTCATCTTGCATTCCTTACCAGCAGCTTCTGCCAATGTTACTTTCTCTTGCTCCATATTCAGATTTCCAAATCTTTGCCATGTGAATGTTCTTTTTTTTTCACTCTGCCAGTAGCCAGAGCTAGCATTTATTCACACTGAATAACAACATTAATAGCTATATTTGCCAACTAGTAGAGTTCTCCTACACTACAGAGAAGAAGTCCAGATGCATGGTGCCATGACTTCTGCATACCCATCACAGATAGAATGGAACAATCTGTCTGTTCAGCCTTGAACTGTGTCCTAATCCTTGTCAGCTGTTTCAAGTGGCTGGAACGTTAGGGATTCGAAAGGAAGCATGTGGGGGAGGCAACCATCACTGTTATACTCACACATGGAAGGTGTGTTGAGAGAAGAATCTGATCCAGGAAATAGCACTTGTCCTTAGGGTCATCTTTAATTAGGAGGGACAATGTTTGTGCAGGGACATGTAAGGGTTGCTGGTAAAGGGATAACACATATGTTCAGCGGTGGGTTCTAAGAGGACACACCATGAGAAGAGGAATTGCTCAAGGCTGAGATAGACACAACTCAGGTGGCTTTTCATCCTTCTAGACATAGAACTTCTGTGTCCTTGTGAGATGCCTACTTTTGACTTCTCCAGAAAACCTTGAGTTATCTTGAAAAAAAGGCAAAGACATTACATCCTTATCAGTATTTCTTGCCAAATCTTCTCATGAAAATCCCCATAGATTAATTGGAATATTTTTGCAATGTTCCAGGTGTAGGGATTTGGGTCTGAGCTATGATGGTGGCCATGTGAATGGAGAGAAAGAAAGAGATCCAAGAAATATTGTGAACCTAGAAATGAATGGTAAGATTTGACAACTGATTGAATGTGTGGAATTAATAAGAATAAGAAGTGAAAGATAAAGTTTGGAGTTGGTTAGATGAACTGTCACCAACTGTGTGATTTTGTGCAAGAAATTTTACCTCTTTAAGACTTTGTTTCCTTGTCTATAAAATGAGGGCATTGGATTGGATAATTAACTGGACTCTGAGACTCCTTCTGGGTCTAAATTTACGTATGATGGTATGCATGTGCACATAAGTTTATGTGCCTGTGTATAAAAAGGGTGATCAGAAGTAAGCCTAAGACATAAAGATAAGACTAAAAGATGAAACCTTTGGGAAATCTTCAAGAGTCTGCTACTTCCAGCTCCAACTAGCTCCTGAAATTCTAGTGTGAAATTTTCATTATAAGCATTTACATCTCAGAAATCAGCAAATGCGTAAAAGGCCATAGGGCCCTGAATCATTGAGCTGTGGCAGTTACCAGACTTCTCAACCCACAAACGCCAAAGACAACAGAGCAGGTTAGTAGAAAAACTGCTGGATTGGAGTGAGACACGTGCGTAGTGGGCCCCAGCCCTGGGGGCAGCAGAGGTGATGCAGCTCTGCAGCTGCTTCCAGAGCTCCAGCTGCAGTTGCTTCTGGCCTTAGGCCCACCCTGTGGGAGGAATTAAGTGGTAGATCAGAGTGGGACTGCAGAGGCTGCTTTGCCCTTCTTGGGTCTAGGTCACAGTCTTGGTTGGCAGTTCTTGGGGGAAGGAGGAGCTCTGGTGGGGCAGAACTTGTTGGGTAGAAGTAGGTATGAAAACAGTAGCACAACCCCTCAAGCTTGGGACAAACTACTCTCTACTCCACAAGCAGTCATACCCTGATAAAAAGCTCAAGGGTCAAGAGGTGGGCTGGGAACATGAACAGGCAGTGAAAACAGACTCAGACTCAGACTTTAGAATATTTTTTTGGTAACAAAGATCAAAACATACAACCAGAAGAAGTCAACAAAATCAAAGAGTCTACATCAAAAGCCTCCAAGAAAAATAAGAAGTGGTCTCAGGCCATGGAAGAGCTCAAAAAGGATTCAGAAAAGCAAGTAAGAGAAGTAGGGGAAAAATTGGGAAGAGAAATGAGAGTGATGCAAGAAAATCATGAAAAACAAGTCAATGAGTTGATGAAGGAGACCCCAAAAAATACTGAAGAAAATAACACCTTAAAAATAGACTAACCCAAATGTCAAAAGAGCTCCAAAAAGCCAATGAGAAGAAGAATGCCTTGAAAGGCAGAATTAGCCAAATGGAAAAGGAGGTCCAAAAGACCACTGAAGAAGATACCACCTTAAAAATTAGATTGGAGCAAGTGGAAGCTAGTGATTTTATGAGAATTCAAGATATTATAAAACAGAACCAAAGGAATGAAAAAATGGAAGACAATGTGAAATATCTCATTGGAAAAACCAGTGACCTGGAAAATAGATCCAGGAGAGATAATATAAAAATTATTGGACTACCTGAAAGCCATGATCAAAAAAAGAGCCTAGATATCATCTTTCAAGAAATTATCAAGGAAAACTTCCCTGGTATTCTAGAGCCAGAGGGTAAAATAGAAATTGAAAGAATGCACTGATTGCCTCTTGAAAAAGATCCCAGAAAGAAAACTCCTAGGAATATTGTTGACAAATTCCAAAGTTCTCAGGTCAAGGAGAAAATACTGCAAACAGCCAGAAAGAAACAATTTGAGTATTGTGGAAACACAATCAGGATAACACAGGATCTAGCAGCTTCTACATTAACGGATCAAAGGGGCTTGGAATATGATATTCCAGAGTCAAGGGAGCTAGGCTTAAAACCAAGAATCACCTACCCAGCAAAACTGAGTATCATGCTCCAAGGCAAAATATGGATTTTCAATACAATAGAGGACTTTCAAGCTTTCTCAGTAAAAAGACCAGAGCTGAATAGAAAATTTGACTTTCAAATACAAGAATGAAGAGAAGCATGAAAAGGTAAACAAGAAAGATAAATCATAAGGGACTTACTAAGTGAACTGTTTTGTTTACATTCCTACATGGAAAGATGATGTGTGTAATTCATGAGACCCTTCTCAGCATTAGGGAAGTTGAAGGGAATATATATATATATGTATATGTATATATATGTATATATCCATATATATGTATATGTATATACATATATCTGTGTGTGTGTGTATATATACATATATATACATATGTATATACACACACACACACACACACACACGGAGGGAACCGGATGAGTTGAACATGAAGGAATGATATCTAAAAAATAAAATAACATTAAGGGGTGTGAAAGGAATATATTGAGAGAGGGAGAAAGGGAGAGATAGAATGGGGTAAATTATCTCACATAAAAGTGGCAAGAAAAAGCAGTTCTGTTGGAACGGAAGAGAGGGCAGGTGAGGGGGAATGAGTAAATCTTGCTCTCATTGGATTTGACATGAGGAGGGAATAACATACACCCTCAAATGGGAATCCCACCCCACTGGAAAGTAGGGGGAAGGGGACAAGAAAGGGGGGATGATAGAAGGGAGGGCAGATGGGGGAGGAGGTAATCAAAAGCAAACACTTTTGAAAACGGACAGGGTCAAGGAAGAAAATTGAATAAAGGGGGACAGGGTAGGATGGGAGGAAATATAGTTAGTCTTTCACAACATGGCTGTTATGGAAGTGTTTTGTATAATGATACATGTGTGTCCTATGTTGAGCTGCTTGCCTTCTTAGGGAGGGTGGGTGGGGAGGGAAGAGGGGAGAGAATTTGGAACTTAAAGTTTTAAAAGCAGATGCTCAAAAAAGTTGTTTTTGCATGTAACTGGGAAATAAGATATACAGGCAATGGGGCATAGAAATCTATGTTGCCCTACAAGAAAGTAAGGGGAAAGGGGATGAGGGGAGGGGTGGGGTGACAGAAAGGAGGGCTGACTGGGGAATGTGGCAATCAGAATACAAGCCATCTTGGATTGGGGGGGAGGGTAGAAATGGGGAGAAAATTTGTAACTCAAAATCTTGTGGAAATCAATGCTGAAAACTAAAAAATATTAAATAAGGAAGTATGAAATTCAAAAAAAAATCAGCAAATGCTAAAAAATGACTCTTGGTTTACTCTTTTGTTGATTATCTTGACTTCAGAAAGTGATAGAGACAATATTCATAATACAGATTAAATGGAACATGTTTAATCTAATTTGAACACCAATTCCCAGAATACTTGTTGTCAGATGTTTGCCAGCATACCTGGGGACATCTGCCTTTGCAACATAAAGTTATTACCATTGATAACTTCAGTGAGATCATAGAATCAGTATTTAGAATTGGGGAAGATCACAGAGAGCATCTAAGAGTCAGCACAGTGCCTGGCCCATAGCAGGCCCTTAATGAATGTTTATTGATTAATTGATTGATCTAATCCACCTCCATCATTTTTCAGACAAAGAAACTAGGAAGGTTAAGTGACTTCCCTAAAGGTACACAGATAAGTAAGCAAGAATGTAAGACACCTCGTTAAAGAGATGGTTGGTAAACACCCGAAAAGGAAAGCAGTGATTGACAACAGGCATGACTTAATCAAGAACATCTCATGACAGACCAAACTTAATTCTTTATTTTTAAACAAGGTCATTAAACTGAAAAATGAAAGGGAATATTGTGCATATATGTTAATATATATGAAGGGTGTATCATACATGTGTGTGTACAAACATACATATATGTATACATCTTAAAAACACACACATACACATGTCATTCCCCTTATCTTTCATTAATATGTGTATACACATACATATACACATACACATACACACATGTACACAATCCAGAGTTTAATGATGCTTTTGATAAAGTATTTCATGCTATTCTTGGTAAGATGGAGAGATGTGAATTAGATCATAATACAGATAAATATACTCAAAACTGGTTAGGTGGCTGGATTCAAAGAGTATGTATTAATACTTCAATGTCAACAGGGCAAGAGATCTCCTGTGAAATATTCATGAATGTGTGATTGCCCCTGTGCTGTTTAGCATTTTTATCAATGATATGGATAAAGGCAGACATAATATGCTCATCAAATTTGAAGATGACACTCAGCTGCTGGGAGAGTCAATGCACTAGATGACAATCAGGATCCAAAAATATCTTTCAGGCTAGAGCATTGGGATGGCTTTATTAGGCTGCTACTACTACTACTACTGCTACTACTACTACTACTACTACTACTACTACAACTACATCTTTTTCCTGCCCTTCCTAATAATAACAATAACACAATAATAATCACTGGAATTTATATAGCTCTTTAAGCTATATAACTTTATAACTGTTATCTTATTTGATCTTCACAACTACCCAAAGAAGTAGTTATTATTATTATCCCCATTTTACAGATTAAGAAACAGGCAGATAGAAGTTAAGTGACTTGCCCATAGTCACACAACTTGCGAGTGTCTGTTATTGTTCAGTTGTGTCTCTTTGTGACCCCATGGCCCACAGCACAACAGGCCCTTCTATTTTCTACTATCTCTCCAAGTCTGTCCAATATCATTTTCATTGTTTCTATGACAGTACCATCTGCCTCATCCTCATGCATACCATTTTCCTTTTGCCTTCAATCTTCCCCAGCATCAGGGTCTTTTCTAATAAGTCCTGTCTTCTCATTACATGACCAAAGTATTTAAACTTCAGCTTCAGTATTTCACTTTCCAGTGACTAGCCTGAATTAATTCCTTTAATTATTGATTGATTTGATCTCCTTGCTATCCAAAGGAGTTTCAAAAAATCTCCTCCAGCACCACAATTTGAAAGTGTTGATTCTGTGGTGCTCAACTTTCCTTATAATCCAATTCTCACAGCCATATATTGCTACTGGGAAAAAAACATAGCTTTCACTATACAGACCTTTTCTGGAAAGGCAGTATATCTACTTTTTAGTGTGCTGTCCAGATTTGCCACAGCTTTCCTTCCAAGGAGCAAGCACTTTTTAATTTAATGGCTGTAGTCATCATATGCAGTGATCTTTGAGCAGAAAAATATAGAACCTGACACTGCTTCCATTTCTTCTCCCTCTATGTGCCAAGAAGTGAAGGGACCAGTTGCCAAGATTTTCATTTTTTTTCCATGTTAAGCTTCAAGACAGCTTTTACACTCTTCTCTTCCACCCTCATCAAGAGACTTCTTAATTCTTCTTCACTTTCTGTCATCAGCATGGTATCATTTGCATATCTGATATTGTTGTTGGTTTTCCTGGAAAACTTGATTCCAGCTTTTGATTCATCCACCTGGCATTCCATATGATGTACTCTTCATATAAGTTAAATAAATAAGGTGACAAAATACAACCTTATTATACTCCTTTTCCAATCTGAAACCAATCAGTTGTTCCATGATCAGCTCTAATTGCTGCTTCTTGGCCTACATACAAGTTCCTTAGGTGACAAGTCAGATGATCTAATACTCCCATCTCTTTGAGGACTTGCCACATTTTGTTGTGATCTGCACAGTCAAAGGCTTTAATATAATCAACGAAGCAGAAGTAGATGCTTTTCTGGAACTCCCTTGCTTTTTCCATAATCCATCAAATATTGGCAATTTGGTCTCTAATTCCTCTGCCTCTTTGAAAACCAGCCTGCCCTTCTGGTAATTGTCACTTCACATACTGCTGAAGCCTCACTTAAATCTTAAGTGTATCTTGCTAGGAATGTAGATTTGGTGCAATTGTTTGGTAATTTTAACGTTGCTTGACATTCACCTTCTTTAGGATTGGATTGTAAACTGATATTTTCTAATCCAGTGGCCACTGCTGAGTTTTCCAAATTTGCCATAGTATTGAATACAGTACTTTTTGGGTTTTAAACAGCTCATTTTAAATATTAAATTTTAAGTACCTCAGCTGGAATTCAATCATTTCCACTAGCCTTATTGTTAGTAATGCTTCCCAAGGCCCATTTGACTTCATTCTCCAGGATGTTTGGCTCTAGATCAGCAACTAAATCATTGTGGTTATCTGTGATGTTAAGGTATTTCTTGTATAGTTGTTTTATGTATTCTTGCCAGCTCTTCTTAATCTTTTCTATTTTGCAAAGTTCTTACCACTTTTGTTTTTTATCATGCCCATTTTTGAAGGAAACTTTCTTTTGGTATCTCTAGTTTTCTTGAAGTGATCTCTTATCTTTCCCAATTTATTATTTTCTAATATCTCTTTATACTGCCATTGAAGAAAATCTCATTTCTCTTTGTTATTCTCTGGAATTCTGCATTCAGTTAGGTATATCTTTCCATTTCTCCTTTCCCTTTTCCTTTTCTAATTTCCTCAGCTATTTGTAAAGCCTTATCAGATAGCCATTTTGCTTTCTTGCTTTTCATTTTCTTTGCACTTTTTTTTTGCTGCCTCCTATTCAATATCATGACCCTCTGCCCACAGTTCTTCAGGCACTCTACCATATTTAATCCCTTAAATCTATTCATCACCCTCTACTTCTTATTTATTAGGCATATTGTTTAGGTCATACTTACATAGTCTGATATTTTTCCCTACTTTCTTCAATTTGTGTCTGAATTTTGCAATAAGAAGCTCAAGATCTGATCCACAGTCAGCTCCAAGTCTTGTTTTAACTGACTGTGTAGAGCTTCTCCACCTTTGTCTGAAAAGTATATATTCAATATTATGTCCATATTGACCATCTACCATGAGTAGAGTGACCTTTTGAGTTGTTAAAGAAAAACAGTGTTATGACCAGTGAGTTATCTTCACAAAATTGAACTATTTTGACCTGCTTCATTTAGTACTCCAAGGCCAAATCTGCCTGTTATTCCAAATATCATTTGATTTCCTACTCTAGCATTCTGATGAATGGTGTATCTTTTTTGGGGGGAGGTGGGTTGTTTCTAGATATTATATGTCTTTATAGAACGGAGCAGCTTTTGCCTCTTTTGTTGGATCAGACTTGTATTACTGTGATGTTGAATGTTTTGCCTTGGATTTAAATAGATATCATTTAGTCATTTTTGAGACTATACCCCAGTACTGCTTTTCTCACCCTTTTAACCCCTATGAGGGCTACTCTTTTTCTTCTAAGAGATCTTTGTCCATACTCATATATTTAGTGATCACATGAATTAAATTTACACATTCTCATCCCTTTAAGTTCACTGACAACCATGATTTCAATGTTTAATCTTTCCATCTCCTATTTGACCTTATCCAGCTTACCTTGGTTCATAGATCTTACATTCCAGGTTCTGAGGCAATATTGATCTTTATAGCATCAGATTTTCCTCTCATCACCAGGAACATCTGAAGCTGAGCTTCCTTTTTGGCTTTAGCCCAGCCTCTTCATTAGTACTGGAACTATTTGTACTTGTCATCCACTCTTCCCCAGTAGTCTATTGGAACCTTCTGACCTGAGGGGCTTATCTTCTTATATATTTCTTTTATCATTTTAGTACAATCCATGAGGTTTTCTTGGCAAAGATAACAGAGTGGTTTTCCATTTCCTTGTCCAGTGGATCACCTTTTGTCAGAAACCTCCACTATAACCTGTCCATCTTGGGTAACCAAACAAAGCATAGCTCATAGTTTTGTTGAACTACAAAAGCCCCCTTCTCCATGAGAAGGCAGTGATCCAGGGGTGGGTGAGCAGAGGGGGTGACTGCCTGATGTCATATTTAAACTCAGGTCTTCCTGTACCCATGTCAAGTGTTCTAGCCACTATATTATCTAACTGCCAGAAATTCAATAGGGATGAAATTTAATAGAGATAAATTTAAAGTCTGTATATTTGGATATGAAATATTCAACTCCACAAATATACAATTAAGAAAGGATGATGAGCAGAGGGATGCCCACCAATTGGGGAATGGCTAAACAAACTGTGGTATATGATTGTTATGGAATATTATTGTACCATAAATGACAAGCAGGATGAATTCGGAAAAAAAAAAAACCTTGAAAGACTTACATGAACTGATGTGTAGTGAAGTAAACAGAAGCAGAAGAATGCTGTGCAAAGTAATAGCAATATTATTTGATGAAGAACTGTGAACGACTTTGCTATTCTCAGCAATACAATGATCCAAGACAATCTGAAAGGATTAATGATGATGTTTACTATCCACCTTGAGAGAAAGAACTGATATTTATTGAATACAGACTGAAGCATGCTATTTTTCACTTTCTTCCTTTCATTTTTTTCTTTTTTTTTGAATCCTCCTATACAAAATGATTAATGTGGAAATATTTAAGATAATTGCACATATATAACCTGCATCTGATTGCTTACTGTCTCAGAGAAGGGGGAGCGGATGATAAATGTAGGGATAGAATTTGGAACTCAAAACTTTAAATAAAGATGTCTTAAAAATGAAAAAAAAAAGAAACTGTGATTAGGTCAAAGTTTATCTGAAAAAGATCTGCAGTTCTGGTGAACAACCAGCTCATTGTGATGCTACGATGTGATGTGGTAACTAAACAAGCTAATGGGATCTTGGAGAGTACTAAGCACAGTCTGGCTTCAATGAATAAGGAATGGGGAGCTCTGCTATGATCTGGTCTTATAAGACCTCATCTGGAGTAAGGCATTTGGTTCTGGGCACCATGATTTAAGTTTGGCATTAATAAGCTGAATGATGCAGGTACCTGAGTCCCTTTCATAAGAAGAGCAGTTGAAGAAACTGGCTATGTTTATCCTGGAGAAGGAAAGACTCAAGGAAGAAGATGTTATGGTTTCTGTGTCCAGATATTTGAAGGACTATCACATGAAATAGGTATAAGATTTTGTTTGTTTGTCTGTTTTTTTCCCCAGACAATGAAACCAGGAGCAATGGATGGACATATTCTCTCTAAACTGAGTCATAGGACTGTAGATTTAGAACTGGAAGAGACTTAAGAGGTCATTGAGCCCAAACCCCTCATTTTATAGGGAGAAAAGTACTTACACTTCACAATCTGTCTCTTAAATAGGAGCACAGCTCTTTGGAATTTTTTTTTAAGAAGTCAATGAAGATAAGCAGAATTTAGTACATGGCTTTAAATAGTTAATTAAACTTCCAACTTTGATTTTCTTCTCTGGAAGAGTCAGTTTCAAAAAATAGCTGTTGTTGTTACTATTAATTTCCCCCATGGTTATTATCATTCTCACTCTTAACTGTGTTCTCAACTGTACAAACATTCTGGCAAGCACTTCCATCAAGCATCCACTGGACTCATTGGCAAATCCCAGGACAGCTCCTGGCCATTAGGAGACTGTCTGAACAGGGGGAGCAGATAGGTGTTTAGTGGCCATTGGCCTTGGAAAATATTTGCAAAGGCATTCTGAGGTCTCCAACGGACCTAGAGACCAAATGGATATATCCCTGCAATGAAGAAAATTAACTCTTCAAATGGAATGTGTTGGGAAAAAAAAAAACTGTTCACGATGCAAATCTCCAATCAGGCAGTTAAAATATGAGCAAATAAAGCATATATTTACTGAAGTATCTATTTCAGATGCTCAACATAAGCATCCCTTTTCGGACTTGGGGGGATGTATAATTGTATAACAACCATATGAGGGATAAATAAAATGCTGAACTGTCTAACACTAACAGGATAGTTTATACACATTAAATATATGAGCTCTGCAAACAAAGCTTCTGGAGTAGAACAATTTTTGCCAGGTATAATTACCTTCACATTATTTGTATGTGATGGGAGGAAAGAATGGACAGATAAAAATGAGAATCAGTAAATTGTTTATATTTTCTGGCTAAATATATATATACATATATGTCTATATATACATATACATATATACATATATGTCTATATATACATATATGTATATATATGCGTGTATGTTTATGTCTGTGTACATATAATAAGGCTAGAAGATGAAGCCTTTCACAGCATCACCGTATGCAAAGTAGGAACATTCTTCTTGACTTTTCATTAAGACAATAGAGAGGACACTAACAAAAGATTTTATTGAACTGGAATTTTGCCGCATGAAATCTTGCCTAGGTCACATGGATGAAAGGGAAAGGGAGGCATATTTTCATTCAGTATAAGGATAAGCAGCTTTGTGTAACAGGTAGAAAGCTAGCCTTTCAATTAGGTAAGCCTGGGTTCAAAACCTGCCTCTATATGTTCTGGTTGTGTGACTGGGTAAGCCAATTCATGTCTCAGGACCCCAGGAAATCACACAAGCCTGTAAGTTGCAGAATAATTGTGGTAGAGTGAGTTTTCTTCAAGGAGGAGGAAGTGAAAGCAATCCCAAAGCATTGAAATCATAAATCCAAACTAAGAGACAAAAAAGTAATAAAGAAAGAAAAAACCCTCCTCAAATCAAAAGGTCCCCCCAACATAAAATGGAATGAAATTCAAAACTGATTTGCTGTCCCTGGAGGTCTACAAGCAGAGGCTGAATAACCTCTAGAGGGCAGAGACACTAGAAAGGAGTTTTCAGCTTCAAGTTAGAGTCTGGGTTTGAAACCAACCTTTCTCACTTAGCATCTATGGGACTCCGGACATATCATTCACCTCTTTGCATCAGTGTCCTCATTTGTAAAATGGGGAAAAACATCGCTTACCTCACAAATGTTGTGAGAATCAATATAAGGCAATATATATAAAGTTATCTGTAAACCTTAAAACACAGTATGAATATCAGTTGGTGTTTTTATGGAGGTTGTGCTAGACGATCTCCATATTCCCTTTTCCAGTTCCAAGATTCTATGCTTCTGTGGCTCTGAAGTCCCCTAAATCAGCTTGACCCTGTTAGTGCTAGCTAGAGTGAAATACACACAGAGACAGATAAATACGCATGCACAGACACATGCCCACACTCACATACATACATGCATATATGCGTATAATTATCATGCAAAGAATGCTAAGGAGATGTTCAATAAATCAACAAGAATTTATTAAGTGACTGCTATTACAAGGAACTGTACTAAATGATAGGGATATAAACAAATACACACACACACACACACACAGACACACACACACAAGTTCTCTAATCCCAAGGATCTTACAATCTAATGAGGTATATATCCATACATACATGTGTATGTACATATGTGTGTGTGCTTAAATTTATAAACACACCTACAAACAATAAAATGTTCCTCATTCCTAAGCATCTCACAATTTGGCAAGGTGTGTATATATGTTTATATATACATACATATATATGTACACACATAAATATGTATATACACACTGATAAACATAGACATGTATATGTACATATATTATATATGTGTGCGTACTATGTTAGACTATAAGATCCTTTGGTATGAGGAACATTTTATTACTTGTGTGTGTACATGCACACATGCATATGTGTATATATATATATATATATATATATATATATATATATATAAATATGTATGTATACATAACACAAATATGCATATATTTATGTTTTGTGTGTTTATGTATACATATATGTGTGTGCAATATATACATATGTGTACATATACTGTATAATACATACATATTTTATAATACATTATATGTGTGTATATACAGGTGGATAGATAGACAGATGATAGATAGCTAGCTAGCTAGCTAGCTAGCTAGATAGATAGATAGATAGATAGATAGATAGATAGATGGGTGTATAGGTGGATAGACAGACAGACAGATAGATAGATAGATAGATAGATAGATAGACAGACAGATAGACAGATAGATGATAGATAGATAGATAGATGTGCTCCTGTGTTTAAGACAATAAATCAAAACTCTATCGGGGTCTTGCCGAACAGGTAGGATTCATGAATTCGACCCAGTGGTGAAATTTTTCTTTATTTCTTATCAAAACCTTTAACTTGAAAAATGACATTTGGAGGGAGAGAGGTGGTCTAAAGAGAGGCAGTGATAGCAGAGTCCATCGTATGCTGGATTTGGAGCCAGGAAGAGCTGAGCACAAACTCTGCCTTTGACACTTGGCTGTGAGCTGTTGGGCCAAATCTCTTAACTTCAATTTCCTCATTTTAAAAATGAGAGGGGTAGAATCAAGGACCTCTATCATTCTTTCCAAGTCTAAATATATGATCCTAAGTATATATGGAATAAATATGGAGAGATTGTAAATAAAACAGAATAATAGCTAGCATGTATATACATTGTGTTATTTGATCCCCACAAAAAGCCCCATGCTATTATTGTGGGTTATTATGATTCCCGTTTTACAGATGAGTCAACCGAGGTTCAGGGTTGTTAATGGATTTGCCCAGAGTCATGTCGCTGACAAGCCCATGAGGCAGGATTTGAAATCAGGTCTTCCTACCAGTAAGGTCAGCAGGTTGTATTTGCGGAGATTGATAACTATTTAGGGAAATTATGCTATTGCACTGGAGATTTTCTTTGTGAAATATTGCCCAAAGTGGTTTTGCCAAAATTTTACATATGTAGAATTACATATGTACATTTTGCAATAATGATATTTGTTGTAATAGGATTTTGCTTATATGCCTCCAATTTTGTATTTGAGGTCATTCTGTGAATAAATCTTGCCAGACAAGGAGAGAAAAAAGGAGACAAATGATGGCAGATAAACATTCTGCTTTGGTTCTCTGAGTCGCTCTTACACTATAGCTTCCCATCTTTATATTACTAAATTTGTTATTTATTGATAGGGCTGTACTGATTTATGTTTCGCTGTACAATAAAATGTGCATCATCTCCATCCACATTTCTCTGAGTAACAACAAATTAATATACTCAGACCCGGGAAAAAAGATGTTCAATTATTTTGATTGCATTTCCTGAGTGAACCTGTTATTTCTTAGTGTGCCTGACATTCCAAACAGTTCAAAGGAAAACAGATACATATCCCCACCCTCCCAAGTGCAGTGGCTCCAATCTACCACTGCTTTTACTGAGGCAAAGGTGATGTGGTTTTAGAAGAATCAGACTGGTGAGATTGGGCCTGACATTTAAAGGAAACAAAATGCACCACTTTTCTATGCCAGGTTAGGCTTAAGTTACAGATGGGGGGTGTTCTGCCCCCCTTTTTTCTTTCATCTCTCCTTCTTTACCAAAAAGGAAAATGTGGCATTGGGAAGCATGCATTGGTAGCAGAGAAGGTCCCTGAACTAAAGGAAAGATGTCCAGTGTATCTCCTTAGATAAGCTGTTCTCAAATATTTTGATCTCAGGAATCCTTTTGACTCTTTAAAATTACTGATTACCCCAAGACTTTTTGTTTATGTGTGTTGTTTCTATTAACATTTATTGTATTGGAAATTAAAATGACTTCATATTAAAAAGTTTAACCGCACAGGACCCCTGAAAGGCTCTTACACACCTCCAACAATCCCTGGACCATACTTTGTGAACCGGTACCTCAGATCTTACTAATGCTGTTGCTCTTCTCCTTCTCCCTTCTCCTCTTCTCCCTCCTCCTCTTCTTTTTATCCTTCTTCCTCCTCTTCTTCTTCCTCCTCTTTCTCCTCCTTTTCACCCAGGCTCAGTTACTTCCAAGTCATGTGAACTGAACTTTTGTAAAAAATTACTCCTTCACTGTCTCTACGATCACTACATGTTCATGCTCAAGCAACTTGGTTTACTCTTTCTAAATTCCAGTGAATAACATCAAAGGGCTTAAAGTCTTTCTTTACTATAATATCACATTTGGCTTTCTTTTTCTTTGCCCTGACTTCAGAGACCCTGCTTCCAATAATAATCAATCAACAGGCATTTTTAAGTACCTACAATGAGCAAGTAACTGTCCTCAACATTGGAGCTACAAAGAAACAAACCAAAACAAAAAAAGAAAGAATTGCTCCTTGCCCTCAAAAAGCTGATGTATATAATACCTTCTCAAGTGCTCTTTGCCAGCTCCTGCTAGTTCTCAGAAGACTGATGATTATTTCTCCCATCAGAGCTCAAGGGGCAACCTTGATAGGTTAGGGTGATTTTCCAGTATTCTCACTCATAAGCCCCACATCACCAGACACGCTCTTTCCAACATTAACCAGCCAGTTGATATATCCTCAATAGTAGTCAAACAGTTGCTATCAATTAACTATTATAAAAGGATTTTTGCTGAGAAGGTATAGCCAGGACACAAGTTATGAACCATCCCCAAACTAGGATTTCTCTTCCCTCTCTTTGGGAGAATGAGCTCAAACTTTGAATCACAAAGATACTGAAGCACCTATGTAGGGAGTATGTGTAGCTAAGGGCTACTTAGCAGCCGGAGAGTCCTTTTCTCCTTTTTTGGATCACCCCCTTCCCTCTAAAAGAATGTTAATTCCAATTATGGCATAGCCAGTAGATAAGTTGCTCTTTTGATCAGCTGGGTTACCTCCTTACCAGATGATACAACTTTTGTTATCGTTGGTTCTGGAACCCTGATTGTTGGTATTGATTAATGGATCTGCTTATCTCACTGGTTGCCTGAGTACTTAGTCCCATGTTGAAACAGAAGAAACTGAAGATTAGAATAAAAGAAACACAATGTTATATACTCAGCAACACAGAGCATCAATGCGACAGGGAACCTCCTACCTTGCATCTCAAAGCAAGCAGTCCTCCTTACTCAAAATCCTCCAGGAAAGAGAATGAGAGACTATCCTGTTGAACCATTTATGGGAAAACCAAGTTACAGCTCAGCCTCTAGTAAGTAATTATTCCTTATGAGTCTTCAGCAAACCCAAAGGCTTTTCACCATCATGTAGTCAATCACAGCCCCTTATTCTATCATGGCTAGAAACAGGTTCCCCAAACTTCCACTAGTTGAATTGTCAGGAGGCAGAAAATACTGAGTATACAATTTTCAAAAGAGTCAAAGCCTATCTTGAAAACTGTGGATAAATGAACAGCCTAAAATAGGTATTTTCAACTCAAATCTATGTGTGCTTTTGCTCTGGCACAAGATTTTCTGAAACAATTATGAAACCAAAGTTTTTATTCTTATGAAATAACTGATGACTTTATCACTATTTATCATTTCGATGTTGCATATATCCTTGTTTAAATCCATGGATATTTTTAAACAGTGAATTAAAAAAAAAAAGGATTTATCTTGCAAGTACCTGTGCTAACAAGGCATTTTTCTTCTCAAATAATATGTTACTACCAAAATATGAACATAAATTCAGTTCAGTATGTTAGAAAGAATATAGAATTTGCAATCAGAAATAACAGTATCATATCCTAATTGCTACTTACTACCTGACTAATTTTGAGCAAGTCAACTAACTTCTGGGACCCTCTGTTTTCCCATCCATAAAATGAGAAGGTTGGAGTAGATAAACTTTCAGGTCTCTTCCATCCCTAAATATCTGATCCTATTTTCTTAATTTCTAAAGTACCTGTCCGCATTAGTCGATATGGAAAATATGAGTATCATCTTACTCAATTCAAAAGTCCTTGGCTAGTCACTAAAAATTCTTGGTCATTGTCATGTAAAAAGACAGTTCTGGAAGTGTTGGTCTGTGAGTTGAAGCCTTTTCTCACTGTGTAACAACTGCTATCAATTTGATTTATGCTTAATTAGAACATGAGAATATTTTCATCCCCTACCACATTTTCTCTCGATTCACAAATGGAAGAGGACGTCAGGTATGACAGAAAAGTGAAATGCCCCCAGTGATACTAACATCTTTGGAAACATTTGTGACAGAAAAAACAAAACAAAACAAAACAAGGAACATGTATCACTTTAGGGAAAAGATTTGGCTCATAATGCAAGTTATAGTACTTTTCCTTGTCTGCACCTAAAGCTCTGGCACAGTAATCTCGCTTGACCCTGTGGGCCTTTGGCATGGTGAAAACCAGTTGGGGATTTTTTAGGATGGTGGGTAATCAATTTAGCCTGATTAAATGCAGCTCCCACCTTAAATTATGCAAACCAGAAGAGGCCCACGGTTTGAAACTAAGGTAGAATTAGGACCCCAAGGCCTTCTAGCAGCTAAGCCACGAAAGGCTATGGGTACTCTGCCTGGGGATGATTCTTAGCTGAATCAGTTTGAATAACTCCTATGGTTGAGAAACCAGTGATGATGTACAGCAACTAAAGTAAGGAAGAAAAATACTTTAATGATTTAGATTATGAACATTAAAAAAAAAAAAAAGGAAAAACCAAGCACCCAACCCTGAAACGTAAAGCCCCTTCAGTCGATAACAGGACAGTTTTGTAAACCACTTAAGGCTGTGATAAAATCCTACTTGACTGGCCCACGAGCAGATGTGACAAGTTGAATTTATTTCCTCTCTTACCAGGAAGCTTTGCAGGAAACTCTTAACATATGGTGCTTTTCGCTTCCATCTAGAGCTATAAATGTTATTGGAAAAGGATGTTCCCAAGAGCAGCAAGTTTCTGACGTTTCCGCCAAATGGACTCCAAATGATCCTTCTGTGGCTCGGAATTCCCAGAGTTCTTAAGAGTTGGCAACCAAGAATCTCTGATCTAAACACAGCCCACTAATTTAATTATTTTATTATAGATTTGTGGAAGCTCTTGCGGACTTAGCATCTGTATTGTATCTAGCTGTGAACAAGCACAAGTATGGAGGGTGTAAATATTTTGTTCCTTAACTGAACTCATTTGAAAACTTGGAAATCATTTCATGCTGAAATCAGGCACCAATATCAGAAGTGAAGGAAAATGAAAATAGCAGAAATAGCAGCCCCATTAGCCGGTAGCTCTTTTTTTTTTTTCGTTTTTGAGCAGGGGTGTGGTATATTTTAGTGTCCAAGTGTCATTCAGAGAAATACCGGCATTTATGGAAACATTGTCTTTAGATGGTGGTATGGAAACCATTGCTCCCAGACATTAGAAAGCAAATGAGAAATGAAATTGTACCAAGTACAAATCACAGCCCAACTTGAATCTAGTTTATAATACTGTACAAAATGCTGAACACACCCCAGAGGGCACATGCCTATTTAATGGGTTTCCAGAGCATTTCATTTTAATAAATTAAAGGGCTGAAGTTGATGCTTTGGCCATTAGTAGTTTGCTACTGGCTATGAACAACAACAACATTGTCATGAAATTAAAACGAGTGGCACCCAGTTGAACTGGGAAGTTGAGTAGAAAGTTGTGATTTCATCCATGCAGTGAGCTAGGAAAAAGCAGTGTTTGAGTACAGGAGGGGGGGGCGGGGGGAAGTACAATAAGGAGGGAAAGGGGAGAGAGGGGGTAAAATTTCAACTTCCTCAGGCAATATCAAAACAAGCATTTATTTAGTTTCCAATTTGAGATCTTGCTTAATTGTTAATCAATCTATACATAGTCATAGACATATGCACATACATATCTGTCATTGGTTTTATAGAGATATCGATAATCTTTTAGCACTAATCATGAACCAGCACTAAGCATTTTTATTATACTTAATAAAGTCAGTTAGGTGTTTCCTAGTATGCTTTATGGCTTGAGAATATATGTCATGAACCTGATAAACTTTAGCTCTAAGTACACTTGCCCCTGTACTTAATTTATAATCAATGAGAGATATGTTATATGCAAACAAATAGTTCTTCAAGGCATAGCTGATGTCTTGAATCAACTTTCTAATTCTTCAGAGCCTATCACAGAAGCTAACTGGTGGACAGATTTCAGGCCTTGGATCCAGGAAGTTGTTTTTTAGTCCTTTTCTGTCTACTGTCTATATCACAATTTTGAGAGAATTGAGGAATTAAATTCTCAGGCAATCTTAGTCAAGGTACCTACAAATTAGAGGGGGAACCACACATGGTCTCACTTCTGACAACAACAGAAAAAAAATAATAAAGATGACATCAGTAACTGCCAACCTGCATTTCTACTTTCCTGTCTCTATATAATATTTATGAGAATCATCTACTCATTAACTAAGGACATCCTTTAGGAAAATATAAGACAGGAACAGTCAGACTTTTTTTGCTGCTGGCACATCTTTGCAGGTATATATTTTACTGGAAGTTGTGGAGGATGCAAGATCTTGCCATGGTTATTGTTTGTTGACTATATGTAGCAAAGCATTTTGTCTTAACAGGGAAAAATGTCACTTTAAATCTCTCCTTCAACCAAGTATCTCTCATGGACAAGTTAAGTTTAAACAGATGCAATAAGAGAACTTCATTTTGCCATCTTCTGATTATTAATATAAAGTGAGGTTTAACCTCCATCACTATTTTGCAGATGTGGGACACAATTAATGTGGATTTTTTTATATTCAAGCAAGTACAGCTGATGTGATGGTTAATCTGGTGGAAATTAGTTGATTTTCTTTTTAATTTTATTGTTATTATTACTTGGTGATAAGGGATGGCTTACTGGGTAGGAGACAAGGGAAGGCATATTTGCAATTGAGACTGACACAAAAAAATAAATATAAGTATTAAAATGTTTAAAAAATGAAATGATGTGCAAAACAGGGAAATATTTACTTGCCAAAAGTATTACATGTCTCATGAGTTGTATAGCATTCAAATGGAAAAGGGATTCCCTAGAGATGGCATGGTCCTTCAGAAGTGATTGATTGTGGGTGACATTGAACTGATTGCATCAAGCTGCAAATTCATAACCTCTCAAACAACATTCAAAACTAGTCAAAAGAGTTGGGTCTGATAATTCACATAGGAAATATCAAATAGATGACAAATGCACATTGTCCAGACTATGATATGTAGTTGAATGCACAGTCCATCAATATACATATCTTGGACTGACTGAAGAGGGAAAATTGAATAGGAGGAAGAGACTGGATTGGAATCTGAAAACTACAGTTTCAACGATCTCAAACTTTACCCTCACAAAACATAAAAAAAATAAAAGGAAATGTACAAAAAACAGTAACAGCCACAGTGTTCGATGACTGACTTGATGGAGTTACCCCTTCTCAGCAATGTAAGGACCTAAAACAATTCCAAGACTCATGATGGAAAATGCCATATGCATCCAGAGAAAGAACTATGGAGTCTAAATGCAGAGAGAGGCAGACTATTTTCTTGTTTTTTTTTTTTTTTTTTTGTCTTTCTCATGGTTGCTCCCATTTGTTCTAATTCTTCTATACATCATGACTAATGTGAAAATATGTTTAATAGGAATGTATACGTAAAGCCTGTATCAGATTGCATGCTGTCTTGGGGAGGGGGAAGGGAAGGAGAAGGAGAAAATTTAAAACTTACGGAAGTGAATGTTGAAGACTAAAAATAAATTAATTTATTAAAGATATGAAAATAAAATTATATCTTAAAATACACACACACACACATGCACACATGCACACACACACATACTACCATTTTTCCTACGAAGCTTTATACTTGAGAGAAGGGAAATATCACAATTCCTAAATATTTAAAATTGAAGACCAATCCAAAGAGTGATAAAGAGATAAATTCTTAGTATTACAACAAATACCTACAAGAAGAAGCATAAAAATATAACCATAGACATGCATATCAACAAGGAGATGGTTAAGTATTAACAGTACAGGGTAACAGATCATTAGTATCCACCTAACGTTTAAAATCTAGAAGGAAGACTCCTAATATGTTGAGTGGATTCCCTGTAGAAGATTTTTGGAAGGACATAGACAGAGTCCCATAGGTTGATAAGATATAAATGGAGAGTCCCCATATAAATGAGATGATAGATTTCAGTTAAATATCAAAGTATATATTGACTTTGACCCTACTCATGACTTACGCTATGTGTTTAATGTATGGTGAGTGAGAGAAACACCCTTTTTCTAAAGTCCTGATTTTTAAAAAGTTCAGTCTCTTGAAGGACATTGCTGATAATGAGATTGGACTAATTTTCTTCTTCAGACCCCACCCAAGTGTTCTGCTCAGGCTTAGGTGGGGCATACATTCTTTAAATAGATTGCCCAAGGCAGAGGGTGGTCTGGGTATAGAGTTAAGTCTCTCTGTCCAAGCATGTCATGATGTCACTCTCAGTCCCTCAGTGAACACCTGCTCATCCAAGGGTATATAAACTGTGAGTCCATCACCAGGCTTGTCTTTTATTAATAAAATTATTAAATCACCCAGAAACTATGTCTCTTGAGCCTTTCTAATTGTCACATTGTCTTACTGGTTGATTTCCTTTCTCAAGTCTCTCCCCATTACAATCTATCCTCCATACAACTGTCAAACCAATATTCCTAAACCACAAATCTGACCATGTCACTTCCCTCTTTGATATACTTTAATGGCTCCCTATCATCTCTGGAGTCAGGAAGAGTCATCTGCTTGACTTCAAATCTGGCCTCAGACACTTACTGGTTCTGTGACCCTTGGCAAGTCACTTAACCTTGTTTGCCTCAGTTTCTTCATCTGTAAAATGAGCTGAAGAAGGAAATAGCAAACTACTCCAGTATCTTTGCCAAGACAACCCCAAACGGAGTCACAAAGAGTTGTCACAACTGAAAAAACAACTGCACAACAAATTTTACTCTAGTAATACTTCATGCTTGAGAGTAAAGGAATAATGTAAATCCTAGACAATCTTGAAAGTAACCTAAAAGGCAATTAAGTGATGAGTGCTGAGTATTACAGCAAATTGCATGCAAGAAGAAGCATAAAATATCATCAAAGATATCTAGTATAACACGAAAGTGAATGAGGACTTTGAAGACATAAATTCCATTAGTAATTGTCTATGTCTATGTCCATGAACAAGTCACTTTAACTCACTGGGCCTCAATTTCCTTATCTATAAACTGGGAAGAGGGTTGTATTAAGATAGACCTTATGATCCCTTTAAGATTGATAATTCATGAATCTGACTCACGCTGGAACATAATACTGAACAATGACAGAATTGTAAAGGATCATCATGCATAAAAATAGATAAAAATCATTGTGAAACAAAATTCCTGTTGGGGACCATACAAAGGTTACTTTTGAGGCAGAAGAAACACAGTTCCTTCTTTACCCTCATTGTGCTACCAGGACAAGACCCCTTTTGGTGTCTTGAACTTGGCATTGGCATGATAATTGATATTCTCATGCTGGGCTGTATCTTGGTACATGTGAGAGAGCCATCTCTCCCATGTCCAGGAGAAGAAATGAATAAAAGAAATGAATAAATGAATGTCATATCTGTTTTTACCAAAAATTACTTCTCAAGATCCAAGATGGAGAACAGATATAGAGTTTTTCACTCAAAATATGTATGGGGAAGGAATTAACCATTCAACCAATAAATCAAGATGTATTTATTAAGTGTCTACGTGCCAGGTATAGTGCTAGGTGCAAGGAATACAAAGAGAAAACTATTTCTGGTTATCTTCTTTTGCATAATATCTAATTAATTAATCAACAAACATTCATTAAATGCCTACTATGTGCCAGTCATGAGGCTAAGTTCTGAGGATATAAAAACAAAGACATAAGGTAGTCTCTGTTGTCAAGGAGTTTACAATCTAATGGAGCTCACAGTTAGTAGGTATGTGAATGATTGGTAATTCTGATTTTCCTCACCCAGTAAAGGGCACTGCACTTTCTAACGTATCTATAAGGTTGAAGTATGAGAGGCAGAATTTCATAGGTGATAGGGTCAAGAAGACCTGGCTATATGTGCTAACTTTATTTGCTATGTGATCATGGTTAATCCACTTAATCTCTCAGTGCCCTTCACCAACTCTCTAAAAGTATTAAAAGTTTCTGGCTAGCAATGGTGGAGGGAGTTTCCATACTGGAATTTTCCAACATACTTGAAATCACAGGTCTAGTCTTGGCCAATGAGATATTGTTATCCTGTGATGGGATAGGTGAGAATAGAGTGGTGATAATTTCCCCTTCAGGCAGCTATGCTGTTGTGCATACCAGGTCATATGAATACATTTTTTTCCATTTTCAGAAAATGCACAGAGAAGGGTTACCAGATTTAACATTGAAAGGGACCTTGGGGATCATCTAATCTGGAAATCTCATTTTACGGAAACTGAGGCCAGAAAGGCAAAGTACTTGTCACTGGTCACAATGCAAGTTAATGGCAGAGACTGGGATTTTCTTGACTCTTCATTGAAAGCTCACTGTTTTCTGTCCTGATTGGTGAAGACATTTCCTAGAAGAGGAACCCCCTTCTCAATACGTTTAGAAATTATACAACTGTAAGTATCTTCAAAAGACTCGTGAAAATAAACCTCCTTCCCTTCATTACAAAGGTAGAGGACAATGAGTTTAGAATATTGCATAGACTCAGACTCCATCAACAGGTTGGTTGGTTTTACTGAGCTGATTTTTTTTCCCCTTTAAAAAACATACTTGTTAAAAAAAATTAAAATAAATTAAAATAAAAACTTGTTACAAGATTTGATTCAATAGATGAGGGATTTATTTGGAAATAAATATGATGCAAAAACAAAGGGCATTAACTGTTTTTTTTAATAGCAAAGGATGAGAACTTAATTTGCAAGTTCTATTTGGAGAGAATAATGTGTCTCTTATAGAGGTTAAAGAAGGCATCAAATTGAAAAATAACATCAATTTCCTTCATTGGTCTTAAGAAAGAGATCAACAGTAATACTTGCCATTTAAATAGCATTATACATAATCACATTTGAACCTTACAAAAACCCTAAAAAGAAAGTGCTGCAAATGGCATTATCTCCAATTTATAGATGGGGAGACTGAAGCTCAGTGGGGGTTTAAGTGACTTGCCCTGGGTCTTATAGTCTTTGAGAGAGCATCTCAAACCCATGCATTTCTTGACTCCCAAATCCAATGCTCCATTCAGCACAGCCTGCTTCCTATCAAAACTGTATTACTTTGATGCTATTCAACCTGACCTCTGTCGTTGCAAGCAGGTGAGAAGGGATGAGAATTGAAATCTGTCCTCCTTCCACTCACCTGCAGCCCCAAAGTCAGGGTCAGTGAGAAGCAGAACTGTCCTATGGCACTGAGGGGCAGCACTCAGCCTGGGGCCTCTCCTGTCCTCAGTTTCCTCATTTGCAAAAAAGGACAGGGTTGATGGTGATTTCATAGTAGTGAATAAATGAATGAACGAATGAATGAATGAATGAATGAAAGCAGGAATGACAAATAATTTATTAAGTGATTGCTATGTGCTAGTCCCTGTTGTAAACCCTGAGAATACAAATACCAAAAACTAAAGCACTCTTTGCCTTCAGGGAACTTCCATTCTAATAGAAGAGGAAACCTAAAGGTGAGTTGTCCTGGGGGGCATTCTGTTGCCTCCTTATAGACTTTTGAAATCAGGGATGGGAGAAAAATGTCACCAGCTCCCTGCCTGGATTATTTCAGGGCTAAACAATTTTTGCTTTGTAGAAGGTTTCTTTCTATGTAACACAAAACCTTGGGCTGCAATTGGCACTCCCTTCTGCTCATTCTCTCTGGGGCTGATACAGAACACCTAGCCGGCATGCTTATTAGAATAACCAGCTTTAGACTTACACAGTTTGCAAGTCACCCAGCAGCCTCCTGTCTCCTCCAGGCTAAATAATCCTACTTTTGAACTTCTACTCTCCGGTCTTATTTCCCTGCCATTTTATCATTCTTGTTTCTTGCCTGGCCTTGTTCCAATTTTGTCACATCCCCATTAAAGTTTGGAGCCCCATGTTAGATGCAGTACTTAAATAAAATTAGCCAGTGTCAAACACAGTGATAATAGGACTTCCCAGAGATTGTGTGTCACATGATTGTTAATACATCTTGTTACCATGTTAGCTTTCCCCTCTAAATAACTGTACTCTAGTGCTGACGCCTATGCATTTTCTTTTTTGTTTTCACCCTAGGCTACACTTCTGCCTAGCCGGATATTTCTTATCTTGAAACTGTGTCTTTTGTATATCTTTTGTGACTGCAATGTTTTGTCCTTGCGCTATTTTATACTATCCTGAATCTGTATGCTAATTTCCCTAATTTATCAAACTCAATTGGAACAACTTCTGGCTTCTATGATGTAAGCAAAATCAGGTGACTTAAAGGTATGTTCCTGTGTTCTCTGTTCCATCATCCCAGTCATTGATGGGGGTGGGAGTGGCAGTCAGGTGGGTTAAATTTGAATTTGAGTTTTATTCCAGCAGCATTAATTAGATGAGAGAGAAAAAAGAGAGACAGAGAAACAGAGAAAGAGAAAGAGAGAGACAGAGACAAAGAGACAGACAGAGAGACACAAGGACACAAAGAGAGAGAGAGACAGAGAGAGACAGAGAGACAGAGAGACAGAGACATACAGAGACAGAGAGACATACATTCAGAGATTCAGAGATGGAGACAGATACAGAAGACAGCAAGAAAGCGAAACAGAGACCAAGAGATTGACACAGAAACACAGAGACAGAAAGAGAGAGAGAGAGAGCTTAATTATGTGCATTTATATTTTAATTAAAATGGCAAAAAAAAAAGTTTTCTTGAGGAACTATTCTAACTAGACAACTACTCACAGAATCACAATATTCCGAAGTTGTCAGAGGCCATCTAGTCCAGTTAGTAAATCATCTGGAATTTGCCCTCCTCTGCGAGGAGAAAGAATAGAAAAGAGAAATTTCTTTACCCTCAAAGAGTTGATTCTCAAATAAGGAGATTATATACATGTATATATTTATAAACACATCTATCTATCTATCTATCTATCTATCATCTATCTAGAATCTATCATCATTATCTATCTATCATCTATCTCTATTCTCTCTCTCTCTCTCTCTCTCTCTCTCTCTCTCTCTCTCTCTCTCTCTCTCTCTCTCTCTCTCTCTCCCTCCCTTCTCCCTTCCTCCTCCTCTATCTGTATCCCCGGTTTCCTGACTCTAAGTCTGATTGTTTCTAACACACCACTTGGTTACTTTTATTAGACACTATGTTCCTCTAGGGCCTTATCTTTATCTTCAGTCTCCTATTATCCCTCCATAGTACTAAGTATATGACATTTACTGCAAACACCCTGGGCATTTAGTAAATATGTCTGACCAGCTAGTCATGAATCAATATTACATGAAGCATTCTGGTTCTTTAAGTACCTCTTATATTTAGGGCTTTGAAAATAAAACAAACAAAACCAACCAACCAAACAAAAACCCTCCCAAAGTTGAGGCATACTGCCTCGAATAGGTTCCTTATTCATCATCAGGATCTTTCAGAAAGGAATTGTCATCAGAGTTTTATGTAATATAGAATGCTGACCCTCTCTCATAGTCATAGGGAAAGAGCTGCATATGGATCCCCTGGCTGCCTTCCTGAGGGTTGATATTTCCAAGGGGTGGGTGGGTGGGTAGGGATACCATGCCAAAGGAAGCTTCCCAGAATTCTTTGAAATGTAGTCAGGTCTGCACTTCAGAAGGCAACCAGAAATGCCTACAAATTATTATTGAGAATGGTTGCAACTTTTCATGATACTTAGCAGCTAGCTACTACCAGAAGAGGAATGCCAATCTTCTTTTTCCTTAAACCTCTCCTCTGATTTGGTCTCTGTATAACCACAATGATTGCACAGTTGACTCAACTCTGAGTAACTGGGTACAGTCCCTTTCAAGTGCTGATGAAACACAGTTCTCAGCTCCTCTCTCATCTCAGAGGTGCTCAAAGTCCCAAACAGAAGCAGATTTGTACAGAGTTACTCTTGCTTTCAGAAGTTTTGAACTCCCTGGTGCTAGATGATGCTCTGGGAGAGCCAGGCTCCATGTTGTCTGTCTGCTAGAGGAGAAGATAAGTCATTTGGGCTTGGTATCTGGCTCCTTCCTTTACAGTCTAAAAGGGAACCATTTGATGGCTTTTAGTCTGTTTTGTCACCCATTAAAATAAAGATGAATGTACCTCTCCCAATACCCTTTGATTAGTCTGACTCAGTGATTGTGGCAGGTCAATAGCAAGGTTAGAAACCTCTGTCTTATTCGGAAGAGACCTGTCTTACAATAAAACACTGATAAAAGATTTTTTGAAAGAACTCCTCCCCGCCTCCAACACACTCTTTCCTGCTTGCTACCTTGAGAAAAACTACCTACAATTAATGACAAAGAAAGATGATATTTATGAAGAAATGCCAATGTAGCAATAGATAACTATGATAAACTCTAATAATAGACAATTATTTGATTGCAGAAAAAAAAATACAGACACAATCTTCTGTGTACAATCTGCTAAACACCTGGAACAATCCTGAAGACCATATTCTGACAACCACCACTAAAGAAACCTCTGAAATTGGGTATAACATCTCCAGGACATGAGGCTCCATCTCAATCTGAAATTGTTTTTCACGAGTATTTGTTGTGGGTAGGGTCCAGCTAACTTGGCCTTGTTTCTCTAAGGCCATATTCATTTGGTCCTACGTATAGGGAAGGCATCCTAACTACACTCAAAATTGTCTGTTTGGGAATGTTTCCTTTTCTTTTTCCCCTTTTACTCATGCCATCAGGCATATTCTAGATAATAACACAATAAGTCCCCCAATGCCATAACATAGAAAGAAAAATCTTTCCCAGCTAGTCAATTCATGCTTTTATTTCAGCCAGGGAAAACTTATCAAAGAAGTCGAGAAGCCCTAAATGCAGAAGATATTTGATGCTCTTGGTAACCCTTATTTTGTTGCTTGGCAACACTGTCATTAAGGATGTTTCAGCATTTCCTATTAACCTCCATTTTCAGAGGTTTATAACTTCTTGGTAAAAAATCCCTCTAGGCTAAAATTTGGCATACATGATCTCAAACAATCCAGGTGTCTGGGAATATATACGTATATAGTATCCATTTTCTAATGTATATATATTTGCACACCATATGAATTGTCAAATATAACTAGTTTTCCTTCAAATTCCTATTCTTTGTAACGTGTTATTATTATTGTGGTTGCTTTTAGAAGGTGCTTTTGTTAAATACACACATGACAATCAGAACACTTGTAATATCCAATGAATAGTAACAATAAAACAAACCCCCTCCCTTTCCCCTTCTCTCAATACTGTTTCTCAGCTTAGAGGAGTTTGAACCTGAAATGCACTGCAGTTAGATCTTTTACTGAAACCAGTACGTAATTTCCAGGCTTAGCTTCCAATCCACTTAAATCCAAGCAGTTTGAACTTATTGCTGTATTTATTTTGAGTTTAAAATGTAGCTTGTTTTTGAAGGCTAATACACTGGTAGTGCAGCTCTGAAGTGGTCCAACTCTTCTGGAAAATAATTTGGAATTATGTGAGAAAAGTCAACCAACACTCCATACCCTCGGCCCCAGAAATTCTACTCCATTCCTCAGTTCCTACCCCTTGGAGGTCAAAGACACTGTGTTGGCAAACAAAATGGGCTCTTAGTACTCAGTTCAACCAAGTGCCCTTGAAGAGTTTGGCCTTTGTTTCCTTGATTAGACTGAGAGTCCTTGGTGACCTCCTTGCCTCAGGGGAGGGCCTAGTTTACACATGAGTTTGAGTGACATGTTTGGGACATCAGAGGCTTTTAGACCACGTGGGTTTAAGTCACCTCTTCGTGATGATTTTAGGTTATGTGGGTAAGCCTGAAAAAGATATAAAACCAGGGGTTGTCTTTCTCTTTTTCAGAGCTCTTACCCACAGCAGTGGTGGCACGCGTGACTCTGTGCCAGCCCTTGTTATGAGCTCCTGGGCTGAACTTAGATGTTGGTAGCTATGAATTGTATCTGGTCTGTCTGTCGATGTTTGTAATTTGTTTGTATTTTGATCTGAAGTTCAGGGTGCTGGTTTTTTCCCCTGAACTAAGTGAATGATGTCTGTATGCTGGATTAAAGTAAACTTGTCAACCCCTTAACGTTGCTTTCCTTAGTAAAGCAGATCAAAAGAACCTAGGCTTTTGCAGCATGCTGGTAGCGTGCTTGTTGTTGGCCTTGTGTTGGTCTTTCACCCCCACAACAGCTGCTAGCCAGATTGTTGAAACAGACACAAAGAAAGGTTTTATATAGACCAAAATATTCATATAAAGAGTTTTTTTTTTTTTTTCCAGTGGCGAAAACTAGAAACAAAGTGATGGAAAAATGACTGGACAAACTGTAGCATGTGAATGTAATGGAATATGAATGTGCAAAATGAAAGAAATACAAAGAATTTAGGGGGAATGAATGGGAAGTTCTGTATGAACTGATACGGAAGGAAATAAGCAGAACCAGAAGAACAATATAATGATATATTGTACAAATGATGACAACAAAATGACTACTGTGGAAATGTTTTATATGACTGCGCATGTATAAACTATATCAGATTGCTTACCATCTCAGGGAGCGAAGAAAGAAGGGAAGGAAGGAGGGAGGGACAGAATTTGGAACTCAAAACTTTAAAAAAATGTTTAAAATTGTTGTAATATGCAATTGGGAAAAATAACATGTATAAACAAGAACAGTAAAAGGAGGCTGACCTCTGAGTAACTATAATAACCAATCTCAGTCTTGGAAAACAATATTTCTCCTCTCAGCACAGAAGTTGGGGGTGGGAGAAAGAAAGCTTCCCAACCAGGCCATATTATTGAGTCAATCTCTACATTTAAGAAGGGTGACCTATGTCCTATATGCTTTCCTAAGGAAAGGAATTTTTGTTTCAGTGATAACCCCTGTACTGGTTCAGTAGTGAACAGATACCTTTACTTATCCCCTCATTGATTAGCCTAAATATTTGGATTCAATGTTACTTAAAACAACCAAAACTGTCAACTACCTACCTCAACTGATAATCACACTCCAGACAAGATGTGTCTTTAGCCGTTGCTAAATCATGCCCAAACTTAGGCTGCTAGCATTCTTTTCAGCTGGGTCAGTTCTGGTTTAAGAGAAGAGGGTTAGTAAGATCTCCCTCCCTCCCAACTCTCCCCTCTCCTTGAGAAGGCAAGCAATTTGATAATGATTATACATGTGAAGTCGTGCAAAACACATTTCAATATTAATCATGCTGCAAAATAAAACACAGGAAAACAAGAGGAGGAAAAAAATTTTTTTTTAAAAGTATATTCCAATTCATATTCAGAGTTCATCCATTCTCTCTATGGAAGTGGATATCATTTTTCATCATGGATCCTTTGGAATTATCTTGGATCATTGTCTTGATCACTATAACTAAGTCTTTCACAGTTGGTCATACTTAGAACATTGCTGTTACTATAATGCTATATTCTCTTGGTTCTGATCACTTGACTTTGCATGAGTTCATATAAGTCCTCCCTGTTTTTTCTTTTCTGAAACCATTGTGCTTGTCATTCCTTATAGCACAACAGCATTCTATTACAACCATGTACAACTTCTTCAATCACTCCCCAATTGATGGGCCTTCCATTGATTTCCAATTCTTTGACACCACAAAAAAAGAGCTGCTGTAAATATTTTTGTATACATAGGTCCTTTCCCCTTTTCTTTAATCTTTTTAGAATACAGACTTAGGAGTGGTACTATTGGGCCAAAGAGTATGTACAATTTTATAGCCCTTTGGTCATAGTTTCAAGCTGTTCTGCAGAATGGTTGGACTAGTTCATAATTCCACCAACAGTTCATTAGTGTCCCGATTTTTCCATACCCGTCTAGCATTTGTCATTTTTTTCTTGTTAGTCAATATGATACCTGTAAGGTGGTATCTCAGAGTTGTTTAAATTTGCATTTTTCTAGCCAGTAGTGTTTTAGAGCATTTTTATGTGAGTATTGATAGCTTTGATTTATTTTTTCTTCTGAAAACTGCTTTTTGATATCCTTTAACCATTTATCAACTGGGTAATGGCACTTTTTTCTATAAATTTGGCTCAGTTTCCTATATATTTGAGAAACAAGGCATTTATCAAAGAAACTTGTAAAACAAATTCCATTTCCTGTTGTCCTTCTTATTTTGGCTACATTAGTTTTGTTTTTGCAAAAGCTTTTTAATTTCATGTGATCAGAATTATGCATTTTATGTCTCATGACCCTTTTTATCTGTTTCTGTTTCTGTCTTCTCTTATCCACAGATCTGACAGCTATATTTCTCTGTGCTCCCTTAATTTACTTATAATATCACCCTTCACGTCAAAATCATTTATGCATTTTGATTTTATCTCGGTGAACAGTGTGAGATGTTGGCTATGTCCAGTTTCTGCTAAACAGCTCTTCAATTTTCCCAGGAATTTTTGTCAAATGGGGAGTTTTTAACCTTAAAGCTTGGATATTTAGGTTTCTCAAACACTGGATTACAATGGTCACTTACTACCATGTATTATATACCTAATATATTCCACTGATCCATCACTCTATTTCTTAGCCAGTACCATATTATTTTGATGATTACTGCTTTGTTTGTTTGTTTAGTTTGAAATCTGGAACTGCTGGGCTGCCTTTCTTCACTCAAGCAGTACTTTGACATGAAGCTTTTTCCTCAACAGCTACTGCCCTTCCTCTCAAACTACCTTGTTTTTATGAATCTTATATCTATTCTCTTTACATTTGTTCCATATATACTTGTTTATATATTTGTTGTATGCCTTTTTAGAATGTATGTTCTTTTCAAATAAGGACTGTTGCATTTATTTCATTTGTACCCCCAATCCCTAATACAACGCATAATAGATGCTTAATATGATTAACCTAATGTCATCCCAAAATAGGAAACAAGAGGCCAAAAACTTGTAGATTATAGAGATTACTTTCTAAAAAAAAGAAGAAGAAAAACTGGTAGATGTTGGAGGTAGATATTGAGAGCATTAAATAACATCACAAAGAAACTGATTACTTTTAAATAGAAAAAAAGACTATATGTATATATGCACATACATACATGTATGCAACATGTATATGTTTATATAAATATACATAAATGCATGTGTATGTACAAATACATACATACATGTGTGTATGTATATGAATGATACCCCTGAGTGAGTTATCTATGTACAATTGGACCATAACTCATGAGATCTAAGAGTAAAATTTAAAACTGAAGGGCCAAAGGGATATTAGTTGATCCCAAGGAGTAGCATTGCCACATAGGAATGGTAGTCATAGGAGAAGAATAGATGCTATCAGGGAACAGAATAGATAAGAGAATCTCACTGCCCCCCCAATCCAAAATCAGTCTGATGGCTCCCACATACAGCATTCCAATCACAGGCCCCAAGTAACTCAGGGTTCAAGCTTATACATAAGTGGTTTTTTTGGTTGGTTTCTTTGTTTTTCTTTTCTTTTTGATTTGTTTTGTTTTCAGACAAAGAGCTAATGTGACACTAATAAGAGACTTTTTCCAGATTAGGAGTAAGACAAAGGATAGTCTTAGAATTGCTTAATAAGGAGTAAGAGATGAAGGGCTGTGACTAAGGAAACTTAACTCTAGCAGTGCTTCAGTTTAAAAGAGAGTGAGACAAGGCAGATGCCAGGTCTCCCAGGTCAGTTAAACCTTAGAATATATGCATCCTGGTGTTTGATAACAAACCAGACAGAATGGTTTTCACTAGCTCACAATAATGAATCTGAAGAAAGAAGAACAAGATGATGTACATATAAGAAGAGAACTCTAAATTATTTAAATAGGTTGATGAAAATGGACAACAGAAATGACAGTGATATGAACTAAAATACTTTTGTCCAGAAGTTAAGTCAACGTAAGTTAACTGCTACAACAAGGAGACCAAAAGAGCCCCCCAAATTGCCTTAGTCAATAAGTATTTTACTTACTCGCCAAATGGAGAGAGATGGCTTCTGAAGGTAATATTGGGTTAGAATATGAATTGATCTGTAAAATCTTACAAAGGGGCTTGGCAGAGAAGTATCTGTAGCTTTGCCTCATAAAGCAGAGAGAAGCAGGAGAGGATAAAACCAGTCTGAAGAAAACTTGTCAAGACATCCAACTAAGCACAGTCTTCCCAAGGTCACTAAAGGATGACAATGGAAAGATGGATATAAACAGAAGAAAAATAGAAAAAGATTTGCAAAAATTACTACAACAAATGGTTTTTCCCTCAATGATAGTGGAGTTCCAATATTTTAACTCTAAAATCACATTCACTGAGATTCTTACACAGGAAGTATTAATGCCATTAAAGAAAATAGAGACAGGTGAAGTAGATGGATTGGATCAAGTAAATATGAAAGAAAGTCATGCTGAAAGCTATAGAACTGCAAGGGCATTGAGGGGATTCAGAAAATTCTTTATGAAGGTCAGCTACATATGAATTAAGAGCATCCTCAGTGTGAATATTAGTAGAGACTAAGCAGGCTTTTATAAGTTATATTCAGCAATGAAACATATCTTTACCATGACCAATGATGGAAAGATGGAGAGAATATAAGATCCTATCATCTTTATTTTTTGTAGATTTTGAAAAAAAGCATTCCATTAAGTGGGAGGTGGGGTGGGGCAGGGAAGCATTGCTGCTTTACCATGAGTCTCTCAACCATAAATAGACATTATTCTGGATTCCATGGAGGATGTAACAACAGAAATAACCCCATTGCTCATCTGTAAAAGTGCAATAATAAAATCATCTGCTTCACACTATTGTGGGGTTAAAATGAAATAATGTATGTAAATATCAGAAGCAACATTTGAAACTAGATCTTTGCGGCTTCAAGTCCCACTTTTTATCCACTATAAACCATCACAGTACATCTGGAGTAGTAGTTACCAAAATTTTTATGTCATAGACCCTTTTGGACATTCATTGAAGCTTATGGATCCTTTATCAGAATGATATTTCTAAAACTCTGAAGAAAATACAAAAATTCAGTTAAAATTTAATGAAAATAAAAGTGTACTTTTTTTTCCAAACCTTTTCACAGACATGAAAAATCTACCCATGGACCATTAAGAAGTCTGTAGACCTCAAGTAAAAAAAAAAACTTTTCCGTAATACTCTGATAAAGCAAGTATGTTAACATGGGTAATAGACTAAGACTATCAAATAGATTACAGAATCATCCAAAGCATTAAAGAAAATAAAACATAGTCAAAATCCTTTGGTTATTACTAAAGGAAAAAAAAATCTGTTAGCCTATAAAAGGAGCATTAGAATTGAAGAAAAGTACTTAAATTCATATTTAATGGATAAAATAGCTGTGCACATTAGCATCTCTGCTCATTTTCCAATTACTATTTGCTAAAGTAGTTGGTTTTATACATTGATCTATTAGGCAGCAGCTGCAAAATACTGGGCTTTAAAATTCTGTTTTGGAATCTTCCATGTCCCCAATCTTTAACCTTTTTGGATAAAGTGCAGGTTGTGCTGGAGGCTGAGTTGTTGTTGTTCAATCATTTCAGTCAAGTCTGACTCTTTGTGACCCCACGTTGGGGTATTCTTGACAAAGATACAGGAGTGGTTTGCCATTTCCTTCTCCAGCTCATTTGTCGGATGACGAACTGAGACAAGCAGGGTTAAGTGACTTGCCCAGAATCACACAGCTAGTAAATGTCTGAGGTTGGATTTAAATTATATCTTCCTGACTCCAGGTCTAGCATTCTATCCACTGCACCACCTAGCTGCCCCTGGCTAGATTGTAAATGTAAATAGTCACAGAAATTTGGTGTTTAGACAATAAAACAATAAAGATGATGTTGGGCAGAGATTTGGCTTGTTCTAGAATTTACAAAGTGACTCACTTTACAGAATTCTTATAATCTCTTGTTTGAGTGATTTCCAATGGTACTCTCCATTACGTTATTTACTAACTGCTACATTTGTAATCAATGTCTTTGCTGGATATCTTCATCCTCTGACTTGGTCTCCTTAGATCCCAGAAGTCAATTTCCTTGAAGTGCTAGAGGAAAAAATATTCTGAACCAGCAAGGAATATTACATATAATCCTGTTGTAAAATATCATAGAGTTTTGAAGTTGAAAGGAGTGTCAGAGGTAATCAATCAAAGAAACAGCATTTACTAAGGACCTACTAAATACCAGATTCTGACCCAGGCTCTGAGAATACAAAAAGTGAGACAACAGCTGTCCTCTGGATGCTTACATTCTACTAGGAAGAATAGAGTATAACCACAAATAAGTAACTATAAGGTATATATGAAATAAATATACAGTGGTTGGACAGGGCACTCATAACTGGGGGAATTAGAAGAGGCAGCATGTGAACTGAGCCTTGAAGGGAGGTAGAGGTTCTAAGAGGTAGAAGTGAGAAAAAAGAGAGTTCTAGCAATCGGTTAAAGCCTATTCAAAGGCATGGAGGTTGGAGATTGAATGTTGTATGTGGACAACAGTAAGAAAACCAGTTTGCCTGTTGTATAGAGTGCCTGGCACATAGTAGGTGCTTAATAAATGCTTATGGGATTGAATGATGGGGAGTAACATGTAATCAACCTAAAAAAGGGAAACTAGAACCAGACTGGAACGAGTTTTAAATGGCAAGTAAAGGAATTTGTATTTTGTTCCCCAAATCAACCAATGAGTCACTGTAGGTTTCTTGAACAAAAGAGTGACATAGCTAGATTTGAGTTTTTGGAATATCAATATCGCAACAGTGGGGAGAACAGGTTAGGGAGGAGAAAGACTGACATCGTGTAGCACTATTAGGAGGTTTTTGCAATAGTGTAGGTGAGAGAGAATGAGGGAATGGCTTAGTGTGGCTATAGTACAGAGCAAGGGCATCAGGTATGAGGGATATTGGAGATTAATTGATAAAACTACGAAACCAACTTGTTGGATACGGATCCCCTCTACACAATATCTGAGAAGTAATCAAATAGTCTTTACTTAAAGAGCTCAAGTGAGGGGGATCCCAAGTCATATAGCCTCCTTGGACCTCATTTCCTCATCTATAAATTCAGGAGTTTGGGATTGGTGAATTCTAAGGTTATTTCTAGCTATGAATGTATGAACCTATAATCCTTCTCAAGACACCCAGTTCTACTTTGGCATAACCTTAATTAATAGTAACAGCTAGCATTTATATAGCAATTTAAGGTTTGCAAAACACTTTAGAAATATTATCACATTGGATCCTCACAACAACCCAGGGAAGTAGACATTATGATTATCCTCATTTCACAAATGAGGAAACTGAAGCAGACAGAAGTTAAGTAACTTGCCCAAGGTAACAGTTAAATAAGTGCCTGAGGCTGGATTTGAACTCAGCACTGCAACAGATTTTAAGTCTAGTGCTCTATCCACTGTGCTAATTATTGTGTATTTTTTTCCTGGTAGTCTGCTGAATCTGCTTTTCTTTGATTTTTACATATTATTTATGTATTTTTTGTATTTATATTTTTTATTTTTAATTTTTTTGTATTTATATTTATATTTTTACATATTATTCCTAGTTATGACCTCTAGCATCATGCAGATCAAGTCTAACCTCTCTTCTACGTGCTAGTCCTTAAAATTCTTCGATATAGCTATCATGAAAGAGGTATGGCATAGCATGGCGGATATATCTCAAACTGCATGTTCTGTAGGTGTCTCAAACTCAACATGTACACAATAGAATTCATCATCTTTCCCCCCAAACCTATTCCTGTCCTCATCCCAATGTCTCTCTTGCTGTAGTGGGTACCCTGTAGTGGGTACCACCATTCTCTCTTTTACCCAGGCACAAAAGCTCAGTGTCATCCTCGATTCCTCACTCTCACTCACCCTACCCATCAATTCATTGCTGAATCTTGTCACTTACCCCTTCACAACATCTCTACCTATAAAACCACAACCCTAGTACAGGCCCTCATTACCTCTTGTCTGGACTACTTCAATAACCTTTGAACCACTTTTCCTACATCAGTCCACCCTCTGCATAGCCGTCAAAGTGCTTTGGAAAAAAAAATATAGCAAATCTGTGTCCTTGATAATGGGGTTACAGATTCTCTCTACTGGCAAGAGTGGTAACAGAAGCCATGAACTTTATCATTCCTTCCCTTCAGTACTTCAATTGCCCACTCGTCTCTTATTACAGCCTCAAAGACATTTAGATTGTCTGGCCTAGTCATATGATCCTAAATTTAGATGTGAAAGGGCCTCTTTTTTTTTTTTAAATAGAGATGAGGAAACAGAAGCATGGAGAAGTATAGTGACTTGTCCAAGGTCACACAAGCTAAATGTCAAACTTGGGATTTGAAACCAAGTTTTTCTGACTTCAAGTCTAGAGCCCTGTGCACTAATAGGTTGCTTCGCAAAGACTAAAGTTGGAAAAATAAATGGAAAACAGTGTATGTATTTAATCTAGCTTCAAACAGATTAAACAATAGTTTCTTTTACCCTGATGTCCAGAAGAAGTGAATGGAATCCAATTAATAGTATGAGCTGGAAACCCTCTACAGGGAAGGGTTATTGTTTATGTCTCTACAGGTGTCTTTGTTTTATGACAATAGTCAGGATGCAACTCCAAGCCTGAACAGCAAAATATCTAAAAATTTGTTGATTACACCTAGCTCATATTGGCTGGAGTCAGCTTATTCAAAAAGAGAAATAACACCTCCTAAAGGAAAAAAAAATAAGGCAGCAGTCTCAGAAACTGTAAATAAATGGAAACTATAGAGACAGAGCATAAAAGCAGTAGCAGCAGGGTAGTAGCAGATCCAAGCCATGATAGGATTGGATGCAAAGATGAGCAGTAGCATCAGACCAGAAAAGGAGTCCTTGGATCAGGACAAAGAGCTATAGAAGGGGCCTACAAGAAACAGTGAGGCACAGAGCCACCATATGGAAGAGCACGCCTAGACCTGACTCTTCATTATTACTGAGACACATGGACCATAGAGGTACCAAAGGAATATGGGACCTCCTTACTAGATGGCAGGGTTAGTTGCACATCATCTCCCCTACTCTTGACCTGACACACAGATACACACAACACTTGAAAATAGGACTTAGTGTTCATTAGACTGTGTAGGAACATTGAATTCTTCAAGGTAGAAGTACAGTGGAAAGACTAGTGGCTTTGAAATCAAAGGACCTGAGTTCAGTCCCACATCTGATCCTGTGTGGTACTGAACAAACAAGGTTCTCTTCTCTGAGATTCAGCTTCCTTAGCTGTAAAATGGAAGGGTTGGAGTAGATGGCCTCTTATGTAGCACCCTTGCAGGTCTAGATTGAGAGATCTATAACTGAGAAAGTTATGATCTCCCCCATCGTCAATATATACACATACCCCATTCCTCCTTGAGAGAGTGAAGCTATAAGACTGGAGTGACTACATGTGTCTGCACAATACACAAATGTGTGTTAAGTGTTTACTCTATACACTGTGTACATGTGTTTCCTGCCCTTGAGTAGAAGACTGATTGTGATAATTAAGTCAGAAATATTGAGGGGGAAGAAGCATGAGAAAGCATTCACTGGTGAAAATTCTGTATGATGATACATGTTTAATTAGAATTTAATTTAATTAAACCTTTTCCCAGGCTGAGGCCAAGTCTTTGACTATAAGCAAACCAGACTGGGTCCAATAAGCACAGTTGGCCCAGTCCTGCAGAGGCTATATTAGGAATGCATAAGAGACTGGATTTCCAGATGTGCATCTCCCTTCTTGTCCCATTCTGAGGCCCAACAATATCAATAAGCCTGGTTAATTGATCAGATTAAATGTTCCCTTCCCATTCCATTTGGCCTTGGTTAAGTGGAAACTGGGATTTCAAGCAGCAAATCTGAAGAAAATATTAGGTTTAGGTTTATTTTTCTCATCCAGATCTGTAATTTTATCTGTATAGGGAGGCCTAGGTGAGGAACATAGAGGGCACCTGTTCTGATATTTAGAGAGTTGCCTGGGATACTGAGAGGTGACTTATTTGTTTCACACAGTCAACAGGGGTCAGGGATAGAACTTGAACCCAGATCTTCTTGAATGACATGACAGCTCTCTCCACATTAGATGACAATGTGTCTGAACAGTAGAGACAACCAAAAGGAATAACTAAGGGCTAGCACACTCATGCATATAAAAGGCCACCTGTCAGAGTGAATAGCTTTAAATCTTGCCTCTTATGCATACTTCTTGTACAGACTTTACATTTATACATGAGTTGCTGATCTGTACCAGTGAAGGGAGTTTGCTCACCTGAAATTCCCTCATACTGATGAAATGATACTCCCAGAGCAAAGATGCTTTCGAATTCCAATAGTCCAGTTCATTCAATCCAGGAAGAAGCATTTAGAGCCAAATACAAAAGTGGGACAATCCCTGCCCTTGAGAAACTTACGTTCTGAGAGGATACCACGTATTTACAAATTAAGTAAATAGAGCATCTATAGAAAATAAATAACAGCTAATATGGGGAGGAGGATAAAAATCAGACGATTAAGACTAGACCCTGTTTACGTTGGTCCAATACTCTAGATAATTATTTCTATTTTGCTTTTCATATTTGAGTATAAAGTAATTCCCTTAAGACATGTCAAAAACTCAGTAGATTTAGAGTCCACCTGAAAATGTCAGGCACGGCCAGAACACTTCTATCAATCACCACAATAAGATGTTGGTTCCAGTTCTCCAGGTTAAAGGAATTGATCTAGTCCAATCACACGCAGCTTTTCTCATTTTAAGAGATCCAGGTTTAGCTTCTTAATGCTCATTACTCAATCTAGAAATCCATTTCTCTTTCTTCAGTCTCTTAAGGAAGGCTTTGTTTAATAATGCTCAATAAATTAGGCCTCTACAGGCTTGGCTTTATCCCACCCAGCCTGAGCTTCTTTGCCTTTTTCTACCTCGACCAAAAAAAAAAAAAAAACCCTCTGCTTACAGTCTCTGATTTGAAATGTTAATTAAGGTGGGCTTGGCCTCAGGTTACAGACTATATTCCTTTTTTCATGCAAAGGGATATGCTAACTAGGTTACTTACAAGCCTGGGAGAAGAGGGAGGGAGACAAGACTAGAAGACAACAGAAGTCTTGAAGGACAAGGGGACCCCTTCCACTACTCCTGTATCCCAGCTGTCAAGCGGTAAGACTTTGTTGACTGAATTGGGTTATCTAGTACACAGGGCCACAGGAGACTGGTGCCATTTGACCATTTATTTCCTTTAATTATTTTTGAAATTAATATTAAAAAAATACAACAACAGATATAGGAAGAGATCCTTGGACCCTTGTGGTTGGGACCAAACTGGTTTTGCATAAAAATCTATGCTCTTCCTTTTCCCACTCACCCCTAAGCAAACAAGGTTGATTACAACTTAAATTCTTTTAGGAGGGCAGGCAGAGCATGTCTCAAAATCTAGGGGGTTTGGATGTGAAACGAAGTTCAAATCTTCTGGGCCTCCCTAGCCTCCCAATCAGTACTGCCTTTGTTAAACCTAAAGAGAAAGGTAGAGGGGTTTTTATTTTTCCCCTTCTATCAATATTCTACTAAGGCAGGGCAAAATCTACATTTGAAAGCAAGGACACAGTAAATGTTAACTTGAAATCATTTAAGATCCCTGGCAGAGAAATGAATGAATATTATTGTGTTTTAAAAAAATGTATTAAATTAGCCCCCAGAGATAGGAATTGCAAAATAAATGCAAAAGTTACACCTTTAATTACTGAGCCAAAACCTGAGAGATGTTTGAAATATTTGTTTGTCTAAATCGCTTTCATAGTCATTATGGGAAATATTCTCCAACTCTTCTGATTAGCATCTTGTAGATGGAAAAAAAAAGTGAGTTTTATTATTCTTCTTGAAATGGAAAAGTTCGTGGAAATGTTCATTAGATGCTTTTCCCCTGCTGAACTGTTGAGGACAGTTATTGAAAAGAGGAAAGTATTCAGAAATAAAACATTTTCTCCCAAAGGTTAGTCTTGAATCGGTCTCTTTCATTCTACCTCTCTCCCCTGCCCCCCACCCAAGCCTCTTTCTTTAGAAGTTCTTTCTTTTTCTTTACATTCCTTTTGGGAGCCCATTGTCTGTGCCCTTTGTATGCTGTCTGACACCCACTGAAGTGTAGCCTGGTATGCAGTGGTCAGCCATGTATTTCACCTTGTTATTACATATATATGTGGAAAAAATGCTAGCTAGCCTTTCATGTTAAGGATGAATCATTTGAATGATTGATGCAATTAGCAGTACCAAAATTACCACAAAAATAAGAATGATAAAAATACTTAAGAAGAAGAGACTCAACTTTTTCAAGTCTATTTTCCTTCATTGAAGACGAGCTTGGCAGAAACTGATGTCCACTAGAGAGAAGGGTTAGCCTGCATTTCATAAACCAGCGGTCCCTGCCTCACTGCCCAGTAGCTGAATATATACTGATCTTGGAAGGCCATCCCGTTTAAAGTAGACATTTCATCCCACAACCAAGCAAATGCTGGGGGGGGGGGGGGGGGGGGGGTCTTGGAACTAGTCAACACTCTTCTTTTAATGAAAAAGTCAGCAAATTTGGAAAAGTTCAGGAAATATTTGTAGCATGTGTATAAATATTAAATCAATATTTTTTGGACCGAGGTTGAGGTATTTTATTGGAAATAGCCTCTTAAGGAGATCTCTTTATTCGCTGATCTTATGATTTTTATTTCAGTTCACTCTTTGGCTTCCAGAGCCAATATGAATCTTTTTCCTTGTGAAAGGGATGCTGTTTTTGATGACAGGCCACTGGGTGTATTTGGAGTTTGTGAATGGACTGTCCAGCTTCTACCTGTAGTGCTGAAAACAACCAGCTATTTAAATCTTTATCTTAATTTTCTTGAGACCTATGGCATAGTAGACTTAAAGGGATGAAAATAGTGAGAGTCTAAAAAAAAAAGTTTCTACCTAAATACTGATTTCTAACCCTTAAAATAACTTCCTTGGCCCTATCTTGTGAAAAATGTTGTAATCATTTTTTCATGTACCAGATAGTAAAGTTAGCCAAGACCAAAAGGAAAAAAAAGCCTTCACATCATTTACAATACACACACACATATGCATGCATGTATACACACACATACAGGCAAGATAAAAAATTCACAATGTAATATATGTGTGTGCACGTGTTTTATATATGTGTATGTATATATACATCTATACATCTGTGTATATATGACAAAAAAGTAATATATATATGTATATACATATGAATGTGTTATATGTGTGTGTACGAGACCTTTTTAAAATCTTGGCTAAGATTAAACATGCACATACATACAAAATATATTTATTAATATATGAATTAACAGCAGTGAGCATCAGAATCACTTATCTTTTCCATTCTGGAAGATAGAGTGAATGCCAATGGAAAAGTAGGCTATATTATCAGAATGCATAAACTTATTTAAGCCTCAGTGAGCTCCTCTGGCTTGTTAGACTATCACTTTGCCAGTTGCTAGTAATAATGATATAGCCTGGCCATTCCACTTCACAAAATATTTAAATAAAGTTTCTTCAAGCTAAAATGAGATGCAGCATATTTACATTTTTATTTGATGAAGCCTGTTCCTGCTATCTTTGTTCTTAATTTGGTCTCAAAAGAATTAGCAGTAAGAGGAAAAATAGTCTGTAAATATGTATGAAATCAAATATAGAGGGTAAACTAAAAGGTATTGACTGCCAGCGGTGCTTAGCTGCAGGAGGCAAAATTTCCCTCCTAGTTTTCTTCTTGGCTGGAAACACATTGCCTTCCATCTAGATTATTTAATCCTCAAAATGCACATCAAAGCTTCTCATCAGGTGGTGTATGTCTTTATAGGCAGCTGAATGTCAAAGATCTAGCTTAAAGATTTTTGAAAAATGTAAAACATAATAGATCCCAGATAATAACACAGCAGTGGAGCCTTGCACTCCTCCCTCTCCCCCCACCCCCGTCCTGCAATGTACCAGCAAGGGCAGCTTATGACTAATCTCCGGGGCAAGGAAGGGAAACCGATTTTGTACGTGGGGCCATATGCCATCCATTCCATCAGCTTGCAAAGAGAATGATTAAGTCAGGTTTCTGGACTAACATCAGTTGGTTAACAATCCAGTTCTTGCCTTATACCTGTGGCTGCAGGGAACAATAGGCCACAAATCCTTTCTTGCTCTCATGCTCAATTAGACAGTGAAAAGTGAACTCAAAATATGTTTGAGGCATTTGCTGTAGTTAGATGCTTATTTTCTTGTAATGATTATATCAGCTTTACATGATCATCTCATCATGAGACTAGTTAAAAAAAAAAACTTGCCCATATTGATTTTACATTTCAAAGGTCCATTTTTGCATCAGAAAGAATATGAGAATTTCTGGGGGAAAGTCCAGAGGACCTACATTGGGTGAGCTACACCTTAGTCAAGGGACCTGCTAGTTTAGCTGTTGGAAGAATTGCCTACAGTAGTTTCAAAGTGGGACCAAGTGAAAATGAGGACTTTAATTACATGTTTTGTAAAGCACAGCTGAATAAGAACTATAAGGGTTGATTCCTTCACTGGATAGTCAACCTCTACTCCTACCATCAACCAGTAGCACTCCCTCCCTTAAGTCAAGACCCACATGTCCTTCTGTTCAGTATTGAATCATTCTCCCAGTTTGCAGCTTACCCACAGCATCCTCTATTCCAGCTTCATGAGGTGAAGATGAGGAATGTAGAATCTCCCAGAGCACCCTGCTGCCAAGAACCTCCCCTCAATTAATTATGCAACCCAAATCCCTTACCATAATCTGCCTGGCAACGAGACACTTTCCATCCCTCTCTGGGGACAGATCATTATGTTGTATTAATTCAAGACTCCTAGTGATCTGGGATACCATCAGCTCATTCCGTGATCATATTGTAATGCATTATTTAATTCAGTAAAGTATTTGGGGGATGTATTTAGTTAGAAAGGCAGTGTATAAATAAAGATGTATTTAGAATCATAGAGCTTAAAGGGAGTTTACAGGTCATCATAGTCAAATCTCTCATTTTATAGATGAGGAAATTAATGTTAAGCATTTTGTCCAAGTTCACACTGGCAGTTAAGTGGCATTGCCAGAATTTGACCCCAGGTCATATTGTTTGTCATAGATTAAGGGTTGTAAATACATGGCTTCAATATTCTCCAGTGCTGCCTGAACCAAATTCAAATGTAATTGGGAAATATTTCGTAAAATGAATAAAAATACAATATAACATAGATAATGTTAATTTGTGGCTTTCTAAGTCAATATGCATCTCAAAGGGATCCCAATGTATGACTTAGCACTACTATTCTTTCAATTTGAATTTGACACCACTGTCCAAGACTGTTTAGTTACTTCACTTCTTAGACCAACTAGCTCTGTCCTCGTTTTTCAGAAGAGCATCAAGTTACTCAAGATCATATAGGTAGTAGGAAGGATTTATAACTTCCAAGCCACTGTTCTTTCCATTGTAGTCCACTGCCTCTCCTCTTTAGAATGCAAAATTTGCCTTCTTTCTACCATTGTACAATACCTATATTGCACGGAAAAGGTAGCCAGCAGTATTGAAGTACTAGTGCCCGTGAACACCAGTATCAAGTCTCTGCCGGATTTCTTCATAGTTTGGATTGTGCTTTCTTTCATCACTGGGCTACTTCACTGCATTTGAACACCCCTAGGGGGAAAGCAGCTTTGCTTCATACTTTTGAAGGTCCACAATGAATGACAGTCCCATCATAATCCATAGGAAAAGTTGTTTCCTCACAGACTGCATGCTTTGAAACATTCTTACAAGACAGACAGGGTAAAGAAGAATGGCTGGGCAACGTCATGCATGATCGACAGGCACTTTCTCACCCCAGTGGCAATTTGCATCTGGGCCCAGCTTGAAAATGTTGTCCGTTGTGCGCACACAGCTTCTTGTCTTGTAAAGACTCCTCACTCGGTTGGAGGGCTCAGAAAGATATTCTTCTTACAGAATCTCCTCCACATTCTCTGATTCCTTGGGGGCACATTCTGGCAGTAGATGGGAGCGGAGGGCTGTCATCAGGGGCTGGTGCCTTCTGTGAGATTGGGCCGCGTAGAAATGGCCATGAGCGGGACTTTTCTCTTTAGGGATTTGCCCTTTTTTCATTTGGTTGGAGATTGAGACCGAGCTTTGTTACAGAGAATTATCCTGTGGCAGTGGGCTGGGGAGATAAGTCTTTGTTGAGACATAAAACACATACAGAGGAAAGTGTGAAAAATTGACATGACAAGGTTTCTAGGCGGCTGTTGCTTAAGCTCAGTCATATGTTGAGCTGGAGAGACGCAGGAGTGGAGGTGCTGGGCGGATTGTTGCTGCGGAATGAAATGAAATTTGTATTCGGCATTTCGGCATGCCAAGAGACTGAAAACTTTGCCAGGGACTCTCCTATTTTGTTTTAGGTAGAGCCTGACACCACCACCATCCACTCCACCCCTTTCCTCATTATCTCCCTGCCTGCTACACTACCCCCAAGAACCTACATCATTTTAAGTGCTCATTTATTTCCAGACTGTGTATTGATTTGGGACAATAGGGAAATGAAAGAGATTCTGACTTCTGAGAATCGGTGCACCGATGTCCAATGATCGCCAAGTCCACCTTCGTCCTTTGTTAGCATAGCCTGGTACTGCCTTTAACCACTGTGGCTAACTGACATCAAGGATACCTCGCCATGTGGGAGACAGATGCCATTTGAGACAACTCTAATATAAGAGGTGTTCCCGCACCTTTGTCTATTAAATCAGATAAAGACAATATTCCCTTTGGCTTCCATGGGAGTGTTATCTTTTTAGGTCTCAGCTTTAAGATTTTTAAAGGATTCAGTGCATGAGATAAATTTAGGCTCGTGGGTCAGTGGGTTAAATACTAAAAATGCAGTAGTAAGTCTGTGTATACCCGATATACAGTTGTTGTTATTTTTTTAATTTGTTTTGTTTTTTATTAAGATTACTGGGCATGGTGGAGTTGTTTTAACATCCCGGAGAACAAAGGAACACTTAAGAGAGGGGAGGTGCAATCCCTCTGTAAGAGTTCTTTTACCTCGAAATCCAGTTCTCCAAGACTGTGGGATTCTTCTTCACTTACCTGCACCTGTTTTTGTTTTTACTCATTACCCAATTTGGGTATCACTCTTTTTCTCTCCTTTTTCAAATTATGGAGCAGCTGAAGGATGAACAAGTAAGAGCTGCTAGAACGTAGAAGGCAGACTTTTGCTCAAAGAAAGAATGAATTTCTGACAATTAGAGCTGTTTAATAATGGAATGGGTCTTCCTTATAAAGTAGTGACTTTCTTATCATTAGAAGCTTTGAAGCAGTGATTGAGTAGTTTTTGGGAATAGTGTAGAATGCACTCAGGGATCAGTTAGTGAACTGAATTTGATGACTTCTAAAGATGTTTCCAAATCTGGAATTCTTAGACTCTCTGATTAAACATTATGAAAGCAATTTCAGTTTGACTTGTATATCTGTCTATCTACCCATCTATCTATCTATATCTCTCTCTCTAAAGATGGATAGAGAGATATAGATAGATATTTTTCAACCAATGTAATAGAAAATCCCAAATGAAAACAAATTAAAAAATATTATGTTATTAGAATAATGAAGAAAAAGTCCTTGGACCCTACAAACCCTTTTCTAAAAGTTATTCTCAATTCATCTGGCTAGTTCTCTTTTGCAAAATGATTAACACCTCCACCCCGCACCCCCAACCCTGAAACAAAACAAAACATCACACAACTCAAAAATATGGTGATGCTTGGCAAATGGTAAGCATTTAATAAAATAAAGTTTATTGATTGATCAATGCTATGTGCCTTTAAAATTGTCAGGCAAGTAACATTTTTAGAATGGAAGAAAACTGTGAAATACTCGTTACACTAAAGAGTTTTTTTCAGTGGCATTCAAGGCAGTCATTTCATGGCCTGCAGATGATGAGGACACTGTCTTACCTGATCCTTACTTGGTATAAATGGTTGCTATTCCATGACTAGGAGGTAGTTTTCAAGAATCGTATAACTGATAGACTCAGTATTTTTGGTAAGTGAGTACTTTGACGACGCACATTCCTTCCTCACCTAATTGGTACTTGGAAGCCTTTGCACCTTGGCAGTTGTTTTTTGTTAAATTTTGAGATAAGTTCTTAACTCCCCTTCCCCTTAAATTTGTTCCAATTATAATGAATCATCTTTAATAAATCAGGAATTAATTTCAGGCTTAACCAATTTATTCTGAGATCTAGAATTTTTGTTGTTGCTGTTCTTCTGAATTCTTGTTTAGTTTAAGCCACCTTCTTACATCAGAGAAATATTTCAAATCTTTAAAGATAATGATAATATTGAGAACAATTGTGTAACTTTACATTAAAACACATTTACTGTAACTTTATATGTAACTTTACATTCAAACAGTCTTTATTCAAGTCCTTTCTTTTATTTTTTTTTTTACTCACCTAGGGAAATGTTATTGTCCCCAAAAATAGCTCAGCGGAAATTTTGATATCCAAAAGACAAAGATACTGTAAACTGTACATTTGCAACCTGAACCATATATTTAAAAACCAGTTTTTTCAGCAGAGCAAATCTTCTTTAAGACACCACTATTTCTATAATCAAAGCAGTAATATTTGGCAACTAAATTACTTTGCAAATTATTTATTGAAGACTCCAAGATTCTGAACAATCCATTTCAGAGTCCAGGTGAATAGGAAAAATTAATCTATATTATATATAAATGCTCACATGTAAATAGCATATAATTTAAAATAAATATGAAGGAGCATATCTGTAAAAATATATTGATTTTAAAACCGAAGAATAAGCTTGTGAAATGCATTGCTCGTTTTTAACATGTATTTCGCAGGGCAACTGGCACAATATATAGCATGTATAGTTGGCTAAAATTTCGGATTCTCTCTCTCCCACCCAATGCAGGCTAGTCTAGTTTTTTTCTTAATCCTTTAAATTTCCTGAAACTGTCCTTGGTATTTAATTGGCTCAGGCGCAAAGGCTCAGACCATTGAAATAGCTTCCTAGTTGTTTGGGTACAAAATAGCAAGGACATTAGGAGGTGTCGGGTTCATCCCTCAGGCCTCTGACCACAGACAAGCACATTAACCAAAATCTGCAGAGGAAAGCTGAGTTCCTTGGAACCTCAGAATCATGACTATATGCTGTAGTAGCATCCATTCTCTGGTTAGAATGTCCTTCCTCAGCTACAGCTAAGCACACATCCTCTCGTAGACTATTAGCTACTGGTATCTCATTTCATTCCAATTTTGGATGTAAACTATCAGAGGACCAGTTTGAATCAGGTCCAGTCCACAATAGCAAGTCATTTAAATTCTCTGAGCTTTTGTTTTCTCATTTGTTAAGTGAGAACAAAAATACTTGCGCTACTGACCTCACAATACTGTCATGAGACTCAAATAAGCTAAGTGCTCTGTAAACCTTGTAAAAGGTTGACAACTAATTCATCATCATCATCATCATTATCATCATTGTTACTTTTTTCATTCTCATCCTTTTGTTAAAAATGAAATTCATATAGTAATGGTCCTAGGACAAATTATTGACTATTATTTTTAGTGTTCTGTAGACTCTTTCTTTCAGAAGCTGAAAAGCATTTTTTTGGAACTGAATAAAATTGGAACGCCACAGTCTTCTGTAGAGTGCATCTTTGAGACAGCAACCAGTAGCAAGACAAGATGATAAGATGATATGTCCATCCTATGTAATTTCAATTTCATCTAGTACATATCTGCATTTGGAAAGTGTTTCATTCTCTGAGCTTGATTACTTGGTTTAGGCCATCTATTAAACATGTTCTTTAGTGGCTTAATGTTATACCAGGATGATGGTAGGCAACAGTTCTTTCTGGCATGATCTTGGTTCTAGCACCATTTATTTGTTGATTTCTCATGGATATTTGGGAGGGGGTTGAATTTGCAGTGCTGGTGTTGGTCATCTGAGAGCCTATGGAGGATGGTGAGTTATTGATGTGCATTTCTGACCACCTGATCATATCTTTCTAGACATTCAGCAGGTGTTGTATTTTTGCACTGATGTATTGCCCAATTTCTACCTTTTTTCTTGCATAATTTACATTATTAAGTCCAGTCTTCTTTAAGACAAACTTTGTATTTTGTTGCATTCATTTGTCAAATTATTGACTGATTGGTTGATTTTCTTAGCAATTCAGGCTACTCTTTTTAGAGAGGACTTAGGTGAAATTCCTTGCCTTACAATCTACCATCTGCCTGACAGCAGTAACAACAGATGCCTCTGTCTCAAGACTTATGCCTATCTTCTCTCCCCACTTAGCATTCCACATATAATTTTACCTTATCTTCTCTTTATGAGATTAGGAAGCCCAAAAGATCTTAGGGCAAAATTCAGAGATGAAATTCCACACATAGCATCACACCTCTTATTTTCCCCACCCACTCCCTTCTGTGCCTGCTTCATGGGGCCCAAGAAAAATATATTACTTGCTAATCCTGTACTCTATAAGTCCAATTCTCATTTAAGGCCTTTTTACCCCTTATTGGTATGCAGCATTGTAAATAGCATAGGACCACATGAACTTTAACCCCATCTGCTGACAGCTGGAGAATTATATTTCCTCCCTGTTTGGACCACTCTCTACTCTCTGAAATCTTCCACCAGCCCATGTGTCTTTCTATTTCCTCAGGTGAAAATATATCATAGCTATGTGTGTATTAGAATGCTATAGGAATATGTAGTTTATGATGAATAGTTTCTTTTTCTTCCCCAAATTCTCAGCAAATTCTAAATAAGAATCTCCCATGGTCCTTGTCAGTTATTTTGAGTTATCTCCTAATTCTTTCTTTTTTTCTGTTTTGAGGAGTCATAGGAATTGATCCATAGTACTACTCTTCCTGGACTTTGAATACTTAGTTTGAATTATGTCATGATTCTAGTTGAAGATTAAGATGAAACTGCAGATTTTATTTTGTTTGTCAATCTGTCATTCAAAAAGCATTTATTAAATGATTACTATGTGCTAAATTCTAGGGATTCAAAAAAAGGTAAAAAAGTTCCTTGCCTTCAAGGACCTCACAGTCTAATGGGCAAGACATATAAATAAATAATTAGGTATATCCAAAGGATATGCAGAGTAGATGAAAAGTAATCTCAGAGGGGAAGACACCAACAACTGGGAGGACTGGGAAATGCCTCCTCTAAAACCTGAGCTGTAAGGTTTTATTTTTCTTTTAATAAGTTTTTAATTGATATTTTCTGTTTCTTACATCACCATGTTATCCCATGTATCCTTCCCTCCCTCTCCCAAAAAGCCATCCCATATGATAAATAGTATTTTTTTAAAGAGGAAAAAAAGTCAAAAAAATCTGAAAATATGTGCAATGTATAACACCTGTGGAACTACCACTTCCACCAAGAGGGATGTTGGAGGTATCTTCTCATATCTCTTCATTTGAGCCCTACTTGATTTTTATAATTTTGTCACATTTATTTTGATTTTTTTGGTGTATCCTTTCCATATTTAGTTTTGGAATTACTGCGTAGTTTATTTTCTTGTCTCTTTTCTTCACTCTGCATCAGTTCATGTCAATCTTCTCATGCTTCTTTGTACTCACCACACTCATTATTTCTTACAGCATAGCAACATTTCATCGCGTTCATGTACCATGATTTGTTTCACCATTCCCCAACTGAGACTTTTAAATTTTTGTTTGTTTCTATGGTTGGTTGTTTTATGACTGTATATGATTTTATTGGCATAGATTTTTGCAGTGATGACACTCACTTTAATCATGTAGGTATGTTCCCAAAGATGACAAGACTTGGACCCAGATCTTTTTGACTCTTAAGCCAGCTTTCTATCCATTACACTGTTGCCTGTCTGCTCTAAGTTAGTTGTCCATTTTCTTTAACTTTTAAATATTTATTTTTTATCAAACGGCAGAGACTTTGAGTTCCTTGAGAGCAGGGTCGGTTTTTTGCCTTCCATTTTATCTCTAGCACTAAGCATAGTGCCTGGCACATAGTATGTGTTTAATAAGTGCTAGTTGACTGACTGACAGGTATCTTATAAACATTCAAAGGGAAGGGCAAAGACTTTAAGTATCATTTCTTGCAGGCTTGAGTGGAGAGGTGGGAACAAAGGAAGAGGAAGACTGGGAGAGATATATTTTTTTTTTCCTTAACTTCTGACATGGGACCAAGCTTCCCTTGAATTCTGAGAATAGTTGCTATAATTTACAGAGGGAAAATACACTTTCTTTTTCTCTAACTTTCAAACATTGTGTCTCTCTAGTCTGAAGACAAAAGCTGTATAGAATCACCATATGATACATATTTTACATTTGGCTCTGGTATTCCATTCAAAATGTTCTAATATTTCAACATTAGAATATTCAAATATTCCTAAATATTTTGGTATCCCAATTAAAATATTGCAGAATCTCTTTGAAATAAGCTGAGCTGATGTATCTTACCGAAGTAGGAAAAAAAAAAAGATGCCCCATCCAGTTTTGTGGCAGGAGATCCTGACCTGTGATTTAATAAGTGTGGGCCACTCCCAGATATAGAAATACTCTCCATTGAAGCAGATTAGCAACTCAGCTCCACAGTACCTCTCCTTACCTTGCTTGCTACACTCCTTCTACAGATAGTGGGATAGCTAAAATGTAATTATTTCCTTATAATTACCCCCAATGTCCTAGAAAAATTATTTTAAAAAAGTAAAGTAAAACAGAGGTAATGGGGTATAATCAGTCATGGAGTGAAGACGACTTGGGGACCAGAATTCAATCCTGTCCCTTATCCTGGCTGACTTGGTGTTGCTGGGCAAGCCACAACTTAATTGAACTTCTCACTCCCCCAAGCATAACCTTAATATATTCTCTCTCTCTCTCTCTCTCTCTCTCTTCCTCTCTCTCTCTCTCTCTCCCCCCCCCCCCCCCCGCCCCAACCCCACACTGGCTTTATTTTTCTTCTGAGCAAAACCAATACAAATAAAATGACCATTTCTATATACATGGAAGAATAGAAGAGGAGGACTATAAGTAAAAATTCTTATCTTCATGACATTGACTCGAGCAACTTTAATGCTATAAATTGTAGAGGAACTACACACACACACACACACACACACACACACACATAAGAAATGTTTGCACTGAAATTTCCATGGGCTAATAAAATCACAGGCTTGGACTACCCTCATTCCCTTTTCAAAAAAGGCAAGGTAACATGTGTGTCTGTGTGTGTGTCTGTGTGTGTGTGTATGTGTGTGTGTGTGTGTGTATGTGTATGTATGTGTGCAAGTCTATATCTATATATGTAAATACGTACGTATGTGTGTGTTACTTTGCCTATATAAATGTGTGTGTTGTCTTTATATAGATATTTTATATTTACATATATTTTTTAAATCACAGAATTTCAGAGCTGAAAAATACTTCAGCAGCTATTTGATACAAGCAAAACCCTAAAAGAAACCCCGTAACAAACATAGGCAAAAAGCTGGTCAGCTGATCTTTGAACACCTCCAGGGATGGAGATCTATTCCCTACTGTCAAAGCCCATTCCATTTTGGGATGGCTCTAGCTGTTAAAAAGTTTATTCAACTACCACTCTAAATTTGCCTCTTTGTAACTTCTACCCCATTGCTCTCTGGGGCTGAGCTCTTCAACATGACAAATCTTTCTCAAAGCAGATGGTACTGAGGTCCATAGGGAACCCAAGTGTGGCCCATTTGGGAAGGGCTTGGCATGGAGAGGGAGTACTTGTCACAAAGAAGGAAAGCTCTGATTAGAAGCCCACTAGGACAAGGCACTTGTTACTGATGAGCCAGCCCAGAAAATAGTTGCTAATGAATCAGTCTGGATTCTGAAAGAGGAATAGTGTGACTAGAAAGCAGATAGAGTCTTCTATGAAGCTTCTAAAGGGACAGCAATCTGGAGGGTACACTGTCCCTAGAGACGTAAAAAAAATAAATTAAAAAAAACATAAATGTGCTCTCTGCTCTCTTTGCTCATGATCTAATATCAGGGTTAAGACAGAGACCCTTAAGAAAAATGATTCCAGAATAGTAAAGGTAGAAAAAACTTTATGAAAATACGTGAAGAAACAGGGTCTTTTGGTTTGGTTTGAACAGTGAAGGCAAGAGGCTGATGTCAATTTTCCCTTCCCTCCCCAGGACCTTGTCCTGGTCCCAGACTCTCAGAAGCACAAAATGAGTAAAGCACAGGCAGGTTTATTGGAGGTGTGTAGGAAAGGCACACTTTAGAGGCCTATGGGATAGCCATCTCTTTTGTAGAGAAAGGCCCTTTTAGGGTGTCAAGTAGCCTTGGTAGCAAGAATCCTGTGATTTCTGGGAAACTCAAACATCCCTCTCTTCTGTGGAAAATGGCTTAGTGGATATTCTGCAGCCCTACCTACTCTTTATTTCCATACAGGAGTCATTTCATTCAGTATTAGTAGGGGAAAAAAAAAGAATGAACAATTAAGCAACCACAAATAAGGGAAATATCCTTTAATCTGTCTTTTCCAGTGATACTGATTACTTTTATTCACTATACCCCCCACTCCAATTTGATTTTGCTGTCCTCTTAGATCTAAAGCTTTCAGCTAAGAAAGTTTTAAATGAATCAAAATCCTAGGAGAGGGTCTTAAAAGTTCTTTTCCATACTCAATTGCCAGAGCTTTGAAAATCTGTTTTTTTGCAATGTATTTTTTTGTGTTTTAAATCTAGGATTATAGCTTTAAAAAAAAGGACGGGATTGTTCTGTATTTATCTAAGTATATTACCTTTTCCAGGCTCACCCCCTAGACTTGCCAAAAAGAAGGTCATAAAAAAAAGGAGTCCCTTCCTGGTTGAATGTTACCTCCATTTCTCTAGTCTTTTTCCCCCACCTTGGATAAACTTAAGCAGAAATAAGTAAAATGCCATGTACTTTATTCATCCAAAATTATTTAAATAGAATTTCTTGTCCTTCGAACAATTACTACAAAATACCAGGTAAAGACCATTAAGTTTATTCACCCCAAAATTATTTAAATAGAATTTCCTGACCATTAAAAAATCTACTACAAAATACACCTCCAAGCAGTGCTTTTCATTTCCCATCAAGCCCAGCAAGGTGCCTTAGCAGCTTAAGATCAGAAAATAATAGCAGAAGAATGTCTGAGACGGAAAGGTCCTTTCGCTCTTGGTCAGTTTCTTTGGGAGGTGGACAGCCTACTATCGTATTCCACACTGGAATGTGCCAGGAGCCTAGGCTATGAGGAAATTCACTGAAAGGAAAAATTCCCCGATACAGCCTTTGGAAGTGGAAGGTATCATTTTGCAAAGCTCTTGCTCCTATGAAGGAATTAAGCTATAGGGTACCCTGTGGAAGATCACTTTAAACTTTCCAGTGACACATTTGCTTTCCCAGGCTTTGTAGCTCAACCGGGAAACAACTCGCTTGCACAACACTGTACGGTCCATGGAGGAGATATCCTAAAGCATTTCTTTCCTAAGGGTGGAGGCTGAAGGTAATGAGAATGGAAAGGGGGTACCAGGAAGGATAGATGACTAATCAGGTGAATCAAGCCTCTGGGGTAGGGGCTGGGGGAGGTGGGATAAAACTAGGTTTCCACCAGGCTCCTTTCAAATTAGATTGGTGATTGCAGCAAGTGAGCTGAGCTTCAGGCCCCACAAGAGAGACATCCTGCCTGGCTTTAATTGTTAACCCTACATTACAGGAGCCTTTGTCATAAAAACCACCAAGCTGTTGGGCTCCAAGAACAATCTTTGAACAGGGCCGGAGCTTGCACAGGTTGTGATGAGCCTGGAGACTTAATTACTTCTTGCATCAATTGACAGAAATCCTCCAGGTCAGGCTCATGGCATATTGATGAAACGGGAAAGAAACCATATGAGGAAAAAAAAAAAAGTACGCTGAATTTGCCTCCAGTTACCTTGTTTTGTGAAGACCTAGAAAAATATTATCCCTGTTAATTTTTTTTTAAGAGGCAATATATGCCCCATGCCAGATAATGTAGTTAGATTGGAGGTGGGGAGGAGGGTGTGGGGAGGAGAGAGGGAATTAATGAGTAATCCCAAAGGCTAGTTCACAATTACTTTGGTAAAATAATTTTCTTTGGGGGAGGTGGGGTGGGGGATATATCTGATTCTAAATCAGTGGCCATACTTTCCAAGGTTAGGACATTACTTAATTAAATGTGTTTTATTGTGGAAGGGCTACATTTGGAATTGCCTGTTTGCAATTCCAGACTGAAATCTTGCCTCTTCTCCTTAGTCTTCATGTTCCTTTAGGTGAATCCCATTGCTTAGTCATAAAAGTGATTTTATTAGTGAGGGCTCATTTTTTCCTGTCTGTCCACTTGGTTCTATTTCACTAAGTATAGCGTCAATTTAGAACCAACAGAAATTTGTTTATGCTTTGTTTGTTTTTTTGTTTGTTTTTTCTCTTTCTTTTCATAAAAAACAATTACATACTTATAAGCATAAGACCTTAAGACAAAGGCTGCTACCAGGAAAGAATTCAAGGGAGACAAAAGACTGAAGTTGATTTCACTAGGAAAAAAAAAAAAAAAAAGGAAAAGAAAAAAAAATCAAAGCACTGAAGTCAGAGTCAGTTTCTCTCTCTCTCTCTCTCTCTCTCTCTCTCTCTCTCTCTCTCTCTCTCTCTCTCTCCTTCCCTTGCTCTCTCCTTTTTTTCACAATTGCATTCAGTGTGATCAGCTTTTACAAGACTTCAATATATTCTGAAGGCAGAGCAGCATGTCAAGGCCTTGTCATCTTTGGTCAGTTGAGTAGTTTGTCAGGAGAGTTTCCAGCGATAAAAGCATCAGTAACTCATCAGAATATTTGTTGTTTCTTTTTGACAAAAGAGGCAAGTGTCTGTCAAGAAAAATCTGGGGTTTTTCCTTGACTTCCCTCAGGAACCTGAAACTGGGAGCTGAATAGAGAGAGTTTCCAGAAAGCCTCGTGTGCAAAATAGATGTATTGATTCCTGTAGAATCTCGTTACTTGTGACACGCAACAGTATAAGTCAACATGACTTAGCCTATTTGTTGCTGAGTGTGGAGCAGAATGGGCGGCTTTCATTAGCGAGCAGGGCATTAGGCACCGAGGCTTGAACAGAAGTCTCATTGGAAACCCAGGGAGACACAGCTAGGAAGTAATAATTCACAAATTCGGTGCCAGTCTGGGTGCTCTTCAAAGATATTTCTATGAGTAACTCGATATCGGTGTTTTTGGAAGGTGGGTTTTATTTTGTTGTTGTTGGTTATTGTTGTTTAAAAAAATAAAAATGTCAAACTCCAAGAGGAATATACGGGGGCCGATAAACAAACAATTCAGTTGCTTAAGGGTTATAAGAAATTTAAATGCAAATAGCACTTTGTAATGATACTCCAGAGACTGACACTGTAGTCAATTTCTTGAGGATACATCCCTGGTAAACTTAGTTTTGTCACTGGTTTCCTTAGTAACTGAAATAACATATTGTTCGGGACATAAAATATTATCTTTTTTCGGGGACTGAGAATCCTGAACTAAAAGGTAATTGATTTTACAGGAGGTACTAAAGTATCGTGCCCTTCCACTAGAAGAACTGGAATTTAAGAATACCTCGCAAGAGCAAGAAAATTTTCGAGTCAATTTGACATGCCTCGTTCTTCTACTGAAGTATCACAGAACAAAACATATCTCTTTAAAAAGGGTTTTGAGTCTGCCATTTTGTTTCTCATGCTTTCACCAGAAGGAATTCTGAGATCCTTAATAGTTTTTTCTTTAAGAGGTCAGGCATAATCTTTTTGTATTAAGACATGTAACTGATTGCCCTTCTATGTTCTGAAAATGAGCAATGTTTATTTATTTTATCTCATGTGCATAATGTAGACTCATTTACATAATGACGCATGATACAACTTGAACCCCAGAGATATTAATCGAATGGATCCCGCGTATGTATTTTTCAATTAGCGTACATGGTCACACGTGAAAAGGCAAATATGGGTATGTTAGTAATCTGTACCCTGGAGGCTTGCACAATTTGCAGGTCTGAAAACAGGACAAGGAGCTATAATTTTAACTTTTTTTTTTTTTAAGCTTCTGCTACGCACTGGCTATGCCGCTTTAGGCGAATTGCTTGATCTCCTGTGTCTCAATTTCTTTATCTATAAAATGGGAATAATAAGACCTAGATCACAGGGGTGTTGTGAGGATTAATTACTTAATGTTTTCAAAGAGCTCTGAAATCCTAATGTGCTAAATCTTATGATTGTTTTTAACCATGCATATAGGAGTGTGCTATAGACATAAAAGCTGATAGTGGTTTAATGAGCTTGGAAGATTTGAGGTTCCTGGTTTGAGAAGAAGAGTATCTGGGGACCTTGCAAAGCTCTCTGTGTTTTACCGCTCCTGCAAACAGCATTTCTTAGAACGATATTGCAACTGTAGAAATGTTGAGTGATTGATTTTTGATGATATCCTTCCTAGAAATACTGAGCTCCTGAGGAGATGGTAATATTACACTATAGCGGCTTCTCTACCAGTGAAACTTATACGTAGAATTCCTAAGTCACTGGGGAACAGCTTTCCTTCTTAAGTGCTCTGCTGGAAATTTGGGAGCCTGGTAGAGATTTCACAGGTGGAACTGCTGCTAGCCACAACATTGAGCTATAATCTGCCTCCCCCTCTCACTGACTTTCCAGACTATACCAGAGGAAACAGGACAATAGTGTTCATAGATCTAGAACCATACAGGATAGTGGCCAACTAGGCCAACTCTCATTTTACAGAAGTGGAAACTGAGGTCCAGGAAAGTTAAGTGACTTGCCCGAGGTCACATGGAAATATCAGACATAAAATCTAAACTCAAGTCCTCTGATGCCAGAATCATTGCTTCCCTGTCTCCCCAAATAGTACCATGTTATTTCCACAAAGAATTACAAACTTAGGTGAAAAAAAATTGCAGTGCAGCCTGATAGCCAAACTTAACCAAAATAATCATCTTTTGATGTAGTAATTCTGTGGTTTGTCATCTACCTTTGACAGGTTATCACAAACCAAACATATGTTAAAAGATTTTCATAGCAATATTATTTGTAATTATAAAAAGCAAACAAACCTGGAAGTAACATAATTCTCTAATGATTTGAATAATTAAATATATTGTAGTATATTGATGTAATGAAATACTGTAATGCAATTAAGACCAACAGTAATTAGTTGAAGAATATAAAGAAAAGTAGAAAGACCTTGATGAAATAATAGAAATCCCAACCACCACCACCACCACCAAAAAAAGGGGAGGGGATGGGTAAGAAACAAAGTTTTTTTGCTGCTTTCTGCTGAGGGTAACACTATCTTGAGAGAGAGATGCTTTATACATTTACATATATCTCTAGTCTCTTTTCTTAATTCCTAAGCCAACTGTTTGCTGGTCAATGCCAACTTGATGTCAAAATATATTTCAAATTCAATGGATCCAAAACAGAACTATCTTCTCCCTAAATCTTTCCTTCTTATTTTGAAAGCATAACCATCTTTCTAGTCACCCATATCGCCAAAATTCAGAGCCTTTATTGACTTTTCCTTTGCCTCACCCCATTCTCATATCTGATTAGTTTTTCATGCCCTCATCACTGCCCACCCTGACTATTGAAAGTCTATGAATTGATCTCCTTGCCTCCCTTTATTCTCTTTAATCTGTTCTCAACAGAGCCACCAGAAGGATATCCCTAAGGATGTCCTGCCATATCCCTCACTCAATAATTTCAGTGGCTCCCTATTGTCTCTAGGATGAAGTGAAAATTCTTCATCCTGGCATTTAAACCCTATACAATATGATTACCACCTATGTTTTCAATCATATCATATCACTTATCTTCTTGCACATTCTGTTCTAGTTAAACTGGTCTGATAGTTCTATGTTCCCCATAAGTGATATTCCCTCTCTATTCATTTGTACAGGGGATTCCCCTTGTCTGGAAGAAATTACCTTCTCACTACAAAGAAACCTTAGAGACTATATTGTTTCCAAGCAAAACTCAGTCAACAATCACTTTATTAAGCCATGCATTAGGCACTGTGCTAAGCTCTAAGGATACAAAGAGGGGTGAAAAAATAAAATAAAATAAAGATAGTTCCTAATGTCAAGGAGTTCAGCCTGATAAAAGAGAGAGAGATGACATATAAACAACCATGTGAAAACAAAAGATATACATAATAGAATAGAGATATTCTCAGACAGAAGGTACTACAATTAAAGAGGACCAAGAAAGATTTCATGCATAAGGCAGGACTTTAGCCAAGACTTAAAGGAATCCAGGAGGCATAGATGAATAGGGAGATAATTCTAGGTATAGGAGATATCCAGTGAAAATACTTGGAGTTGAGAGATGGACTATTTTGCATAAGGAACTTCAAGGAGGCAAGTGTGACTAGATTTTAAAGTAGGGGAGTAAGAAATGTTAGGAGAAGGCCAGGTAATGAAGGACTTTAAAATTCAAACAAAGGATTTGATATTTGATTCTCGAGGTAATAGGGAGCCCCTGAAGCTTGCTTGCTTATTTGTTTATTTGTTTATGGAAGCAATAGCAGTTAAGTGACTTGCTCAGGGTCACAAAGCTAGTAGATGTCTGAGACTAGATTTGAACTCAGGCCCTCCTGACTCCAGGGCTGGTGCTCTGTCCATTATGTCATCTAGATGATCCTGAAGTTTATTAAATAGGGAGATGACATGGTCAGATCTGCCTTTTAGGAAGATAAATTTGACAGCTGTTGTGAATGATGGTTTCAATTGGGGAGAGACTGGAGGAAGAGAGAACTAAAAGTCTGTAACAATAATCCAGGTGTGAGATGAGTTTCAGCCACCATGGTGGCAGAGGCAGAGGAGAAAAGGGGGCAACTCTGAGAAATGTTACAAAGGTAGAAACCATAGGCCTTGTCCCACTCCCTCTCTTCTTGGGAGGCAGGGGATAGAATGAAGAGCCCAAGATGGAACCTAGGTTTCTAGCTTGGGTGACTTGGAGAAATTATGGTAGGCTCAAGGGTAAAGGGAATTTTGGGAGGGCGGGGGGCAGGGAGTGTTTTGGCAAGAAAGATAATGAAGTCACTTTTGGATGTGTTGAGTACATATTTAAAAGGCTTTTAAAACCTTAAAGAGCTATAGAAATGCTAGTTATTGTATTATTATTATTACAGTTGTCCCTTCCACATCGCAGGAGTTAGGGGTGCAGAACTCCCACAATTTGAAAAATCCACATAAAATTTTTTGGCCCTCCTTTTGTATCAAAGAAGAAGTCTGATTTTTTTTCTTTTTCTTATATTTGGGTGAAGTATTTGGTCATAGGCTCTGTATCATGTGCTGGCCTTTGCATGTCATTTGCAGCTTCCGCAAAACTCCCCCAAAATTCCCATTAATTTCTTATGTTGACCATCCATATGTCAAAACTGTGATGGGGAAAGTCACAATGTGGAAGAAGAGATAACTATACTGATATTGACTTCTCTGAAAGTGTATTATATCCCTTCAGCAGAATGAAAATGAAAATTCCTTGAGTCAGGAACAATTTTTTTTTTCTCTTTGTATTCCCAAAGCTTTGTAAATAGTACATACTGAGTAAATGTTTATTGTCGAAGTTGAAAAGAGTTCACATTATTAGAACTATTAAAAATGAATAAAATTGGACCAGAAATCATGTTGAAGCTTACAATGAATGACTGAAAAAATGACATTTTAGGGATAGTGACGTTCTATGATTTCACTGGTATAACAAGTTTCTGGATAAGGAAACTCCCTTTCCACCTGAGGTTACTGCCTTCTCTTCAAGTTGTAGTCTCAGAGTTGCCAAGGCACTGAGAGATTGTGACTTCCTGAGGGCAACTTAGTCAATATGTATAGATGTATGAACTGAAATCAGGTCTTCCAGACCCCATGGCTATCTATTCACTATGCCATACTTGTATTTTATGCATTAAAATTCACATACTTAACTATAATAGTTACAAAGCTGGGGCAGCTAGGTGGCACAGTGGATAGAGTACCACGAAGATTTGTATTCAAATCTGGCCTCAGACAATTACTAGCTTTGTGACCCTGGGCAAGTCACTTAACCCTATTGGCCTCAGTTTCCTCATCCATAAAATAAGCTGGAGAAGGAAAATGGCCAACCACTTCAGTATCTTTGCCAAAAAAAACCCAAATGAGGTTGCCAGAAATCAGACATGACTGAAACAACCGAATAATGTGTTACAAAGCAAGCTTCATTTTATTCATTTCTAAAATGAATAAATATTAATCACTTTTAAAAAATCGTCATTAACTATTGCATTTATTGAACATCTGCTAATTTCAAGGCACCATGGTTGGCAATATGAAAATACTAAGATACATATCACAGGCTCATCAATTTGAGAGAGCTTACAGTTTAGTCATAGTCAACTAGCACTTATTAAGTACTTTATACATCCCAGGAATGGTGCCAAATCCTGAGGATGTGCAGAAAGGTAATAAACAAACAGTTTCTATTCTCAAAGAGCTTTCACTCTAATAGAAGCAACATGCAAACAACTATGTACAAATAAGATTTTACATATAGACATACACATATGTGTGTATATTTATATATATTTTTAATAAATCAGGTGGTAGTTTCAGAGGGAAAACATTAAAATTAAGAAAGACAAAGAAGGCTTTTTACAGAAGATGGGACTTTAACTGAGATATACAACAGGAGGTAGAGATGAAGAGATAAGATATTTTAGTCTTGTAGGAGAAATGACAACTATAACTAAATTTAGACTTTACTTGCTAGCCAATTGGAAACTGACAGGATCCCAAGCATGGGAGTGCCTCAATTCACATTTTACTCAAGGAGGATTAATCCTGTATGGAATGTATAGGATATCTTGCATCTAGATCCAGAATCTATTGCAATAGACTAGATGTAAAGTGATAAGCAATAGTATAGGAGGGAATGGGAAGGAAGAGATGGATATGAGGGGAATTGGAAAGGAAGAACTGGTAGGACTTGTTGGGTTACTATGTGGAGGAGGGAGGGATCCAAAAGAGACAAAGATTATTGAAGGGAAAAAGAATGAGTTCTGTTTGAGGAGTACTGAGTTTGAGGTACCAGCAGTTCGTCTTGGTGGAAGGGTTAAGCGGACAGTTGAAAAGGCACAAAGGAGAGACATTGAGGCTAGAGATAGAAATTTGAAAGTATTTTTAACAGAGGTAACCATCAAAGCCCTGAGACTGAGTGAAAACACCAAGAGAGAAATATCAGAAGGCCACGGGAAATGGTGAATGCACACGATTAAGGTGTTAGAGGAAAAAGAAGAGGATAAGAAGAAGGAAGGGAAAAGAAGGAAGGAGGAAGGAAGAAGAAGGGAAAAGAAGGAAGGAGGAAGAAAGAAGGAAGGGAAAAGGAGGAAGGAAGAAGGAGGAAGAGGAAGAAGAAAGGAAGAGGAAGAAGGAAGGAGAAGGAGGAAGAGGAAGAAGGAAGGAGGAAGAAAGAAGGAAGGGAAAAGGAGGAAGGAAGAAGGAGGAAGAGGAAGAAGAAAGGAAGAGGAAGAAGGAAGGAGGAAGAGGAAGAAGGAGGAAGAGGAAGAAGAAGGAAGAGGAAGAAGAAGAAAGAAGGAAGAGGAACAAGGAAGAAGAAAGAAGGAAGAGGAACAAGGAAGAAGAAAGAAGGAAGAGGAACAAGGAAGAAGAAAGAAGGAAGAGGAACAAGGAAGAAGAAAGAAGGAAGAGGAACAAGGAAGAAGAAAGAAGGAAGAGGAACGAGGAAGAAGAAAGAAGGAAGAGGAACGAGGAAGAAGAAAGAAGGAAGAGGAACAAGGAAGAAGAAAGAAGGAAGAGGAACAAGGAAGAAGAAAGAAGGAAGAAGAACAAGGAAGAATTAGGTTTAGATATACATGGAGGATCAAAGAGGGAGGGAAAGGAGCCATATATTAAAAAAAAATATATTCATAGCAGCACTGCATATTGTAGCAAAGGACTGAAAACAAAGTGGTTGCCCCTCAATCAGGGAATGGCTGAACAATGTTACATGAATGTAATGAAATAATATTTGCCATAAGAAAAGACAAAAGGTATTGATTTATTAAATCCTGGGAAGAGTTGTATGAACTGATAGACAGTGAGGTAAGCAGAAACAGGAGATTAATTTGTATAATCATACAATATTATAAAAGAAAATAACTTTAAAAGTCTTGAGAACCCTGATTGATGTAATGACCAATCATGAATCCAGACGATTGATGAGGAACATGTTTCCTAAAACCTTGGCAGACAGGTGATGGGTTATAGCTATAGAATAAGATATGTTTTAGAATCACCAATATGGGGATTTGTTTTTCTCAATATTTATTTGTTATATGGAAGGGCTTTTATTTTGGGGAGGGATGGATATTGGGTTTAGGAATGGTGGAGTGATGAAAATATAGATGTATTTTTAAAAGAAAACAATACATCAATGGAACATTTGAAAATACACAGAAGGCAGCTGAAGAAAGTTCAGAAGAGCAAAAATAAGCAGGGCAGTGTTTGTATGACCATTTTAAAATTGAATGTATGCTTAGAGAAAGAATCTGTATATAATAATCACAATTTGATATGCAGAGTTATTTTTATATATGACTGTTCATGTTTGTTAGTGTTTGTCAAGTTCATAACAGGAAAAAAAGGACATCTAAGATGTACGTGGATGTTAGGTATAGGATGGGATAAAATGAATTTGGATCAGAGCCCTGGGCTCCAATCCCCACATCTCCATCATTGGAACTTCCAAGGAAGATCTCCAGGATCAAGTCTTTTGCTTAAGTCTCAGTTAATCATAGAGGCCTTGCCATCTAACCCTCATCTACAGGCAGCACTATTGACCCCATTCCCTTTTTCTTTTCTTCCCTAGTGCCTGAAATGGAACTCCCTACAATTACTGTCCTTCACTGGATCCTGGAGATTAAGAGCCCTGGTCAGTAAGTGCTAATCCTGGTCCTGTGGCTATTAAATTCCACCTTTTCTGTCTCCCCCATCCAATTGATATAGACTCCTTGAATGCATAATTGAAATGGAGAGGCAGCAGGATGATGTGGGAAGGCCTGGTTTCAAATTCCACCTCAGACTAGCTGTATGACACTGGGCAAGTCCCTTACTTACTGTGGGCCTCAGTTTCTTCATCTGTAAAATGAAGGGCTTGACCTTTGACCTCTAAGGTTCCTTCTGACTATTTAGGATGCTATGAACACCACTCCCCTACCCTTTTATCATTCCCCATTTCCTCATTCTTATTTATCTGAACCTTTCCCTCGCAAATCCCAGTCTAGCTCTTGCTATGTCTTCCATTGTGCCTTCTGAACCTCCCTCCCTTTATTGCCAACAAACATTCTTACCTCTTAGGCCTTTTTCTCTTTTGATTCTTCAATATTTTGATTCTCAGGGAGATTTGGCTCTCTCCAGAAGAGAAAGTCTCTTTGCTCCTCTGCAGTGCTGGATATGTCTTCTTTCATTCTATTCCTCCTACACATAAGATCAGGAATGCAGATATTACTCCTTATTACTATTTCCAGACCTTCTTTCCTCTTTTCTACCCCTCCGTATCTGTCCCTCCCGCTCTCCCTTTTCCCATCTTCCCTCTTACCCTTCCCCATCTCTTCCTCCCTCTATCCTCTCCCTATAACCCCTCTCTGTTTTTCTCCCCCTTCACCCCTTTCCACTTCTTCCCTTCTCTCCACAATCTCCCTATCTGTTCTCTCCCCATTTCGTCCTCCTCTTCTCCCTTTTCTCTCATCGATCTCTTCCCCTCCATCTCTTACTCCTTCTTTGCTGCCTAAAAACATGCCCAGGTCTTGTCATCCATCAAAATAATCTTTCATCTGACCCCAATGTTCCCTCAAGTCTCTCAGCATACATCTCTCTTCTTTCTCACAAACAATACAGAAAGCTCTCTCCTATCAATTGTATCCAGTTTCTACCCTCTCACTCCTGAAACTGCTCTCTTCAAAATTACCAGTGATCTCTTAATTTCAATTCCCAGTGGTCTTTTCTGAGTCTTCATCCATCTTAACCTCTCTACAGCATTTGAGCCAGCTGAACACACTTTCTTCCTGGCCATAGTCCCCTTCATCACTTCACACCCCTCCCCTTTGCTGATTGCTCGTACTGTTGTGTGTGAGATTACTTCTCTTAAATAAAGCTAACACTTTTACTGTTTTTACTATGTGTCACACATTGTGTTAAGAGCTTTATAATTATTATCTTGTAAGTGCTTTACAATTATTATCTCATTTCATCCTCACTACCATTCTGTAAGGTAGTTGCTGTTATTCCTCTTCATTTTATAGATGTTAACAGAGATTAAGTGATTTGCCCAAGGTCATACAGTAAGTGTCTGAGGTTGGATTTGAACTTGGGTCTTTCTGACTTCAGGCCCTGGGCTCTATCTTCTGTGCAACCTAGCTGCACCAATACACACTTTAAATATCATATGTGCATGTGTATATGTGTGTATATCTATCTATCTATTTATCTACACACACATATATGCATACATATATAAACACACATATACACCTGTGTATATATGTATGTGTGTGTATATACACATATATGTGTGTATATATACATATGTGTACGTGTGTATTTATGTATATATGTATGTATGTGTATATGTATACATATATATGTGTGTATATATGTGTGTGTGTGTGTGTGTGTGTGTGTGTGTGTGTGTGTGTGTATAGCTCCTATTCTCATTATCAGCTTTTTTAGGGCAGGGACCATTTTTTTGCCTTTGTTCCTATCCTCAGTGCTTAGCACATAGCAAGCACTTTATAAATACTCATCAACTGACTCTTCTACGGGTTTTCATGACTCTCCTTTCCCTTGTTTCTTCTATCTTTCTGGCCAATCCTCCTGTTCCTTTGTTGGATCATCAGTCATGTTCTTCTTCTAACTGTGGATATGCTTGAATATTCTGCCTGGACCCTCCTTTTCTTTCTCTATTCAAACTATCCATGAATTCATTAAGCCCCATGGGTGTAGTTACCACTATCCATATGACTCCCAGATCTTTATGTCAAGTCCTTATTATCTTCTGAACTCCAGCCCCACATCACCAACTCTTTATGGAACATTTATTAGACATCCAATAGGTGTCTTAAATTCAGCATATACCTGGAATTATTGTTCTCTACCACTTAGTGGGCTTCTGTTCAAGTTTAGTTCAAGTGACACTTCTTACATCACACCTTTCCTGATTCCCTTAGCTACTAGTCACCCACCTACTTCCCCTTCCCATTACTTTGATTGTATCTACTTTATATTCATTTATAAGTATATATGTAATTTCCCCTAAGACAATGTAAGCTCCTTGAAGTCCTTAACACACTGCCTGGCCCATAGTATCAGCTTTATAAAAATAATTGTTGATTGGTTGATAGCCCTAATTGTTGAAAGTTGAATTCTCAAAAGACCGGCATGCTTACCCTTAAATTGTGACAATACTTAGCCTCTTATAAAAAAAGATGGCATTGAAATAAATAGATATGCATTGTAGAGGTCACTGAGATTATAATAACAATGTTAGCTGAAATTTATATAGTACTTCAAGGTTTGCAAAGCATTTACAAGGATCAACTCATTTTATCTTCATGACAATCTAGGGATATAGGTACTATCATTATCTCCATTATACAGATGAGGTAAATGAGGTAGAAAGATTAAGTAACTTACTCAGAGTCCCACATTTAGTAATAAGTGTCTAAAGTCAGATTTGAACTGAAGGCTTCTGCCCAGGGTCTACCACACTGTCTGCTGTGCCACTCAGCTGCCTCCTTGTGAGGTAGGATTTTTCATCCTTTGTACTTGTATCCCTAGCTTATATCACAGTGACCAAGATATAGTGGATGCTTAATAAATATTTGTTGGTTAAGGAGTTGATATTTTTTGTGGCTGTTCAATCGTTTTAGTCACATCCAACTCTTTGTGACCCCATTTTTGGGGTTTTCTTGGCAAAGACACAGGAGTCGTTTGTTGTTTTCTTCTCCAGCTCATTTTACAGATGAGGAAATAGGCAAACAGAATTAAGTGACTTGCCCAGGGTCACACAGCTAGTGAGTGTCTGAGGCCAGATTTGAACTCATGAAGAAGAGTCTTCCTGACTCCAAGCCAAATACTATCCACTGAGCCACCTAGCTGCAAAATTAATTTGAGGTAGGACAACAAAAAGTTTAGGAGAATTGCCTTTAAAGTACTGAAAGGCTATTGCTAGAGAAGGGATTATTCTTATTCTCTTTGGTCCTAAAGGGCAAAAGCAGGATCGATAAGTGAAAATGCCCAAAAGGCTGATTAAGGTTTGATTTGGGGGAAGGGAAGAGAAGCCCCATCATTCGAGCTTTTAAGCAAAGATACCTACTTTGGGGAGATGCCTATTTTTTATTGGATGCCTATTTTGGGGGGATGGTACAGAAGGGATTTGTGTTTATGAGTCAGTAAATCCGCCTCACAATGGGCTAGTGGACGTCACTTGGTGACTTTCAAGATGCTTGTAAAATGCTTTTAAAATGCTCTTAAATGCCTTTCAAGATGCTTTTAAAATGACAATATATTTTTATAATTGGAAACATCATTCCAGCAGTCTTGTATTTTTTGAAAGTTCATTATTTTTTTCCCATTCATATCAAGAAGACTGCATTGCTATGAACATATGTTTTGTGGGTACTCTCTACATGTGCTTGGCACCCAAATAATAGCTCATGAAGTTGCTAGGTAATCTGGGAACACAGTGAGTCAGACCGGGGAAGGATAGAGTCAAAACATGCATTTGTTTTGGACGGTCATGTCAAAATGTTTCCTCTTCCATCTCCCTCCCCTTATCACCCAGCATGAATACAACATGTTACAATAAATTAGATGAGGAAATCATGCTTGCTTTTTCTATTTTGAGCTCCAACCAACTAAGAAAACTCTAGCTTGCTTGTGTTATTTTTAGTTTTATAATTTAACTTTCATAATAACACTATTAATTTGAAATAGCCTAACAAAGAATGAGATCTGGGGGATATTGAAAAAAATGATTGAATAGTAGAAATATTCTGCATTTTTTTCAATGTAATTCTGTCATGTAGGATATTGTAACTCCCCTCTAGATACCTGATCACCAGTGGAGGTGGGACAGCAGCAGAAAGCAGAGATGCTAGATATGTGCTGCACACATCACCAGAGGAAGACCACAAGTATTTGGGGGGTTGGACCCCTTAGGGAGTACTCATAAAGAGGATATAGATAAAAGTTGCACAGGTGTGATTAGGTTCTGTACTGCACAGGGAAAAGGGAGAATTCACATTAATGGTCCTGTAGAATTTGATGATGTTGATCACCAGCTCCTTCTGGTCACTCACCCTTCCCTGGGCTTTTATGATACTGTCGCTTCTCTTAGAGGGTCTTCTTTACCTGTCTGGCCCCTGTTTAGTCTCCTTTGCTGGATCATACCATTATCCTCCACAACCTGTATCTCCCCTCCTCCTTCCACCTGTGGGTGTCCTGGAGGACTGTTCTGGATCTTTGTCTCTCCTCTCTTCATTGTCTCATTATCAACTCCTGGGGAGCTTCTCAGCTCACCTGACACCAGAGAAGTCAGTAAAATAGGCACCTCTGGGAATCCCGTCTCCTACCCTTCCTTTTTTCTCTGCCCTACTACCAATCTCCCCTTCCATTTACCTCCTCTTGGCTAGATGCCATTACCGCCCCTCCCCCTGCCCCTCACAGTACAGACATATACACCACATAGGGAGGGACCAAAAGCCCTTTCTCCACTCCGATGCCTGGGATCATACACTTCCCTCCCCCCCAAACTAAGCATCACACACACACACACACACACGCACACACACGCACACACGTGCGCACACACACACACTTTGGGGTTAGATATGAGCAGGGAGTCATCAATTGTAATGCCCCTGGTGAGATGCACAGCCACACATCCTTATCATATCCCTTGCTACTTTGCCCCAGGGACCACTGAGACTTATTATTTGCCTTGGCCCTATACTGGTCAAGTGGGCCTTATCATCTGCCCTGGAGCTATACCATCTGGACCTCCAGATATTGCTACTCAACATGCCACTGCATCCTAAATACACCTGGGTTTTGCCATGTAACCTAAGTACCAACTGGCTTTCCCATCCACCTTGAAGCTGAAACTTCCCATGGATTCTCTCTTCCCAATTCAATGCCAGCTCCTTTAATGTTTATGTCTTCAACACTTGACACAGTGTTTGGTACATACTAAATATTTAATTTAAAAAAAATCATTCATTTATGACTTAATTATCATGTCTATACTGATGATTACCAGATCTATATACCCAACCCTAGTGTGTCTCTCTCCTGAAATCCAGTCCTTTGCTGGCAACTGTTTATCGGATATTTCTAACTAGATTTCCCATAGGTATCTCAAACTCAACATCCAACTCCAAATGACTGTTGTTTTAAACATCTACATTTCAACTGGGGGCCTCGCTATCCTTCTAAGTTACCCAGCTTTGCAACTTCAGTGACGTCTTTCGACCCCTTTTTCCCCTCATCCTATATATCTAATCAGTTGTTTAAGTCTTGTTGAAGTTACCTTCACAACATATCTCCCATATGTCCCTTTGTCCTCACTCACATTACTACCCCAGTTCCACGTACGATCACCTCTCTTTTTCACTATTACAGTAGCTTCCTAATTCGTTACCCAAACCCAGAACTCTCTGCTCTATGACTCATCTTCTACACATATACAAACATGATTTTCCTAAAGCATCATCCACATCATGTCCCTCCCGTGCTCAAGCAATATCAGTGCCTATTACCTGAAGGATCAAATGTAAATTTCTCTCTTTGACATTTATTCTCTTTAACAAGTTAGCACCAATCCACTTGTATAGCCTTATTATATATCACTCTGCTTCTCACATGCCACGTTTCATCTCCAGTCTTGTCTCTTATGTGTAAAGTGAACCCTTGCCTCTTAGCAACCTTTGTTGTTGGTATTGCTGTTGATAAGATGATGAGCCATTTTCAGTCATGTCTGACTCTTCATGACCTTATCTATCTATCTATGTATCTATTTATCTATCCATTTATTCATTCATTTATTTATTTATTCATTCATTCATTTATCCATTCATTCATTCATTCATTCATTTATTTTGGTGGGAGTGGGGTGGGGCAGAGATACTAGACTGGTCATTTCCTTCTCCAGCTCATTTTATAGAGAAGGAAACTGAGTTAGAGTCTTTCTGACTCCAGGCCTGGCACTCTATGCAAGATGGCGCCACCTAGCTGCCTTTGGTTTCCTTTAAAATTCGTTTCAAGTGTCCTTTTCCTATACAAGGCCTTTCTTGAACCCACCAGTTGCTGCTGATTTTCCCTTCCTAAATGACACTGTATTTATTTTGTATGTATATTTTGTATGTGGATATTGTCTATAGGCTATTGGTGGTGCAGTGGCTAGAGCGTTGGGCCTGGAGTCAGGAAGACCTTAGATCAAATCTGGCACTAACTGTATGACCCTGGGCTGGTCACTTAAACTCTCTTTGCCTTGGTTTCCTCAACTGTAAAATAGGGATAATAAAAACACTTATCTCTCAGGGTTGTTGTGAGGATCAAATGAGAAAATAGTTATCAAAGGCACTTAGCACAGTTACTGGCACATATTAGATGCTATAGGTAGTGGTTAGTTGTTAATCACTTTTGTGTACTTTTTTCTCTGAGAGTGTATCCCCCCCATCCCTGGGATTTGGGTGAGGTATTTAACATCACCCAGAAAATGAGAAGACTTGTGTGTGTTGAGGAACCAAAAGAATGATTTATTCACTGACTCCAATACTGTAAGGAAAACAACTTTGAATGATTGCAATGCTCTGACCACTGAGCCATGCACTTGGTCATGACTCCAAGCAGCCTAATGGTGAAGGGAGCTTTCTCCATCTTGACAGAGAAGGGGTAGACCAGAGGTGCAGAATGAGACATATGGTGTCAGACAGGATTAATAGGTGGATTTGTTTTGTTTGACAATAATTATTTGTCACAAGAATTTTTGGCGAGGGGAGGAGAGAGATTTGGGCATAGTGATAAGTGATGTGAAGGAAGGAAGGTAAAAAAGAAGAATGGAAGGCAGAAAGAAGGAAGGAAGAGAGGGAGGGAGAAATGGAGAGTGAGAAGGAGGGAAGGAAGAGGAATAATTGAAAACTTTAAAACCACACATGAGGAAGACTCATTTTCCTGAGTTCAAGTCTGGCCTCAGACATTTACTAGTTGTGTGATCCTGGGTAAGCCACTTAACCCTGTTTGCCTCAGTTTCTTCATATGTAAAGAGAACTGGAGAAGGAAATGGTAAACCATTCCAGTATATTTGCCAAGAAAATCCCAAAAAGGGTCACAAAGAGTCAGAAATGACTGAACAACAAAAAGTGAAAAATGCATGGTATAGAGGAGAAAGTAATGGACTTAGAGTTAAAAAGAGCAGGGTCCCAAACCTTCTTTGTTTCCTAATAGCTGTGTGACCCTGAAGGTAATCTCTCTGAGCCTCAGTTCCCAAATTTGTAAACTAGAGGCTAATAATAGTACCTACCTCACAGGGTTATATTAAGAAACAAATGAAATGATATAAATGTATGTAAAACCCATTATAAACCTCAAAGTATAAATGTAATTTATTGTTTTTATTGTGAAAGAACTACACAATAAAACATCATAATCACCACCACCACCATCACCACCACCATCATCATCATCATCATTCAATCTGGCATAATAAATAGAGGACCAGCCTCTGGGTGAGGGAGACCTGGGTTCATGTTTCTTCTCTGAGACATACAGACTGTGTGACCCTGGGCAAGTACCTTAACCTTACAATGCCCCCAAGCAACTAAGCCTGAGTCACACAGCAGTTGCCGGGATGCATTGATGGAAAGACTTTCTTCATCAGGAATTCTTTGCAACAGTGAAATAGTTGTTGACAACCATTATTATCAGTTGTAATGAAAATAAATAATAATGACCGGGTCATTCAACTCCCCAGTCTGTCTCAGACCATTTAATCCTGATCCATCCCACACCTGCACAAAAATACAAAACCTTCTCAATGGGGATGTCACCAAATTTGGTCAGATTTTACTCAATGCATTTAAAACGAGGTGAGTGGTCTAAGAAAGAGAACACAGGATCAGACATCTTGCCTCCTATTCCCAACTCCATTACTGAAGTTCAGCGGCAAAATAAACAAATCACAAATAAATACATAAACAAATCACTTAACCTTTCTGTGCATCAGTTTCTGCAAAATGAGAATGATAATTCTTGCTTGTAAAGGGGTTTGACATCATTGCCTGAAAGGAGCTACAAGAGAGGCAAGGATTATTAACTTCCCCATCCTTTAGACTGAGTTCTGCCTAGTCAGAACACTTGCTATTTGACTTGGGAATTAGACACTTTTTATTTTCCTTTTGTTGAAGAAAAGCCAAAGGAATTAGTGAGAACTGACCAAGACTTTCAATGAAATCAGAGGACAAACAAGTCAGTCATTTAACACCAAAATGGGGAAATTGGTTTCTGTGAGTGGATTTGGAATTAGATTCCCTGGGTCCAAATCCTGACTGGGCCATACTACCTGTGTGGCCATGGGCAAGTTATTTTACCTTTCGGAGCCTCAGTTTCCTCATCTGCAAAAAGAGGGGGTTGGGCAAGGTGACCTTAAAGGTCATTTCCAGCTAGAAGTCTGTGATCTTCTGATCTTTTCAACTTGTCTCCTGGGGACTCCTGGTTCCAGGCGCCATGCACTATCGACTTTGGAGGATGATTGGGTGGGTGGTGGGGTGCAGAGATGAAAAGACGGCTGAGTCTCTGTGTTTCCCAGTCTGCTTTCCCTTAGCTCAGCATAGACTTCTTCATGATTCTTGAATCTTTTTGCTTACTCTCCGTGGGTAACCACTTCAATCAGATTCAAGCTGCTATGTTTTGTATTTGGGGGAAAGTAATCATTGTTGTGCGAGACTTCTCAAAAACCTGTTCTATTTCAAAAGCCATGTTCTTTAACATTGATTTTCTTTTTTTAAAAAATTTTTATATTTTAGATTTGTAAACTATCTTTCTGGAAAATCTCCCTTAATATATAAATGCTTTTGGTGTTATGAGAATGATAGTGAATTAGAGAAATTCTGATTGAGTTTTATTAGCAACCTATTATTGCTAATACCATACTTATTATTCACTTAATTATTTTAAATCATAAACATTTGCAAATAGTATTTTTCTTTAAATTATTGAAATAGGTGAAGTGTTACACTTTCTGCTCTTGTTCACAAAGCAACCACAAAAAAGGCAGTTTGTTAGCCAAATGAAATTTACTGTACTCTTCATAAATCTTTTATTTAATGTGAAATGTTTTTATTTGTGTGTGTGTAGGAAATCAATTTTACATTGGTGTAAAATACAGATAAAATATAGTTCACAATGCATTTTATAAAATGTGCTTTATGAAAGGTATTTTTTCCTGATGCATTTTAATATATCTCAGTGTATATCAGCATGAGGATGTATTTTCCATATATACATTTCTACATGTGGGCTCCTTCTCTGATCCAAAGTACAAACTCTGTCAACTTCTTTGTTACATTTTTGTTACTTTCACTGTTGTCCAACAGTCCTCTGAGGAAAGGCTATAAAAGAATCTATAAGATACGGATCCAGCATTATAATTCAGGTATTGTACGTGCATTAATAGCCTCACGAAGAAATCGTATAACCCTTGTCAATTCAAATATTTTTTTCTATCTAAACTATGTAAATATAATGATTAACAATCAGCCGCATTCACTATGCAAGCCCTTCGATGTGGCATTTTCCTAATTACAAACAGTAGTGTGGGAGGATGTGACTGCCGAGGAAGATTAAACCATTTGTATTTATTCAATGTGGCTTTATAGCATTAACTGGGGAAACTCAGCCCGGCTCTGGTGAATGCAGAAATCCACAATAAGCGAAAGAATTTGATTAGGAGAGCAGCAGATTCTGCCAATCTTGACTAGAGATGGCAGACTCCACTAATTGTGTATCAGCAGTCATTTCAGTTGTATCATAATTTTGCTATTGATGGAAACATTTAAAAACTGATGAAAATTACTGCTTAATAATCAGGGCTTTTACTCGAGTTGCATAAAGGTTGGAAAACCCACCTGGCAAGCGAGCTTCCCTGTTTTCCTTTTTTTTTTTTTTTCCAGTAAGGAAGCAATGAATCCAGGTTTCTCCAGGATACAGGATAGGATGTCTTAAGGAGATACAGTTTTCTGAAATCACATCTTTAAATAATCTACTCACAAAGGGCTCACAGGTTCTTTAGAATTTTTGAGAGGCATTGTGGTATAATAGGATTGCTGTATTTAAAATCAGCAAGAGTGGGTCGGAGCTAGTAAGAGGTGCAGTAGAGATTTGGAATGGGGAAAACCAGACTTTAAATCTCACCTCACAGCTTGCTAGCTGTGTGACACTGGGCAAGTCACTTAACTTCTCTGTGCCTCATGTTCCTTATTTGTAAAATGGGGATAATAATAGTATCTACCTAACAGGGGTTTTGTGGAGATCAAATGATATAACCTTTGTAAAGCACTTTGTGGAACCTTAAGGCAGCTAAGTGGTACAATGGATAGAGTCAGAAAGACATACCTTTAAGAAATTTACTAGCAAACCATTTTAATCTCGGTCTGCCTCAGTTTCCTCAACTGTAAAATGGGGTAATTAGCAACTACCTCCCAGGGTTTTTGTATGGATCAAATCAGATAATATTTATAAAATGCTTAGCATAGTGCTTGGCACTTAGTAGGACCTTAAGAAATATTTGTTCCTTCTGACATTTTGTTGGCTATGCTACTATGAGCAAGGCTTTTATTCTCTTTGACCTTGAGTTTTCTGATGCGTAAAATAGAAATCCTAGAACAAAGAGAATTGTAGATTTGGACCTAGAAGGGGCAGTGGGATCCATCTAGTCCACCCCTCCCCCATCTTACAAATAAAGAAATTGAAGTCCAGGGAGGTTAGGTCACTTGTTCAATGTCACGCAGATTCTAAGTGGCAGAGCTGGGATTTTGAAGGCTTTTGATGGTATTTGTGAGCAGCAAATGCCATAGAATATCAGCAAAGCATTACATAAATATTTGCTATTATTCAGAGAGTTTTTAAAATAATAATACCCAACATTTATATGTTGCTTAATGTTTGCAAAACTCTTTATATTCAGTCTTCAGTTGAACCCCCCACTGACCATTGCAGACATCAGTTTCTTCTTCTATAACTTGAGGGGCATTGGCAAAGATGACCTCTAACAGTTCTCTGATTCCCATTTTATAGGTGAGGAAAACTGAGCCTCTGAGGTTAGTTAACTGTAGGGTTCCATATACTTTTGGAAATCCACAAATGTTCTTTGCAGGTATAGTTGCTAGGCAGGCATTTGTAATCCTCAATTTAGCATTGTGTAAAATGCAAATGATCTGCATCAGGAAAATATTTGAAAATATCAAGTAAATATAGAGATATGAGTGCAAATGGCAATGCCTCTAGTTGGAACAAAATTATCTTTTTCCCAGTCAAAATTCTCAAATCCATCTTTTGTGGATTTACTCTCTTTTTTGTGGGTCATTGTCCTTAAATGGTGCATTTTGCTAATGTTTAATAAAACTAAGGCCTTTGGTATAAAGTTAAAAATACGTACCTTAATATCATACATAACTAAGTTTTAGGGAGCAGTGGGAGTAGGGGTGAGGGACATTTTTTTCGGGTAAGCTCATAACATTGAAGTGAGTTGGGGAGGTTTTCCACTGAGATGATTTCCTTAATATCAGAACTCTGTAGATTTTTCTGCATGATGACATTTCAGTATCCCAAAGCAGCCACTTAAATGGCCCTCCATTGTCCCCTGGAGCAAACCCTGTAGGAAAGTGAAGTAAGTATTTGTCACAGTCTTTTGATCTGTCCTCAATAGCAACTGGCAACACCAGGCTGCTGGGTACCTGGAGCCTTCTAGTTCATTTTCAAGAAAATATTTCAAGAGGTTTATTCTAGACCTCATCTGGGGAGAGGGACGTGAAACCTGCCAAACCTGGGCACTGCCCTAATCATACCCTACCCACAGGATTCCAATCTACCTATGAGGAAATATTCTATATATTGGGGTTAAATCTGGACTAACCAGGCAGTGGGCCTAGTTCATAAAGAACTGTCTTGTGAGACTAGAATATGTGGGTTCAAGCCCCACCTCTGAACCTAAGTCATCCAACTTCTAAGTGCCGCAGGCAATGTAAAACCGTTATTTAGAGAACTGTCAGTAAACCTCATAAGTGGAAGGAATGTCTTCACTGTAATCAATCATTCCACAAATACTTGCTGAGCTCTTACCATATGCCTAGAACTGTGCTTGGTGCTGAAGATACAAGCAGAAAAAAGTAAAACAGTCATTACTCTCAAGGAGTTCACAGTAGAATGTAATTCCCTACAACAGTGTTTCCTGATTTTTTTTTGGCTGAAGGTATGGTATTCTTTGCTATGAGGAATTGGATGTAAGGAAAAGAATGCTGTCTAGAAGCTAGGAGACTCCCTCCTGTGTGAGGCTGCAAGTCTAAGTTTCATAAAATTCACAACACCCTAATGGGCCATGGCACAACCCTTGAGGACCTCTGCTCTGATTTAATAAAATGGTTAAGTCCAAAATAGAAAAAACAACAAATAAATAAAAGATTCCCAGGATCTCTACAAGAGTCAACTTGAACACTGAGAATGGACAGGTGAGATGAAAGGGGAAGAGGTTATGAAGGAAATTACAGTGTAGAATTATATAATCTCTCCAAAGATCTCCAGAGGACTGAAAATAAACAAGAACGATTCTGGATTATCGGCATTATTTTCTTCCCAAATAATGGGGGAATTGCCCTAATTGGGTATTTCCCCAGTAGGCACATTCTATTAAAGTGTTGGTTGGACATTGTAGTCAGGGCCAAATGAAGAATGACGTACTATATGAGCCATCGCTTAGTTGACTAAGAAAAACATTGCCAGGGAACTTACAGGTGTGTTTTTTTCTTTCTCAAACTTATATGACTTTTCTAATGATTTCCTATAGAACTTGACAAGAAGTCGATCTTTGTTCAGTTTGTTTCCTGGTTGATGACAGAGCATCAGTAGAGTCCGCACAGTTTGGGGGGATGGTGTTAACATGTGCTTTCTAGCTAGCTAAAATAATTTAGCTTACTTGTGTTTCTTGTACTTGACAAGAAGGGGGGAAAAAACCCACAACATAACAGCCATCATGCTAAGTCTTAGCACAAAGAACAGCCACTTTAGCTTGTCTATGACACAGTGATGGATTTGTTTTAAAAAGTTATTTAGGATCTGAAGGACACTCTTCCCTCAGATTATAACATTTTAAAGAAAGGTCAAATTGTAGTTTTCTGTTAACCTTAGATCAAACAAAATAGCCAATATGTAATAGAAAGACTCTTTCAAGTTGGCAGCGCATGGGCTATTGTCAAATTTTGTGTCAATCACCACCCAATTCAGAACAGAAGTGGCATTATCCTTTTCAAAATCTTGTCTTAAGGTTTCAGTGTATCTCTTAGAAGATTGATGAGGGGATTATGTGACTGATACTTGTCTGGTTTTCACAGATACCACATGCAGCCTCTTCCAAAGGTTATGGAATCTGATACAAATTCTGAATTTCTCAAAACTTCCACATCCAGTTACTTTCATCCCTACACTTCAGTGAGTGTGCCCATTTCTTTGTATTCATAGGTAGTTTCCAGAAGCTTCACAGGAAACATTTCCTTCTGGTTTCTAGTGTTTCCTTTTTATTTGAATGTTGGCTAATCATGATTCTTTGTAGGTCCATCCAAAGTGTAGGAATCAGGAGGGAGATGTTGATTAAATGATTATGAGTAGGAGGCTTCTGCTAGAAACTTCTTTCTAATAGTATTTTTAAATAATCATTTTAATTCATAAGTTTAAGACAATAGGGATTTTTGGAAATCTGCTTTATACTGCTTTTAAAATTGTATCTTCTTTGTTGTCAATGATCAGTTTGAGACAGACTACAAAGGAGTAAAATTGGAGGTAGAGTCATGTATTTGAAAGAGCGCTGCTCTTGGAGTCTCAGTAATTGGGTTCAAATCCCAGCCCTGCTCTGCCCTTTATAATTATTTGGCCTTCAAAGACTCACTTAGCTTCCTTACTCCTGTTTCCTCAAAGTTCTTTGCAACTTTAGAACTATGATCCTGGGATCCTGGGTTTGTGGTGATCTGGGCTCTAAGCTAGGAATGATTGTGATAGTTTGTTCTAAACTGTGGAAATGGGGAAAGAACAGTAGCTTTGGGAAGAGGCGTTTCTGGATAGGGAGACCGTCATCCTACCTGTTGACAAGACTGGATTTTGTTCAAATGAGAAAATTCTAAATCTGGAACTAGGAGATAATGGATATACGTTAATTATTATGACATGAATTGAATATCAGCAGGAGCAGGGATAATTGATGTCAGGTGAATATGGAAACTCTCTAAGCTGATGTGAACACCCCCAGAAGTGACATTCAGTAAAGTATGAAAGCTCTGAAGTTGCATTTACTTCTCTGTTGAAGGCAGATCAAGCTGTAAAGTTTTTGTTAAGTTGGCCAAAGTTGGGAAGAAATGGAAAGAAAGATCCTTTAGAAGAGTTTTGATAGGAGCAAACTATTTCTATGCTTGAGGTAAGCAGACTGTCACGAAATAGCACTGGTATTTTATAGTTTATCAAAGGTGCCATTGCATCTTATTCCCTACTTAGTTTTCCTTCCATAACACTTTTGTGCCCCATGATGCAGGGTATAATTTGTTCTTTGTTTTTGCTTTGTCTTTCCTTTGTATGAAAGGAGTCTATGCTGAATCCTTTTGTTTCATGACATGACAAATTATAATTTTTTTCACTTTCTTGACTTTGATATTTCATTAATTCCCTGAATATCAATGGGCATCTGATTGGGGGAGCCCCATGAAGAATACAAAGCCAGATCAATGTGTATTTAATTTTTGAATTTGTTTGTTCTGAATCATTAGCTAAAAAAAAAACCAAACTGAAATTGAAAATTGGCGATCCTTAGGAACTCTTATAGTTATATTTTAAAGAGTGGAGTCAAAACTTTACTATGATATTTACTGACCCATTGTTGTTTTTTACCAAAGCTTCAGCTGTCATTGCCTGTGAAAATTAAGGGACCTAAATAAAATGGCCATTGAGATGACTGACACTCTGGAGATCATACACCCTTTTGATCATTTGCTTTAACTCACTATAGAACAAGCATATGTAGTGTTACAGAGAAAGGTCTAGCCTGCTCTGCCTGGCAGTTCTGCAGTTCTTTCAGGTACATCCCAAGGTAGTGGCCCCTAGTGGTTAATGAAATTAAAAAAAAAATAAAACAAGATTTTTCTACCGGACCATCTTCCTTGGCAAAAGACTCTCCATGATCTGCCTCATTCAAAATCTGTCTGCTGCAACTCTCCACGGTGCCTTTTGTCTGCAAGTTTCTATTACTCACGTGGTCTCCTCAGTTCTCCTTTGTATTTTATATCATTGCACTTTTCAAGGAAACTCAGTGTCATTCTCCAGTGCAACATCTGAGTCCCTCATTGTCTGAATGCACAGCCTCCTGAATTGTCCAGCCTCCTCTCTCAGTTTCATGGTCCTCTTTCTCACTAAAAGTCTCAAATCCCATTTACAACCACAAGACACTGCCCCGATTCTTTTGTTGACTAGAACGATATTGTGTCCAGTGTTACCGGAAATTAGTGAGCCATCTGCTGTAGCCTAGCAAAAAGTTTTTCTTATATAGAATCTTTTCTTTTCTTGTTATATCAAGATTCAATGTGTATTTTTTCCTCAAGTCATTCACTCATGACCTTCCATCAATTCAAAAGGCTGACTAAGCAAACGAGTTTACCTATGTGTCCCAAAGTAACTGATTTCTCTTAACTCTCTCTCCCTTGTGCAAACACTGCCAAACAGATCTCTTCATAGTCTTTCATTCTTAATTTATGACCATATACTTCAAGACTTTTTCTTTGCATCCCCATTCATTCTTAGAGAAGAAAGAAAAAAATCCATTCAGTAAAGGCTTTGCTGTTATAATAGTTCATTCCTTTTAAAGGCAAGCTCACCATTAAAAAAAATAAAGGCTGCCAATTAATTCACTACCATGGCTATTGGGACAGCTTTACATGCTTTTCGTTGTTGTTGTTGGTCTTACCCATTGTATTAACTTACACGTTTATGTAACATACAAATTCGGTCCACAAAGCTGCCAAACTTTATAGCCTTCTCTGAAACAGGTCATAGCATTATCAGACATATCTGTTCAAAATGGGATCCATTGCTTCAAAGGACAAAAACACTTCATTTATCTGACATAAGAGATATAATAGGAATGTTGGAGAATGAAGTACTTTACAAAAGAACTTTCCAAATAAATTGAATTCAGGCTAGTGAAACTCAGACCTAAGGCCCTGAATCCTCTAAGGGGAAGGGATGGGATCTGGAATTTTTGTACGGTTTTGTGAATCCACCAGCAAATTCATTTTTTTGTTAAAGCAAGCATACCTCCTCCTTCCTGGCTCCCTCCTTCCCTCTCCACACTCTCCCCACCACTCTTCCATCGGCCAGCTAGGTGGCTCAGTGTATCGAGCTCTAGACCTGGAATCAGGAAGACCTGAGTTCAAATTTGATTTCAAACACTCACTAGCTATGTGACTCTGGCCAATTCACTTAACCCCGCTTGCCTCAGTTTCCCCTCATCTGTAAAATGAGCTACAGAAGAAAATGATAAACCACTCCAGTATCTTTGCCAAGAAAATCCCAAAGAGGGTCATGAAGAGTCAGACACATTGGAAATGACTGAATAGCCACAATCTAATAAAAATCAATATAATTTTAAATGAACTATTTTATTTACCACAGAAACATCTGAATACATTTGAAAAATGATATATATGTGTACATATAAAAATATGTATGTAGTGTATATGTACTATTTATACTATATATAAACATATATATTCTATATGTATTTAGTATGTATTTTGTGTGTATGTATATAGTTTTGTACTATATATAAATATATGTACACATACTATATGTGTACATGTAATATTATATATGCATGTGCATGTGTGTCCTATTTTTCAAATGTATTCAGATACCACTACGGTTAATAAGAGTTCACTTAAAAATGACAATGATTGACAATAGCTTTTTTTTGCCATTATGAATTTTCTCAGCCAATCAACCAAAACCACTATCATTATCTGGAGAAATGTGAATTTTTGTTTGTTTGCCTTTCAAACATGACATTCCATCTCCATTTTCCATGCCTTGGTATGGTTATCCCATATGCTCTCCTCCCTCACATCTGCCTATTTGAAATTCTGGCTTCCTTCACAGCTTAACTCAGGTGCTACTCTACATTACACCTTTCTTGATCTTTCCAGCTCTTGATCTCCTGGTTAAAATCATGTATATTTTTCATCAATTTCTAAGTGTGCATGATCTTTTTCTCTAGTAGAATGTAAGCTCCATGAGGACAAGGCCTCTTTTATTTTGTTTTTGTAACTGCAATGCCTAATTCAGGGCAAACAGTCACTTAATAAAATGCTTATTGTTTTTTCAAAAAATGCATAGTTGAGAGGGAGGCATGGTGGTGACAGCTGCTGAGGTGATTTATCAAGTATCATCTGTATACGGAGAGTGTTGAACTCAAAGTTTCTAAGGTCCCAGCCATCTCAAAATCTATGATCAATGATTCTGTGACTTATTGCTGTTACAACCCCTTCCCCCTTTTCCACCACACACACACCCCTCATTTTTTTTTAACCTATGACATGACATTTGCTTACATTCTCATGGGATGTTGGTTGATATATGGAACTTTTTTTTTAATTTAAATTTGGTTATATGTCTGCTGTCACCTTCAAGGCTGCAGGGCTGAAAGTATGACTTAATGTACCTTTTTTAAAAGGGTGTTGTAGAGAGGTCACAAGATTTACCAAGAAGAGTTTGGAAAATCAGTCCAATGAGTCCCCTTAACAAAAATTGAACCTTCTCTCTTTATTCTTCCTGTGTGCGTATTACTAAAAACAGATCCCTTTATCACTAACAACAAATGCAGTTGCTCCACTTAAGGTGCAAAGCTCAAGAAACATCAAGGTCACTTGCTGCATTTGAGGTGGGGAAAAAGCTATATAAAATATGGATAAAGTGTCAATCAAAATGTTTTCTTTTCTTTTGTTTTTTTACTGAAGATGTTATGGTAATGTGGGTCATATTGCTTTTTTTAAATTTTTAAACACAACTAGATCTGGTAGTTTGGCAGCAGAGTTTTATTTTTTATTTTATTTTATTTTTGCAAAGACAGTGCCTTCAAACTCTTTTCATAGCAAGACTCGAAATCCTGCCAGGTAAAAAAAAATGTTATTGAAAACCTTTCTCCCCTTATAGGCCCGTTTTGACAGGAAATCTTTGAGAGGCAGTAGCAATGAAGTGCCCAGAGATTTCATCTGTCTTCTTTTGCTTCAGGAAATGCTGAGCACAAGCCTTCCTATTAGGCAAAATAGAAGCAGCACCAAATCCCCTTAACAATCATCTTCGTGGACTCTTAGGTTGACAGCTCTCTGTGTCCTAGACTGTCAAACAGGGCCTAGAACTGAGAAGCACATTACTGGGACCAGGGTGGAAGTTTTTGACAGTACTTAACCAAAAAACATTATGTTGTTGGGTTTGCAAGGTACCTGGAACCATCTCTTTGCATGGGGATAATCGAGACCAAATCTACTGTCCCAGGAAGACATTAATTTAAACTCTTTAGACTTCTGGGGTTAAGTCTTATCATTTACTTCCAGCCTCCCTCTCCGCTTCTTCCTTCTGCCCCTACCCCTCCCCCCAACTCCATTTTGTGGGCTTGCCTGAAACTTAGCACTCGGCAATCTCTACTGGATTCAAATAGCCAATAGGAGATCTGGGGTATTTATATGTGCGTCAGGGTGAGTTTTAACAGATGCCAAATCTGAATTTTAAATAATCCATTCAGAAATCTGAATGCCAGCTTGTAGTGAGTGTGCAGGTGTCTAAACAGATGCACTTTAAAAAATAATTAGGCAAAAATAAGTAAAGATCACAGTGATTAAAAAAAATCTTCACATTCGGGATCTTTCTTGTTTGTTCTCATGGAATTTATTGTTATCTTATAACTGTATTTTGCTATAAAGATATTCATCCAGCAGAAAAGTATGAGATATTTAAAAATATAGGTTGGTTTGTAGGTAATTCAAGTCCATGTGTGATTACAAATATATCTTATATGTGAATCAATCACATGACAATTATTACAAGTTGATTTGATTTCACTATTTCAGACACATCTCTGTGCTAAGTTGGAGGAGAGAAGAGAAAGGAGAAAATGATTTCTTAAAAAAAAATAGAATAACTTCAGAATGACCTAGGTCATGGAATTGTGTGTGTGTGCATGTGTGCTCTCTCATGCACAGGCACATGCTCATGTAAAATGGACTCCTTTGGCTGCCAGTCTGATGAATCTGTGGATCTCTCCTTAGCATGCATTTAAATGAATAAAACAAAATATATAGGATCTCAAAGGAAACCAGTAATATTGTAATAAAACTATTAAAAAAATTAACAAGTTTGGATCCCCAGGTTGAAAACTTTTTATCTTGGTTTGATTTTTTCTTGTTGACCTTTCTTCCTTTCTTCCTTTCCTTCTTTCTTTCTTTCTTTCTTTCTTTCTTTCTTTCTTTCTTTCTTTCTTTCTCTCTCTCTCTCTCTCTCTCTCTCTCTCTCTCTCTCTCTCTCTCTCTCTCTCTCTCTCTCTCTCTCTCTCTCTCTCTCTTTCTCTCTCTCTCTCTCTCTCCCTTTTTCCCTTCCCTTCCTCCTTCCCTTCTTTTTTGTGGGGTAGGGAGAGAGAATCACTGGTGTAGAATTATAGGAAGGAGGCAGTGAGGTGATATGGAAAGAAAGATGTATTTGGAATGAAAAAAAGACAACAATCTGAGTTAGCCTCATAGCTCCCCCATTACTACCTGTGAGATCTTGGCAAAGTTACTTTATCTGTAAAACAAGGGAGATAGTCTCTACATGGAATAATGTCTCTTTCTGTTTTAGACATATGATTCCTATAATTATTGATTTCAAGTTGAGTATGACCACATAGGTCATTTGGCTCAACCCCTACATTTTATATGTGAGAAAACTGGTGCTCACAATTACACAGAGCTGAAAAAAGAAAATTGGGTTCTCATGAACACATTTAATGAGAAGGAACCCATTACTTCCTGAGCAACTATTCACATCAGATTCATACTGGTATTCCACTTAAGATTGTTCAAGTGTGACTCAGCTGTGCCTCAACTTACTCATCTGTAAGGTGGGGGGGCTGGACTAGATGGGCTCTAAAAGGCATTGGTAGTTCCAATGGCCAAATCTAAACTTGATTCACCCTATTTTTGTACAGGCTTATGGCTTTTGCATTTTAAAATAAAACTTCAAACTCTTTTCGTAGCAAGGCTTAATATCCTGCCGGGTAAATTTCCTTTATTTTACTTAAAAAATTTGATTTTTTTTTTCATTTTGTTAAAATATTTTGGTTTTATAAGGCCCATGGGCTAAGAATGATTTTCACATTTTTTGAAGCAAAGTTTTATTGTATTTAAAAAATTGAAAACCATTCTTATCTTGCCTATTAAAACAGGCATCAGCAGGATCTGGCCCTCTAGCAATAGAGTGCCAGTCTTATTCTGTAAGTTTCCTTCCATGTTGAATTCTGTGGTTCTGTAATCTATGACTCTGAGTTATTTCTCATGTTTTCTCATTTCCAAATTAGTTTTCTTTGGATCAGTCTAATTGCTAGAATTGGTTTTAGCCTAGAAAAAAAAAAGATCTTGGCAATTATAACAAAAGAACAATGAATAGGTAAGATTTTTAAAAGAATCGTGCTATAAAAAAATCTAGGATGGTTCTTTAGATATATGAATCCACCTTTAAAGGTATATGGGTGTGGTGCCCTAAAGCGGAGATTGTAGTTGATTGATGTAAGAGATAATTATCTCCCTTATTTAATGAAAGTTTTTTCAAATCAATGATTTCCCTTTTTGGATACCTAATAAATAGGTTTTCCAAGTGTTAAGAAGCACTTTTAGAGCTCAGTGTGACCTTAGAGATGAGCTAGTGCAATCCCTTCAAAGTGTAGAGAGGTGATGAGACCTAAGTTGAAGAGTTACAGAGCGGAGATTCAAACCCCTGTCTTCTGTCATCAGATCTAGTGCGCTGTGACACCACTCTCTACCATGGCAATGCCCTGAATAAAGGATATGGGTGTGGAGCTTTTTATTTTTTTTGTTTATTGTTTACATTTAGTTGTCTTATCCTCAAAGCAACTAAGTTATATGCATAGGCAGCTATTTTTGTCACCATTTTATTTATGAGGAAGCCTTGGCACAGCTGGGTGGTATAAGAGATAGAGCACTAGGCCTGGAGCCAGGAAGATCTGAGTTCAAGGCCACCCTCAGACATTTAACAGCTATGTGACCCTGGGCAAGTTATAAAAAAACAAACAAACAAAAAACAAACAACAACAAAAAACCCTCTATCTGCCTCAGTTTCCCCAACTGTAATATAGGGATAATAATAGCACCTACCTCCCAAAGTTGTTGTGAGGCTCAAATGAGATAATACTTAAAGTGCTTAGCATATGCTATGCCTGGTGCTCTATAAATGCTTGTTCTGTCCCCTTCTCCGGTGTCCCCACAGCCTGAAAAAAGAGCATTCTGAATATTCACATGCTGCTGCCATAGCTGTGGTAGTAGAGTAAGTCTGTATGTTCATTTTTTGTTTTGTTTTTTGATCAAAGCGATTTGCTTCAATTTCCTCTGAAATTGACTCATTTCCTCCTTATGGTTTAGATAGCTTGAATCATTAGGGAAAATCTACTGATGTTGACCTTAAACCTGTTCCTCTGCCTGCCCCTGTCAATCATTATTTCCAATTTTGATTTCTAGGGGACAACAGAAAAAAAAAAAAGTCTTATCATGGGCTCTCTTTATTCACCCTCATTGACAATAATAGGTTAAACAGATTATTAATTGATCACAATAGATTAAACTAACATCATCTTATCCTTAGCGGCTTTTAAGTGACACAATAGATGAAAGTGCTGGAATTAGAATCAGGTATACCTGAGCTCAACCTGCCTTAGAGAATTACTAGCTGTGCAACCCTGGGTAAGTCATTTAACTGCAGTCCTTCTATGTTTCCTCATTTGCAACATGGGAGTAATAGCAACACTTACCTCATAGGATTGCCATGGGAATAAAATAATCTTTTGGGAAAAACTTTGCAAACTTTAAAGCATTATATAAACGTTGTAGAGTTAAGAGACACCAGACTTGGTACCTGGAGAATTTAGGTTGACACCAAAGTCATTATGGTTCAGATATAGTAATGGTAGGCTATTGACCAGGGTTAGAGCATATGTTATGGGGTCCAGGAGAAATGTATATTTTGAGAGTCATTAAAACCTTGTTAAGAGGGCTTTAAACTGATGATAGTGAGGGAAAATAAATGAAAGAATGCAAACACATTTATTATGCATTGTATACTTGGCTCTGGGCTTGGTGTTGGGGATGCAGAAATAAGACAATCACTTCCTTCAAGGGAATTACATTCAAAATGGAGGAAATATGCCAGATAGAGGAGTGATGGCCAAGAGGGCGTGGGTTACAGAAGTTACAAGGATTCGGAGTGCATTAAAAGAGATCACATACTAAGACAGGTATCACAAAGACTAGGAAGGAGAATATGAGAAAGAGAATATCAGCACAGAGCCAGCCAGTCCACTTTGTTACATACAAGGAAAGGTGAAAACAATCCCTGATCTCAAAGAGTTTACATTTAATGGAGACAACACGCAAACAACCAGACATAAACAAGATGTATACAGAGTAGATCGGTGATGATCCAAGAACAGTGGGAATAGAAGGGAAAAAGCCTTCTGTAGCAGGTATGATTTGAAATGAGTCCAGAAGGGGATCAGCGAATTCAGTAGGCAGAGAGAGATGAGGGAGAGCCTTCCAAGTATGGGGGACAGGAGGCTGAAAAGACATCGATTCAGGAGAAGGGAGTGTTGTGTGAGAGGAGCTATAACAAGGCCAGTGTTGCTGGATTGTATCCCATGTAGAAGGGAGGAGAATGTAAGAAAGCATGAAAGGTTAGAAAGATCCAGGGCTAGTCCTTTAGTAAAGCGCTTTAAGTATGAAACCGAGGATTTTATATTTGATCTTAGACGAACCATTGGGATTTATTCAGTACGGGGATGACATGGTGAGCCCTCTGCTTTAGGAAATTTATTTTGGCAGCTGAGTGGGAGATGAACTGAGTAGAGAGAGACTTGTCGTGTTGTTGTGCTGTTCCATGTGAAGAGTAACAAGGGCCCGCACAGGGGTTAAAAATGGAGAGCACCTTTGAGTCTACAAGGAACAATAGCCAGGGAGATAGGGAATAATAAGAACAATGCCGATGACCTCAGATGGGCTGAGCATGGATAAGAAACAAAATAAACTTGAGATCTTAATGCAAGGAAGTCAAATTTACCTCCTTACGTTGTCATGAGTCACATCCTACCAGTGTCTCCATGTGGGAGACTTGGTGGGATGTGACTCATGCCTGGAGTAAGGCAATGGAAGAAAATATCTTATTCAAAAGGGGAAAAAAAAAAGATTAGATTAAAGAGGTAGGATAACGATATTGCACATAAAGAAGATAAACTCCTATGAGAAAATCCACAAACTTGGAAAAAGGAAGCTAGTGGCTGAGGGCCAATGGATGCTCAACTTCATACTGTGAAGGGAGTCTACACTAAACTTCCAGGCTAAGGGTAGAAAGGAGTGATGGGTTCCAGAAACACATCATAAGCCTGTTACTGGCATAGAAGCATTTTTTTTTTAGCAGTGATAGGGGATTTCAGCTATCTATACATCTCCTGGGACTCTTTCTCTCCGTTCAAATAAAACAACTGATAAATCCATGCTTTGCCTTGATGATAATTTTGTTCCTTAACAGGCAGGCAACATGACAAGGGGAGCTTTTATTCTGGAGCTGATTCCGGCCAGTAAGGAGGAAGTTGTCAAAATAGAGGCACTTTAGAAAGGAAGGATCCCTCTTCTTCACCAGGAAAATCAAATACAAGTAAAGAAGAAACCCAGGACATCAGGAGCTATTCCAACCCAACTGCTTCATTTTCCAGATGAAGAAATTCAGGCTCAGAGAGGGGTGCTAAGGGGCATAAGAAGGATTTGAAACCAACTTCCCTGGTGTTCTTTTTATTATACTATGCTTGTCATACTGAGAGCATTCCTTCCCCTAACTTTTTTTAGAGCCTAAGGACTGCAGAGGAACTTAGGATCAAGATGTCCAGGCCCTGCATAAGAAAATATAAATAATAACAGGGTATCAGATGCTAAACCCTAAATGAGAGGTGCCAATGATCAGTGTTACAGAAGGTCAGGAAGATTGCTGAGAGCTGAGTCAGGAAGAGAAGCTTTCAAGAAATAACCAAGAGTTAAGCTGTGTTATGAAGGATTTAGATAAGCACAGGGAGGCAGGGTGGGGTCAGTTAGGCCATGAATCTGAAAATACCTGAATCTCCCTCATTATTTATCATGAAGTCTAAGGAGCCCTCAAAGTTGCTGCTAGAATGACCATAATGATTTTTAACCTGCTGGTTTGGTTTTATTTTGCCTTCATTTAAATTCTTTTTTTTTCCCATGCAAACATATTACCTGGAATTTTCATAGATTGTCCATGACTCATCTAGGCTTTCTACCAATAATACTTATTTTGATTACTTTAGAAAAATCCTTAATATATATCTGTGGGCTTGAGATAAAATTATAGTAGATGTGAGCCTCTAAAAAGGGGGTCTTTATACCTATAAAGATATTCATTTTATTATTAAATGGTGAACCTAATTCTCCCTTCATGCTTCATTTTAAATTAGAATTATAAACATCCCCTCAGAAGCCAAGGATAAATATGCAGAATTTGGCAAGAAGTGATATCCAGCCTCCAGTTCTCCTGATGTTGCTAGAATTTTCTATACCATTTAACTTACAGAGGCATGCCAACTTTTAATTCATGAATTCACAGAGATGAGTTGGGCTCATTGTTCTGTCTATTTAAGTGAAACTTCCTCCTTTTGAAAAATTCTCCCTTCACTTATTTCATTCAAAAAGACTCCAATCCTTTCACTGAATAAAGTGTGACTAAAAGCTGTGTATTGAAGGCACAGAGAGATTCCTAATGCTGTGATATGCTTCAGTGATACTACCCCACATTATACAAGGTTCAAGTCATGCTGTTCATGAGGATATAAGCAAAGGAGTCATAACTACAGAATAGTTAATGAGAGATCCTGGGACAGCTGTTGAAATGAAAACTGTTAGAGCAGTTAACTCAAGCCAAGCAAAGGGGGGGAAATCCAGTTAGAGTTGATCTAAGACATGGGTCAGTCCAGGGACAGAATCTACAGGGACATATCAAAATCATCTGCCATGGAAGACAGTGAGGGGGAAATCATAGAGAGAGGAGAGTAAAGACCTAGAGTGAAGAAGACTTCAGTTCAAATCCAGATCACATACTTAGTGGCTATTTGAGCCTGGGCAAGTCATTTATTCTTTGTCTGCCTCAGTTTCTTCATCTGTGAAATGGAGATAATATTAGTACCTTACACCCAAGGTTTCAGTGAGGATAAATGAGATGGGCTTTGCAAACCTCAAAGCACTGTATACATAGTAGCTCTCTTCCTCCTCTTCCTCCTCCTCCTTCTCCTCTTTTCCTTCTTTCTCTTCTTCTCCCTTTCTTCCGCTTATCCTTCTTCTCCTTCATTTTCATGTCTTCCTCCTCCTCCTCCTCCATATTCTTCTTCTTTCTTTTTCTTTCTTCTATTTCTCTCAGTGGGAAAAACAGGAGTATAATAAGTCCAACAGTCTGAGATCAATTAAATGGAAACAGAATGTCAGCCAGACAACAAGCATTTATTAAGTGCTTGCTGTGGTTACTATGATAAAAACTAGGAATAAAAATACAAGCAGGAAAAAAGATAGTTCTTGCCCATAAGAGGGAGCTGATGGGTGGAAGAGGGTTTGAAGGTAAATGGATCAGGAAGATATTAAAGAAAATATGGTGAATCATTAATGCCCCCGAGAAGAAATGAAGACTTGGTTAGCCTGGGCAAGAGTAAATACCAGGGCTGCACCCAATGAGGAGGCCCGGAACTCCTCCTTAGAAATAGAGGTTCTAGGAGGAACCAACCAATCAGAAGGAGAGGCCAAAGGAACAGATGATACTTTTAATCTGAGAAGTCCTACAAGTGGAGCGAGTTTCCATTTCCAGGGTGAAGAGGTTCCCATGGAGTTTTAGATAAACTCCTAAAGAGATGAGTCAGCAGTGTAGCCTGGGGGGGAGTGCAGTCACAGGAGGAAACCACTGACTCTGGAACCAAAGACCTTGAGTCCAAACTTACCTCTGTGATCACACAAAAGTCATTTTTGTTCTGTTGGCCTCGATCTCTTCACTTGTAAAAAGAGTTGGTTGGATTAGTTGGCCTCTGGGGTCCCTTCCACCCCTTCTATGACCACATGTCATCAACAAATTCTTTTTTTCTATTTTTTTCTTAAATTGCAAACTTAACAAACACTAGAGTTAGATCAGGTAAATGGGTTGGATACGTGGGATAAGTATGGGTGGAGATTTAAGAATGACACTGAAGTTTGAAATTTGGTCACTGGAAGGGTAGTGATACTTAACAGTAATAAAACAATTGGAAGAGGGGTGGGTTTGTCATGTTAAGGAGCAGAGATAAAGAGAAAGGTGGTGAAATTTGGTTGCAGTGATGATAGTCAGATGTCAGCCACAGTTGTGCCAGAGGAGAGAGTGGTCCTACCTTGCTTCTGTGGGTGTTTATGTAGGTACAATGCAAAATGCCTGAGAAAGGCAGCATAACAACAGGATCCTATGGGGATGCATCTTATTGGGTGGCTTTATTACATTTCTGTCTTGAGTAGGAAATGCACCTTCCCTTATGCCATTTTGGTTTAGGCTAAAGTCCTATTTATCCCATTCCGCTTATGGATTTGATGAATATCCCACCAAGCAGCACTCTTTAGGATTCTCTACTGTGGCCCCAGCAACCTCATCATCCAGGAAGAACACTTTAGTCTTGGAATTCACACTTTGAAGTATACTTTTCACCCCTGAGGACCCTTCCTCTAATTGGATGGCTTCTACTAACACACCATTTAAGAAGGACACTCAGGCTAGCTGTCTCTTCAGTTCCCACTAAGCTACACTCTTGTGGACTTCTCTATCTTGCTGCCACGTGTCATTCCAACCCATTCCCTTGATTTTTAACTTTGTTTTGTGTATCATCTTCTGTATTAGAATGGAAGCTCCTTGAGGGCAGGGACTATCTTTTCCTCTGTAGCTGTATGCCCAGCACTTAGCACAGTACCTGGTACACAGTAAGCACTTAATAAATGCTTGCTAATTCTTTTTGATTGCAGTGACTTGGCTGTGGTTGCTAAGTAAATAAATTACAATTCTTAGACTCTTAAGCCAAGCCTTGCAACTCAAGTACAATGTTCTTTCCACCTTCCCCCATCTCATGTAATGTACATTTAATCATACCAATACTTTGTTATGTCTAGCACTGATCCTGGATAGTTGAAGACTGTCAGTAGTTGGTACGTTCTACTGTCCTGGAAAGGCTTCAGGCATAGCCTGCTGATGAACCCTATGTCAGAATGTAAGTTTCTTGTGAGCAAAGACTTGTAAAATGTTTTTTTCTCTATCTCTGGGTATTAGCAAAGTGCATGACAGAGTATAAGTACTTACTGCTTCAGTGGTTCATCCATGGACCAACCTAATTAAGTTCAAAGGTCAACTAGAAGACAGACTGACAAATGCTGAAATTTGTCCACAGAAATGCCTCAAGACTGTCTGTGAAGATATTTCTGTGTAGGTATGGGGTCGGGGGCACACTCCTAGTTTTGAAATACAGTTATCTCTTCCACATTGTAACTTTCCCCATCATTGTTTCAATATATCACAAGTTGGCATAAGAAATTAAATGGAAATTTTGGGGGAGTATTGTGGAAACCACAGATGACATATGAAAGTCAGCAGATAACACAGAAAAGTGTAGAAACTCTGAAAAGGATAAACTATATCTATAGGTTTGCATAGTATCAACGTATCTTTATCTTTTAATATCATAATAATTCATACTTTGTCTCTGGTATGAAGGGAGTGTTAAAAAACTTTATGTGGGTTTTCCAGATTGCGGGGGCACCATGCCCCTAACCCCAGTGATGCGGAAGTATTTTTTGAAGTATTTATTTCTTCGTTAAATATTTACTTCTAATGTATCCAGTCCTGTCTAATCTCCTTCCTATTTCTGAATATGCAGTACTCTTCTTTTCAATAATATAAAATTGACATTTTAAAAATTAGTTTTTCTGAAATTAATGATTTTGAAGAAGTGTTACAAATTAAAGGTTGATTCAAAGATTTGTTTCCCCTTTACACTTAGGAGAACCATTAGAAGCTTTCCTGTATGCAAAGGAAAGGCTAGAACTTCAATTTGAAGTTTAGGTCCTAAAACTTAAAGGCTTTGGCCTGCAGGCAAGAACATTAACCACTATAAAACCTTGGCATCCTCACCTGTAAAATGGGGATATTAGTAAAAAGCACTATGTGTTACAAAACCTCTTAGTAGGAGAGAACTAGCTTCAAGGTCTAAAAACTAGTATTAGGGTCAGGAAGTCCTGGGTTTGTGTTCTATTCCTGAAGCCTTCTAGCTGTGTAAACTTGGATAAAAATCACCCCAGCTTTTAGTGTCCCAGGCACTATAAATTGAAAGTACTATCTATGTTGGCAATTAAAATAACATCCATTAAGTTCTCAATTCTCCAGGAAAAACTATAAGATTTAGAGGAGGGAATTTCCACACCGAGAGTTACCCCATATGACTGATAAAATCACATGGTTCCAAAATAAATAAATAAGCAAAAAAAAAAAACAATAAAAGTTTCAATATGGTAGAATACTTGATATATGATAAAACATGGTAAATGCCAGGTTCCTTTTCCTTATCATTATTGTAGTTGTAGTTTTCTGTAAGGAAAAGAGTATGTATATAGCACTTTGCTGTGCTGTATAAAATGCCTGGTTTTTATACCTATTGCCTTGTTTATACTGCCAGGAATAGAAACCAAATGAATGTTGCTTATTAACAAGTTGACAAATCGCTAACAGTGGCACCAATAAACCTTTTAGACCTGTATTCTTGTAATCAAAGATTTATTAGAGAAATGATAGACTGCTAGGCTTGGGGCTCAGGGAAAAAAAAATGTATTAAGTAAATTCTTCAATCAGTGAACTGTGGGGCCCTTAGTGATAAATTTCTTGGGGAAAATCTAAATAAAAAAGTCAGACTTTAAAAATATTTCCTGAGAACATTTTTGTTTTAAAATTCAGCATCTTGGTGGAGCCAAGATGGTGGAGAGAAGCCAGGAAGCTGCCTGATCTCTCCCCAGTTTCCCTCAGAAGCAATGTTAAATCAAGCCTCTAAAAGAATTCTGGAGTGACAGAAAATGCAAAAAGACAGAGTAAAACAGTTTTTCAGGCCAAAATAATTTAGAAGGACCTCAGGAAAGGCCTGTCGCACTTGGGTAGAAGGAGAGCACTGGCCAGCTCCAGTGGTGTCCAGCCAAGCCAGCAGTAGGCTCTTAGTCAGAGCACAGGTCAGCAACCAAGTCCCCGTGGGTCTAGCTCAGCAGGCCAATGATATAGCAGGCCATCTGTGAGGCCTCCACCCCAGGGAAGCAGGTAAACTGCCAGCCCTGGAACTCCAGGGCACAATTGGAGTGACTAGGCCAGACCATCCTAGAGGAGTGGGCATGACACAAGCCCTAGAGTCATCTGCAGATAAAGCCAGTGACCAGACCCCTGGCCTCCAGTGCAAGAAGTTTGAGACAGTGCCCCCTGCACTCCAAGAGCAGAGGTCAATTAAAAAAAAATGAACAAAAAATAAACAAACAAAAAAGAGCCTTGACTATAGAAAGCTACTATGGTAACAGGGGAGATCAAAACACAAGCTCAGAAGAGGACAACGATGTCAAAATGCCTACATGTGAAGCCTCAAAGGAAAATATGAATTGGTCTCAAGCCCCAAAAGTTCTCTTTGAGGAATTCTAAAAGGATTTTAAAAAATAAGTAAGACAAGTAGAAGAAAAACTGGGAAAAGAAATGAGAGAATTATAAAAGAGTCAGCAGCTTGGCAAAGGAAGCACAAAAAATTGAATGAAGAAAGCAACATCTTAAAAAAAACAGAATTGGCCAAACTGGAAAAAAAAAATCCACTGAAAAAAACAACTCTTTTAAAAGCAGAATTGGCCAAATGGAAAAGGAGTTATAAAAGCTAATTGAAGAAAATTATTTTAAAATTAGAATTGGGCAAACAGAAGCTAATGACTTTATGAGACATCTAGAATCAGTCAAACAAAATCAAAAGAACAAAAAACAAATAGAAGAAAATATAAATACCCCATTGGGAAAAAAAAAAAAAAAAAACAACTGGCCTGAAAAATTGATCCAGGAGAGATAATTTAAGAATTATTAGACTGCCAGAAAGCCATAATTTTTTTAAAAAAAAGCATCTTTCACAGAATTATCAAGGAAAACTACCCTGATATCCTAGAACCATAGGGTAAAATCATCACTGAGAGAATCTACCAATCACCTCCTGAAAGATATCCCAAAATGAAAACTCTAAGGAAAATTGTCGCCAAATTCCAGAATTGTCAGGTCAATGAGAAAATACTGCAAGCAGCCAGAAAGAAACAATTCAGATATCAAGGAGCAACAGTAAGCATTACATAAAGTTTAGCAGCCTCTACATTAAATAATCAGAGGGCTTGGAATATGATATTCTAGAAGGCCAAAAAGCTGGGATTATAACCAAGAATCAAACACAGGTGCTCCATCAGCCACCACCATGCCATCCATATACACACCCATCAGTTACAGCAAATGGAGAAGTTTTGAATGCTGCAGATAAGTTCACTTACCTTGGCAGTATACTTTCTAGAGGTGTACACATTGATAATGAGGCTGACAATAAGCAAATTAGGGGAGCAAGTAATTGTTTACTTATGAGATCTGTGAAGAAAAGAATTTATGACTAAACAAGAGAAAGAGAATATTATGAAATGCAAAATAGATAATTTGGATTACATTAAAAAGTTTTACACAAACAAACCTAACTCAACCAAGTTTAGAAGGAAAGAGGAAAGCTAGGATTTTTTTTGTACCCAGTGTCTCTACTAAAGGTCTCATTTCTAAAATATATAGAGAACTGAGTAAAAATTTGTGAGAATACAAGTCATTCCCCAGTTGATAAATGGTCAAAGGATATGAATAAGCCATTTTCAGGTGAAGAAATTAAAGTTATCTATAGTCACATGAACAAATGCTCTAAATCACTATTAAGTAGAGAAATGCAAATTAAAACAGCTCTGAAGTACCACCTCACATCTCTCAGATTGGCTAATATGACAGAGAAGGAAAATGATAAATGGTGGAGAAGATGTGGGAAAATTGGAACACTAATGCATTGTTGGTGAAGTTGTTAACTGATCCAACCATTTTGGAGAGCAATTTGGAAATGTCCAGAAGGACAATCAAATTGTGCATACCCTTTGATCCAGCAATACCACTACTAAGTCTGCATCCCAAAGAGATCATAAAAAAGAGAAAAGGACATAACATGTACAAAAATATTTATATCAACTCTTTTTGTGGTGGCATAGAATTTGAAATTGAGGGAATGACCATCAGTTGAAGAATTGCTATATGAATGTAATGAATACTATTGTTCTATAAGGAATGATGAGCAGGGAGATTCCAGAAAAACCTGAAAAGACTTACATAAATTGATGCTAAATGAAATGAGCAGAACTAGGAAAACATAGTACACAGTAACTGTAACATTATACGATAATCAACTATGATTTACTTAGCTCTTCTCAGCAGTACAGTTATCCAAGACAATGCTAAAAAAGTCATGATCAAAAGAGCTATCACAATCAGAGAAAGAACTATGGAGTCTGAATGCAGATCAAAACATGCTATTTTCTGTTTGTTGTTTTTTAATTTATTATTATAATTATTATTATTATTATTATTATTTGTATGTGTATGTTCCCCTTTTGTTCTGTTCCTTCTTTCATAACATGACTAATGTGGAAATATGTTTACAGGATCGCATACATACAACCTATGTCAGATTGGTTGCTGTCTTGGGGAAGGAGCAGGAGGGAAAGAGAAAAAATTTAGAACTCAAAATCTTATAAAAATGAATGCTGAAAACTATCTTTACATGTAATTGGTAAAAACTGCTATTTACCAAAAAATAAAAAATAAAATTAAGCATCATTTTGCTAAGTTTATCGTTATTTAATGCTTGCAGATTTGGCTTTGGAATTGTGCCATGAAAAATCATTTTCTCCCAGAAAGTCACATCATGCAGCTTGCTGATTTTTCCCTTAAATGTCTCACTTGATTTTTTAACTTGTTTTCTTTTTGAATTCATTTTATATGATGAAAATCCAATAAAATATGATCAAGGATGTGGAGATTTTATCCTGATACTGGCTTCACAGTGTTCCAACAAAGCCTAGGATAGGCCCGAGACACATTATTATCTTTCTTAATTTTTTGACTTTTATACTTTCAGTGTCTTTCAGATTCAATTATGCATTGCCTTTCTTAATAGTCTGTGATGATGGCTGCCTGTGATAACACTCAACTAGATGTATCACAGTACCACACAATATCCTTTTGGTACCCCCTACCCCAACATAAACAAAAAATTGGAAAGTGCTTATTATGGAAAAGTGCGGTTCTCTTTAATATCGTAAACATATTTGGGTCTAGAAATCACAGTTTATATATAATTTTGAGCAGTAAATATATATGTGGGGGGGGGGGGAGGAGACACCACTACCTAATTAATCATTAAAATGAAATCCAGAAAATTTTGTTGAACATCATTAATAATTCAGGTTTATAAATTCCCTTTTAGCTGCAAGACTGAAATATTTATTTATGCTGGCAAAGCATCTGTTTTGTTATTAAAAAAATATTGGTAGCTGAAGGTATAATTTTGGTTTCCTACTAAGTTATCATGGTGGGAAGTTGAAGCAAATTTTCCTCTGAAATCTGACTTAGCTTGCTGCATAGGCCATTCGTGTGGGCTACTTTGTAGTACACCAACCCAAAAAAGATGCCTAAGCAAAAGTTAACTTACTATAAAATGTTCATTTCTCTCTAACAGTGCTTTACTCATGTTTGATAATACAGTATGTGTATACAAATACATACACATATGTATATATTTGCACTACCGTAATTCACTGTTGAAATTGGTCTCACCACCTTTATTACTAGTTTCCTTTCTCTTTCCCCTCCAAAGACAATCAGCATTTCCATAGACATAGTGAAATAGAAAAAGATGATTATCTTTGAACCTATGAATCCCTATTATTTATAGCTTACTTGTTTCTTTAGGCGTGTGATAAATCCAACATGTAGCTTTAGCTATCTTGCTTGTCTGCATTTTTGTTGGTTTTTTTTTTGTTGTTTTTGTTTATTTTTCTACTCTTTCTTCTGCTCTCTTCTATACATTTTAAATAATGCTTCAGTCACCCTGTTTTCTTTCTTTTATTTTCTGTTGGGAGTGGGGAGAACCACCGTAGGTCCTTTTCCTACAATTTAAGAAACAACAAAAGAAAAACAAAACTCTTGTAACAAATATTCATAGTCAAGCAAAAGCCAACTTCCATATTGGGTGTGTCTGAAAAATATATGTCTCATTTTGTACCAAGAATCCATTGCCTTTATGTTGGGAGGTGGGCAGCATGTTTCCACTTCAGTTTTCTGAAGTCACAGTTTTCTGTCTCTGTTTCTTTTTTCTCCCCCTCCCTCACCCCCATCACCACACATTAGCCATGTTGTGAGGGGGAACAAAATAAAGAAAAAGAAAGTGAAAAAAATAAGCATCAGTGTGCACTGGAGAGTTCATCAGTTTTGTCTGTGGAGGTGAATAGTATTTTTTGAGTCCCTTCAAATTGTCCTGGATCATTGTATTGATCAGAGTAATTAAGTCTTTCAGAGTTGATTATCATTACAGCATTGTCATTATGGTGTACAATATTCTTCTTCTGCTCACTTCACTTTGCATCAGCTCACAGAAATCTTCCCAGGTTTTTCTAAAAACATAATCTTTGTCAATTCTTACAACAGAACTCATTTACAATCCTATACTACAACTTGTTCAGCCATTCCTCAGCTGATGCGCATCTCCTCAGTTTCCAATTCTTTGCCCCCACAAAATGAGCTACTAGAAATATTTCTGTACATATGGGTCTTTTTCTTTAATCTCTTTGGAGTACAGACTTAGTAGCAGTATTATTGGCTCAGAGGGTATACTAAGTTTTGTATCCCTTTGGGCATAGGTCCAATTTTTTTTTTCCCCAGAATGGTTGGACCAGTTCACAGCTCTATCAATAGTGCATCAGTCAATATCCGATGACATTTAAAAATTTTGAGAGATGTGGTTTCTGGGTAATTGATTATTTTATTAATAATGCTAGCATATTATTAATAAAGGGGATCTGTGACACTCTTGAATACCAAGTCCATGAGGGCATGGAACCCACTTAATGCTTATATGCCCTTGGAAGAGTTGGTGTTCCTGAGGGTGGCAATCAACTCTGATTGGCTGTAATGAGAGAGAATAAACATTATAATGAGAGCTGAACCTATTTTAATGAGAGGTTGAGGGGTTGGGAGAGGTGATTTTGATTGTCATTTACTTCCAAATCCCCTCAAGCCTTGGGCAATTTATTCAAAGAATTTTTCTCCACCCAAACCTGAGTAGAACACAGAAGGAATTCACCTAGATAAGATGGTCTAGGTGGGGTAAATTTTTGGTAGAGGTCAGTAATGTCCTTCAAAGCCTGGGCTTTGAATAAGTTCATTTGGGTATACATAGTAGCCAATAACTTATTTGCTCAAAATTGTTCTTAAAGCAGTATTGCTATTACTGTATTCAATGATCTCTTGGTTCTGTTCATTTCACTCTTCATTATTTTGTGCAAGTCTTGCCATGTTTTCTAAGATCATTGACCTCATCATTTCTTATACCACATTTGTATTCCATCATAGTCATATACTACAACTTGTTTAACCATTCCCAAATTAATGGCTATCACTGCAATTTTTAGGTCTTTGACACCACAAAGAGAGCTGCTGTAAACATTTTAGAGCTAAATAAATTCTTTTCTTTTTTCCCTAATCATCTTTGGAAATAGAACTAGAAATGGTATTGTTAGGTGAAGAAGTTTAGGTAGTTGAATAACTCTTTGGGCATAATTCCAAATTGTTCTCCAAAATGGTTGGATTAGTTCACAATTTCACCAACAATGAATGTGTCCAAATTTTTCTACATCCCTCCCAACATTTGTCACTTTTCCCTTTAATTATGTTAGGCTATCTGAGATCTTTAGATTGTTTTAATTTATATTTCTCTAACTAATAATAATTTAGAGCATTTTTCCATATGACCATAAATTGTTTTCATTTCTTCGTTGGAAAACTGCCTGTTCATATCCTTTGACCATTTATCAATTAGGGAATGACTTGTATTTTTATAGATTTGACAAACTTCTTTACATATTTTTGATACAAGACCTTTATCTGATGAAGTGCCTAGAAAGAGTTTTCCCCAATTTTCTGCTTTCCTTCTCATCTTGTTTTATTTATATTTACATTTATTTTATTTACATTTCCATTTATTTTATTTACATTTGTTTTATTTATACAAAACCTTGTTAATTTAATGTAATCTTAATTATCTATTTTACAACTAACTTCCTTTTCTATCTTTTGTTTATTCAGAAATTTTTCACCTATCCATAAGTCTGATAAATAATATGTTCCATGTTCCTCTAATTTTCCTGTAAAATTTCTCATTATATCTCATGACCACCAACCCCAAGATCTTCCCTCCACCTTATATAACTGTGACCCAGAAGTGGAGAGTTGGTAAAGTAACTGCCAAATGGTTGCCAGTCCTGAGCTGAGTAGTAGCACTGGGGTCCTAAGTTGTCTCTTTCTGACCAGGTATTTATTCCCCTTATTGTCCTTGGGTGGTAAACACTCCCAATGCTGCCACTATTGCTGCTGCTACTACTGCTGCTACCTCATCCAAGTCCCATAGCTGGTGGCGTTTCTGTGATTCTGTACTCCTGGCCAGCCTCCCTTCCAGAATCTGTTGAATTCTCTTTCTGTCTTCCTAAGCTATCCTAGGTTGGAAGAATGTCTCATTGTGCCTTTTAAAAAATATATTATTATCTTGCTCAGAATTTGATTTGATGTGTTTTAAAAGTTGCTGAGAGGGTTGGGAGAGCTCTGCAGAAATGTTCTTCGCACTCTGCCATATTGACTCTACCCCATTACTGGTTTCAGAATATACAGAAAAACACAGAGAAATGAATATGCTACCACTTGAAATATGAAAAATTAAATATCAAAATTCCCCCTTCCTTTTGTGGGGAGGGGAATGTCATAGGTGTTCTTAGCTGGGGTCTGTGAACTTGTTTGCCTCTTAAATATTTTGGTAACTGTATTTTAATATAATAGTTTTACTTTTTGGTCCTATGCATTTTGTTTTATGCTCTAAAATTAAAAAAAAAATCGGAGAAGAGGTCCATAGTTCACTAAATGGCTAAACAGGTCCACAAAATAAAAGTTAAGAATGCCAGATTTACAGACTATCTACTTTCTCATCTATGGGATGGACCATGTTAAACAGGAAGAAGAGAAGGTTCAGTTGGGACAACTCACTGGAAATATCTGAAGGATTGTCAAGTGAAGGAAAGCTTAGATTTCTTTTCAGCTCCAGAACCTGGAATAGTGAGTAGAATATTACAAGAGACCTTGTAAAGGTAAAGTTCCTTAGACTGTCCCAAAGTAGAATGAAGTACTTCAGAAAGGCTTAGAGTCTCTCTTATTGGAAGTCTTTAATGATAACTAATAATAGCTTCCATTTATATGATACCTTAAGGTTTGCAAAGCACTTTAAAATATCATGTAATCCTCGCAGCAACCCTGAAAGGCAAGGGTGCTTGTTATTACCCCAGTTTTACAAATGAGAAAGCTGAGTTAGAATGGTTAAGTGACTTCTCCAGGGTCACATAGCTTAGTAAGTATCTAAGGCTGTATTTGAACTCAGGTCTTCCTGAGTCTAGGTTCTTTGCCTATCCATTGAGCCACACAAATCGTTATGTTTTGATCAGGATGACCATTGAGATCCCTTCTAATAACACTGAAATTTTGTGCTTCTGTTATTATTATTAATTGTATGATTATTATTAATAATTAAAGTATTAACCACTATAATTATAATATTAGTATGATGGTTATTGTTATTATTATTGATGTTGCTACTGCTGAGGTAAGACAGAAAAGTTACTACTGAGGTAAGATGGAAAAAAGGTAGAATTTAGAGCCTGAGGACATGCACAGGTTCAAATCCTAACTTTTCCACCTAATATCTCTACAGCATAGCCTAGTCCAAGGGTGGGGAACCTACAGCCTGGAGGCCACATGTGCTCTTCTAGGTCTTTGGGTGTGATCTTTTGACTGAGTCCAAGTTTTATAGAAGAAATTCTTTTATTAAGGGGATTTGTTCTGTGAAGTTCGGATTCAGTCAAAAGGCTAGAGGGCCACATGTGGCCTCAAGGCCACAAATTCCCTACCCCTGGACTCTAGTTAGTTACTTTCCATCCCTTGGTTTCATATATACCATAAAATAGAAAACAGAAACATTAGAGGCCACTATTGTATAATGATTTGCTTGAGGAATGATAACGGGGTAAACTTTCCCTCTTCTTATGAGGCCAATTTGGGGAAGAAATATTTTACAAAAGAAAAGATTGTGCTTACTTTTAAGTAAATATTCATCCCGTCTAGAGTACCTTCACTAAACAGTAGGTAGGAGGGTACTTTCCCCAGTCTGGCACTTATTCCAAATTTTAAGACTTCTATCTGTTTATCTCATGCCACTTGGCACATGAAATCAAACCTGAGAAAAAGGACAAACTTAGGTTTGCAATCCCTCTAAATGTGGTGGGTTAGACCGAAATTTTGGCTGCCAAGTAAAATGCCCCCAGCTGCTTTTCTAAGACTTCCTGGGGGTTTTCCACAGGTGGCACAGTAAACACATCTGTGCAAAGAATTGAGATACTCATTTGAAACAACAACAGCAGCAAACACCAACACACAATATGCACCACCACTTCTGCTCAGAGCCTTTATCAAAAGAAACAGTATCAATAGAGGCAGTTCAACAAGAAAATCTTAAAATTGCTCATTTCTCCCTAGTCCTTTAGTTCTTATGAAGTGTTTAGCTTTCTTGCAGCAACGGTGTCTGGGAGCTGATACAGTCACTAGCATGCCTATTTTGCAGACTGGGGAGCCAAGTCTCAGAGGATGTAAGTGACTTACCCAGCTGTCAAGAAGAGGAAGTGAAATTTTTTGTCCATTTCTTTTATTTAGATATCTGATTAAAATCAGTCAGGTGGAAGCTTTGCTAAGCCACCACAAGACCACCTCATCTTTCTATAAAGGCAATGTGTTAAAATTCTTGAGATAGCTCAGCATAACAGAAAGAAACTTTGATTTGGGTCACAGGACCTGAATTTGAATTATCCTGCCTTAAGCATACACTAGCTGTGTGACCCTGGACAAGTCACTTAACCCCTTGTGTGCCTCAGTTTCCTCATCTGTAAAATGAGGATAATAATAGCACCTACTTCCCAAGAGTGTTGTGAGGATCCAGTAAGGTAATTGGAAAGGACTCACAAAAGTTCTTTACATAGTAAGTGCTACAAAAATATTAGCTACTATATGAATGTCTAGGAATATTTGGGCAGCCGAGTGGTTCAGTGAATACGATACCAGGCATGGAGTCAGGAAGACATCTTCCTGAGTTCAAATCTGGCCTCAGACACTTGCTAACCATGTGACCCTAGGCAAGCCACTTAATGGTGTCTGCCTCAGTTTCCTCATCTGTAAAATGAGCTGGAGAAGGAAATGGCAAACCGCTCCAGTATATTTGCCAAGAAAACCCCAAATAGGGTCACAGAGAGTTGGACACAATTTAAAAAATGACTTAACAATAATAATAGGGAATATTACTGCCCTGTAAGAAATCATGAAAGAGCTGACTTCAGAGATTTCTGTGTCCCGGGATCTACTACCTGTGAAATGAAGCAGAGTGAAGTGAGCAGAACCAAAGCAACAATTCAAACAAGACAAATAACATTGTAAAGAAAAACAACTTTGAAAGTTGTAAGCTGGTCAACGCAATGACCAACTGCATCTATGATAAGGCATGCAAGGACCTGTGATGAAACGCGTTCCCCACCTCATAACCGAAAGCCTTTCTTGACTCCCCCCGCCAAGTCTATTGCCTTCCCTCTGTTAATTATTTTCAACATATCCTGCATATAGCTTGTTTGTATGTAGCTGTTAGCATGATGCCATCTCCCCCAGTAGGTGGTGGACTCCTTGAGAGGAGGGACTGTCTAACCTTTCTTTGTATTCCCAGGCCTTAGCACAGTGGCTGACACATAGTAGGCACTTAATAAATGTTTACTTACTCCCTGACTGTTGAGCACAAGGAACAAAAAGAGAAATATATTGTGAAAATGGCCAATGTGTGGATTCATTTTGCTTGATTTTTTTTACTTGTTTCAAGTTTTCTTTATAAGTTTTTCTCTATTTTGATTTTTAACTGGAGGAGAAGGGTCAAGGTTTAAGTAATAGTGTTGCCTTCCCCCAAAAAGTGGGCCATTGATTTTTTTTTTTAAGCACAGGTGGAGTTAGAAGGAAGCTCAGACCAGAATGGTAATTTGGAAAGTCATGTAGAGAAATACACACACATATGTATGTGTGTGTGTATATATTTACTACAGTATATATTATTTATATTATATAGTCTATCATTAATATTTATGTATATGTAACATATTATTTCTATTATATGATCTATCAGTAATATATTAATTGGATAATATTCTATTTATATTTCTGATATAACATATTATACATCTAATTTATGTTATATATTTAAAGCAAGTAATATGAAAATGGAGATTGACAATTTTATATAAAATTATCTTTGTGTTGTTGGATTCACTCAAGATCACATGTAGTAAAATATCACAGGCAGGATTTGACCTCAGGTCTTCAAAAGTCAGATCAATTGCTCTTTCCAATGCAACACACTGAAGAAATAAAGCAGACGAAGAAAGCAGATATGCCCAGCAATACAATAGTGATTTCTTAACAAATCTAATTTTATATAGTCCTATTTTTTCCAGACCAAAATATCCGCATGTTACTTGTTTTGCCTCAGTCAGTTAAAAAGCCTTTGCCATTGTCCATACATGAAAAGTAAAATGAGCTGACCCAAGTGCCTAGTGTCCCTTTATTCCGGCAGCTGCCCATGCCTTCTGGTAAAGAAACCACTGGTATGTTGCCATTTTAATTTGATTAGCCTCCCCCACAGCCGCAGGCTTCTGTTGAGGCAAGAGTTTGTTTATTTTATTAAAAGAGGACTGCAGTATGATTATCACCTAACAGAAATTATGAATTATGTAGTAACAAAGATATACAGGCATTCATGTATGTGAATTACTACTTGGGAAATCTGGTGGAAGACACCTGTTTGGCATTGCTGCTGTGATCAAAATAGGGCATTCGAGGCACATGAAATGGGCAGGATAGTTCTCATCACCAGAAATATTTCTTGTCATTACTGACACAATTACTTCATATTTAGTTCATAATAATAAATCACTCCATAAGAGAACAGAGGATGCAGTTCTTAAAATTAAAAAAAAAAAGAGATCCCATCAACCTATACCAATTTTTTTTTAATAAGTCAGTCTTTAAACCAAAAGTAAAACTGAAGAAATTGGCCATACAGCACTACTTCTTTCATAGGATCACAGGATCATAGAGTGAGGATAGAAAGGGACCTTAGAGAACAGCAAGATCCAGCCCCTTCATTTTTACAAGTGAAGAAACTGAGAGTGACAGAGGTTAAGTGACTTAACGGGGTCCTGTAAATAGTATCTGAGGCAGGATCCACTCCGGTCCTCCTCGTTCCAGGTTCATCCCTATTCCTAGTATCACCTACCTCCATCTGATTTTTATTTTTATTTTTTTTTGCTTTTGGGGGGACTCATGATTTCTTAGGAACTGGAGATTCCCAAAAAGAAAACTTCTCCAGCAGTGGTAATTAGTAACTTCTCAGCTTCATGTCTTGGAAAATTGCTTGAGGGAACTTCAAGCTTAAGTGCCTTTCTTAAGATCACATAGCTAGAATGTGTAAGAGGCAGGCAGGCTTTGAATCCGGGTTTTTATTCCTCTGAGACCATCAACTGGTCCACTTCTCCATGCTGCTTCTCATATTAGTACTTAATATTTAATAATTAAGTGCTATTAAACATATTCTATATATTATATTTATATATGTCATATATTATACTACATATTATCATTCAAAATATATAATTCTATAACTATGGTATATCGATGATTAGTTATTATTACACAAATACAGTGAATTGTGATCATATTAACACTCATAAGTGAGAGATAGTATGGAATAGTGAATAGGATGTTTGGCTCGAATACAGAAAGCCCTTGATACTAACTGGCCAGGTGACTGCAGACTAGGAAAGGGTACAAGGCATTTCATAAGCACCTATTATATGTCAAAGCACTGTGCTAAATAAGTTCTTTACAAATATCTCCTTTGGTCTTGTGATCTGACTAGTCACTTAATGTCTGTGTCTCTACATAGCTTTCCAGGACTTAGCTATTTAGTCTCAGCTATAGTTAGTGGAAGGAATTCCCACACTAAGAATTCCCTCTGCCACCAGAATCACAGATCCTTTACACCTTCTTCATTGTCATCATTAATATTATCACCATCATCGTAATTGACATTCATATAGCACTTTAAAGTATGAAAACCACTTTACCTGCATTGTCTCATTTGATCTCCCTTTTAAGTCATTACAATAAAATTTATAATTACTTAAGCACCTTTCCAGAGCAAGGTTACTTCACTAAAAAAATGACTTAAGGATATAGAGAAGATTGATTTATGATTTTCCAATTATTTCTTGACTAGCAGGATTTTCTGGCTTTATACCAAAATTTTAATCACATAATACCCTTTTATTTTTAAGGAAAAAATACAAAGATAAGACAGATGAGCATGCTCTCTAATCATTATGTATGGCATTAGGTGCCTTTCTCACAGCAGAGTCCCTAGGACCAAAACCTTTGGGATGGAAGGGACCTCAGGGGACATTTAGTGCAAACTCCTCATCCTGCAGATATAGAAAATGAGGACTAAAGAAGCTGAGTGATTGGTGCAAGGTCACCTACCTAGCATGGTGGGGGCAGGGGGGGTGGGCGATCAACCTGGGTCCTCGAGGCCACATGTGGGTTTGACTGAGTCCAAGTTTCACAGAGCAAATCTTTTTATTAAGGGGATTTGTTCTGAGAAGTTTGGATTCAGTCAAAGGGCCACACTTGAAGACCTAGAGGGCCACATGCAGCCTCGAGGCCACAGGTTCCCCACCCCTGAACTAGCTAGTAAGGGACAGAGCCAGCATTCAAATCCATGTCCTCTGCATCTAAATCCACCCGATGCCCCACTCTCTCATGTTGGGAATTTCCGATGAGTTAATGTGTGGAAAGTGCCTGTTGTGCATAGAAATAGTGATGATGATGATGATGAGATGGATGAGGGTGATGAGGAGGAAGAGGAAGAGGAAGAGGAGGATGGTAATGTGTTTAGAATGGTTGAAAAGTTTCTTTTTATTTAATGGCCTCTCTTGCTGATCTTGAAGCCATAACTATTACATTCATACCTGGCTGAAGATTAAAAAAAAAACCCACGAAGGATTGTATTTATTTGGTTTTCATTACACTAACATAAAATTAACCTCAAAATTAATTATACTTACCTATAAAGTCTCAATATAATTCATAGTGCTCTGATTTTACATATATGTATGTTTATATATGCATGTGTGTATATACATGCATGTACATTTGTATATGTGTGTGTATATTTGTATATGTGAGTATATGTGTGTATGTGTATATATGTGTGTATATATCTATATCTATATCTATATCTATATCTATATCTATATCTATATCTATATCTATATCTATATCTATATCTATATCTATCTATGGGGAGAGAGCATTCCCAGCCTATGACTAATTCCGTGGTCATTGAGGGCTCCTTACATTTCCTAGTTGGTCCTGCATCTGTGCACTGCCTCCAAATTAAAAAAAAAAAGAGTCTATGTCAGTTTTAATTAAAAGAGAATATTGTTCTTTTACTCCTAAATGTAATGATGAGGTAAAATAATATATGCATTTGTATGTATGGGCATATATTTGCACACATGTGTATATACATCTACATCTACATACATATACACACATATGCACATGTATGCATATACTCACATGGGTGCATACATAAATTTGGCCAGTCTATACATGTGTGTGCATACATGCGCATACACACCCACCCATATATACATACATATGGTGACTGGGAAAATATATAAACATACATATGTATATGTACACACATATACATGTATGTATGTATATGTATATTTCCTGGCCAAATGAGGACGGGCACAATTACAAAATGTAGACCAGTGGTTTGATAAATGGTGAACAGAACCAATCAAACCATTTCCAAGAAGCCTGTGTGTGTGTGTGTGTGTGTGTGTGTGTGTGTGTGTGTTTATGTGTGTACATTTGCACATACAATTTCTTTTACTCCTTGGCAATCAATCAATTGAAGGGACTTCCTAAGAGCCTATTATGTTATAAGACCTGTGCTCGACAATGGGATAATTTTGGGGAGAAGATATGGTGCTATAGTAGCTATCAAGGGTAGTCTTAGGGTCAGGAGGGTCTGGCTTCAAGTTTGGCCTTTGTCACCTTCTGGCCATTGGACACCCTGGCCGAATCAGTTAAATGCTCAGTGCCTCCAGAAAGGCTCCGGCCTTGCCTTGGCACTTAGGAAGAAATACTAAGATTGGGATTGCAATTGGAGCTCTGATTTCATTGGTATATGGAGCCTCAAGGTGGAGAAACTTCCTCTCCCAAGTCAGCTTGTCACCTCAGAAAACTTACAATATTAAATTTATAGTCACAAACAGCAATTTCAGAATGGAGAAAGCACTGGCAAACAGGAGACGAGAAAAACCCTTATCTGGGATATGGCATCTGAGCTATACTATAAAGTGGTCTAGGGTTTCCGAAAGTCTGTGTGTGTTGGGGGAGGGAGTGTTACATTCCAGAAATGGAAGAACCAGCCATGCAAAACCTTGGACATAGCAAATATGTAACTTAACTATTCAAGTATATAACTGAGGGCAGCTAGGCTGGTACAGGGAAGAGAGTGCTGCTCCTGAAGTCAAGAAGACCTGAGTTCAAATTCTGCATCAGAAACTTAACTAAATGTGTGATCCTGGGCAAGTTCTGTCTGCCTCAGTTTCCTCATTTTAAAAATGGAAATAATAATAACACCCAATCCCCAGGGTTGTTCTGAGGATAAAATCAGTTAATATTCATAAAGTGTTTAAAGAACATTATTATTAATTAATTATATCCAAGCACCCTTCATAGTCCAGTTTGATTGAAGCAAAGTCCCAAAAATAATTTGTGCTCAATAAATGTTTGTTAAATAGTAAACATCGAAAAGATTTCCTTCCAATTCAATGAAGACTAATTCATAATTGGAACGAGATCTTAGCTTTGTACTGAAGTAATTATGTTCTCAAGAAGGAATTTGCAGTGTCAGCTTTGATAAATCACTACTGACTGGATTGCCTACCTCCTTTCAGATGCCATTCCTAACAGTATTGGCCTTGCAGAAATTTTTGAAGTAGCCTGTTGGGGTCATACGGTGTTATCTACTATTGGATAAAAAAGGGCCTTTTCCCACCTGTATGAACTGGAACAAATCATTGACCCTATCTGACTCCTTGTCTATAAACTTAAGGGGTTGTGCTAATGGCTCCTTAAGACCCTTCCAGCTCTGAATCTATGAACCTTTGAAGTCAAATGAGCAGTTTTGGACTTCCCCTCTACCCCAAAAGTAAGAAGGTGTCTTTCATGTCTTCCAAAGCTCACGCTGACCTTTGTATCCTACAGTCTGCACTGTCATGGTTTCCTGCCTCCTTTTCTTTGCCCAGAAAGTTTCTTTTCTTTAATAACTCAAGATTCTGGCTTGCCTTTGACTTTTGTTGAATATTTGCCTAATTATTACTTCTGCCCACTTTGGACACTAAAGCCTGCTGGGAGTGGTGCTGCTTAAGTAGACAGACCCACGCTGGCCTCTTCCCCTTCCTGAACTGGTCCCTGAAACCATCATATTCCTGTCCCAAAGGTCCCAGATACAACATAGGCAGAATTTGTCTTAAGCAGCCTTCCAACACCCCTTGCCTTCCTACTTGCTCCCATGTTATTTATGGCATCATACCCATGCCTGGACTTTCTAGTCTGTGCCTCATATATCAGATATGTTTTTCTCCCCAAAGCCCAAAGTTGATACCTTTTCCCCACGAGTCCCAAGTGTATAAAGATGAAATCAATTGGATGTCAGTCAATTGGACATAATCTGTCTGAGAAGAAGCATGATACAATGGAAAGTATGGTAGATCAAAGTCAGGGAACCTGGATTCAAATCCTAGCTCTATCGTCAAATTGACATCTAGGAAGTTACTCCTTTTTAATTTTTTTTTTAATTTTAAACTAATCATCAGCATTTAAATACAGAAGGAAGAACATGAAAGAGGATTGTATATGAATTTGAACTTTTATCATGCATAGATTAAAAACATATACACATGTATGTATGTGTGTAGATACATACGTACATATATACATACATATGGCATTTCCTATATAACAGGTGGTAACAACACTCCTCCATTTATTATATCTCTCCTTCACTTATTTTTGTGTCCTTCTGTGCATTTAAATTTTTTTAATGTACTTTCAGGCCTCAGTTTCCTCATCTGTGAAATGGTGGTGTTGGACTAGATGGACTCTAAGGTCCCCTAGCTCTACATCTTAGATCTTAACCTGGGCAGGGTCTATGAATTTAAAAAAAATGATAACTGTATTTGTGCCTTTCCTCTGTTGATTATTTCCAGTTTACCCTCTATTCATTTTGCTTTATACTTATTTTTTTGCATATCGTCTGCCCCATCAGATTGAATTACTATCTCAAGCCTCTCTTTGTATCCCCATTCTTTAGCACAGTACATGTCCATTGCAGGCTCTTAATAAATGTTTGTTGACTGACTGTATTTCAGTTTAATTCATGTCCTTTTTCTTTTATTTTATGCACTTGTATATATTCTGAGAAGGGTTCATTGGCAGTTAGGTGTTTTTTACGGATTGAGCCCTTCCTGGAGTGAGGAAGACCTGAGTTTAAATCCAGTCTCAGATACTTACTTGCTCTGTAACCCTGGACAAGTTACTTAACCTCTATCTTCCTCAGTTTCCTCAACTGTAAAATGATGATGAGAATCTCACCTACTTTACAGGGTCGTTTTGAGGATCAAATGAGATAATCATTGTAAAGAGCTTTATGTGCTCTTACAAGCTTTGTGCACCTGGCACATAGTCAGCACTATAAAAATGCATATTCCCCTTTCTCCTTCCCCTTTCTTATAGATTTTACCCAATTGCCAAGGAGTTCTTGATGTAATAAAAGATTAAGAACTTTTGCTATAAATTGATGTCACTCCCAGGAGGGATGAAGATACTTATTGACTCCACAGAAATGATCCTAATGGTGAAATTCCAGCAAGCATGTTAGGCTGGTTCTACAGAATTGGGGAGGGGGGCAGAAAATCTTCCCAGGAGCCATAAAAACACACCACATAGGTGACCACCTACTCTGCTTATACATAGGGTTGGCTCTGGTCCAAACAATAATGTTGTACTTGGGTTTTGACCACAAAAGCTGTCAAAATTGAGTATTTGAGCAGAATTTATCCCTTACCCCCAGGGTCTTCAAGGCTTATAGAGAAAGCACACATCCCTGGCCAGCCACCAAGTTAAGTGTAAATGGGTCAGGAAACAATCCGTTAGTGGAGCCAGTGCCTTAGGCAATCAATAGAATGCATAGGCTGGTTTCATGTAAGCCTGTTCTATTGTAGATGAAATTTCCCCCAAAAAGCAGCTTTGCTTCTCTTTCCGAGTAGTGTCCACATCTAAGAAGGATATCACATCCTCCAGGTCTCCTTTTTGAGCATTGGACAATCTACAGTTACAAACAGTATAGTCAAGGAGCAGAGGTTTGGCTGAGTGTAAAAATACATGTGGTCAAAGCTTCTCAATGAAAAAAAGGAGTTGGCTAAATTGCAGATTTGCACCTTCTTACAAAATTGAGCTGTGTTCAATGAGATGTTGCTTCCATTTTGAGTAGGAGTAGGATTCTCTTCACCACCTTCCTCTCTCTCCCTTCCTTTTACCTCCATCTTTTATTCCTGGGGACAGTTTGGGAGAAATTCCTCAGAACAGGCCATGGGAAAGTGTAGGGAAATGTGTCCTCCTTGCATAAGCATCTAGTGAATAAAAGGAACTAAACTGTGTCTCAGACCACAGGAATATTTGTTTTCTAGAGTGTGGAGTATATTAGATAGAATTCTATTCTTAGAGTAAGGATCAGTCAATAAGCATTTATCAAGGGCTTATTACATGACAGACTTTAGGCTAGGTATCCCAGCACTACAATGGGATCCCTCTAAGAGGATCACCTGTTAATTCTGAACTCATTATTTTTCTCACAAAACCCTCCCTTCTTCATAACCTTCCTCATTACCGTCAAGGGTACTGCTGTCCTCCCAGTCACACAGCTCACAACTAGAGTTGGCTTGATCTAGAAAGCTTTAAGGGACCTTGGGAAAGGCTTCTTATCAAAGGATGACTTTATTTTATCTTTAATTAATCAATCAATTATTTTTAACATTCTTCAAAAAAAATTGACTTCCAAATTCTTTCCCTCCCTCCAGCCCCTTCCCAGCCCAATGAGAAGGCAAGCAATAATATGTCAATTATACATGTGAAGTCATATAAGTCATGCAAAACATTTTTCCATATTAGCTCTTGAAGGATGATCTGAGCTGAAATTCGAAGGAATCCAGGAGGTAGAGATGAGGAGGGAGCGTATTCGAGAAATGGGGGACAGCCCATGATAGTGCCCAGAAATGGGAAATGGAGTTTCTTATTCCAAGAACAGCAAAGAGGCCAATGTCGTTGGATTATACCAGGATGGGAGCATTGTCAGAGGAGAGAAGGGGGCTATATTTGAGAGATGTTGTGAAGGTAAAATTGACAGGACTCTCAACAGATTAGATATGGCAGGAAAAAGAGAATGAGGAGTGTTGGATGACACGTATGTTGGGAGGGTGAGCGAAGGGAAATATGGAGCCTTCAAATGGAATAGAGTAGTTTGGAAGATAAGAGAGTTTTGAGGAAAGATGGTGAGGTCAGTTTTGGACATGTAGAGTTTAAAATGCCTGCAGGACGTTAAGTTTGAGATGTCTAAAGATGAAGATCACAAGTCTTGAAGTTAGGAGAGAGATTCCTGCCACATAAGTGGATCTGAGAATCTTCAGCATAGAGATGGGAGCTGATAAGACTATTAAGAGAAACAATACAGAAGGAGAAGAGAAGATGGTCCAGAACAGAGCCCTGTGAGACACCCATGGGAATAGGTAGGATCTGTGTTAAGATCCATCAAAAGTGTCTGAGAAGCAGCTGTCATGGAGATCAGAGGACAATGAGGATAAGAAGGAGAAGAAAATAATTAATACTATCAAAGGTGGTGGAGAGATCAAGAAGGATGAAGATTACAAAAAGCCCATTGGATGTGTCAATTAATGACATTCAGTCATTTATCAGTCATATCCAACTCTTTGTGACTCCATTGGGGGTTTTCTTGGCAAAGATCCTGGAGTGATTTGCCTTTTCCTTCTCCAGATCATTTACAAATGAAGAACTGAAGCAAATAGGGTTAAGCGACTTGCCCAAGGTCCCCCAACTAGTAAATACCTGAGGCAAGATTTGAACTCAGGAAGATGAGTCTTCTTGATTCCAAGCCTGTCTTCTACTTCACCACCTGGCTGCCCCATGATAGTTAAGAGATCCCTCACTTTGCTTACACTCAATTGGAAGGGTACACAAAGAAGTAAATGTAAAGTAGGAAAAGGTTATTTTTAAGAAGAGAATGCTAATAACTTAGGAAAGCAGGAAAGACCTCATGTAGGAGGTGATATCTATGCCTCAGTTTCATTATCTGTAAAATGGAGTAATACTGTCTGTGACATTAAATTCACAGGATTATTGTAAGGATCTAACGGGATAATGTATATAAAGCATTTCACTTAGCCTGAAAGCCTTATGCAGGGTATCTTAAAAGTTTCAGTGCTTTCCCAGCTGAAACTGCACTAAGACTTTTGGGACATGCTGTATAAGCATCTGACGTTATTGGGATGTTCAGGAGAGAGTACAGAAATTAGGAAGGAAAGAAACTACATATGTTCATGAATCAAACCAACAGAACATTATGATCCTGAGTATATGATTAAAAAAACCCAGATTGACAAACAGCCATCCGCTGCCTGGGGCTATTTTAACAACCAAATTGGAACAACAGCACAGAAAAGCTAATCAATTGTGAAGAAATAGGTCACAATTCCTGGAAATGTTATATATTCAATGACAAAATGGTCAATTCAAGCACAGTGTAATATAGACAGAGCCTTTGGAGAAAAGCCAAGCCCTGGACAGTTGGTCACAGTCAAGCATCAGTGATCTCTCCATTCTGCCCTCGAACCTTCCATTCCCTGGGGGCTAAGGTCTCATCTGTCACAATGGGAAGCCACACCCATGTGGGAGTGTGGCACCCTGAGGTATATTCAGAGTATGCTTAGATTCAAGGTAGCAATCTGCAGAGAGAGGAGGTCTACTTTCAGGAACAATGTAGGCCAGAGATGTTACCCAGGCTTAACTTGGAAAATGAGTAAAACTTAGGTTATGATGAACCAGGAGAGGCAGATTTTTACAAATCCAGGTCACTCTTCTAGCATTCCCACCTGTCTTTCAAATAATGCTGTTGAAGGAACCCACCCTTAACTAGCTTTTGAGTCCAAACCTCTACAAATCCAGCTTGGCCAATGAAAGGATATTCTACTGACAGCCTGGGCACCACAAACTACCACCAGGGACAAATATAAAATCTTCTTTTTGGCCCTTAAAGCCTTCACAACCTGCCACCTTCCTACCTTTCCAGTATTCCTATACCTAACTCCCCTCTGCACAGTCTGTAAACCAGTAACACTGGCCTACTAGCTTTTCCTGAGACAGAACATTCCATCTCTCAGCTGGATGCATGTTCACTAGCTGTATCCCATGCTTGCAATTCTCTCCTTCTCTCCAGCTCCTCTAGATTCCATGACTTCCTCCATGTCTCAGCTAAAACCCCACCTTCTACAAGATATCTTCACCATCTCCCTTAATGCTAGTGGCTTGTCTTTAAGATTAATGCCAACTTCTCCCAGTTATGTCCGGTTTGCATGTTGTCTCCTCAGTTAGACTGTGAGCCTCCCAAAGGGCAGGTATTGTTGTTGGCAGTGGTGGTAGTGGTACTGTTAGTGTTACTGCTTTTGTTTTTGATTTTTGCTTTTTTTTGTATCCCCGGTGTTTAGCACAGTGCCTGGCACATGGTAGGTCTTCAAATGCTTGTCACATGGATTATCTTTTGACTATCCCTCTCTCTAGAGACGAGGGTAATGGAAAGCAGGATGGATTTGGACTCACAAGGATGTAGATTAGAAGCCTATCTCAGATACTTGGTAGCTATTGGTTCCTAGGTGAGTCATTAATATGTCTGAACTTCAGTTTCCTCAATGTCAAATGAAAACATAGAGTGCCGTGAATCTTCACTGAGGTGATATATGCAAAGTGCTTTATGAACCTTCAAGCACTCTATCATTGTAAGCCTATTGGTATTGTCTTCTTGTCATCAATATTTTAATGGACTTGGATGCAAATTTTGAGAGCCTTGTGACCTCTTGCCATAGTTTACACATTTATTGGTTTCTGTAGTCATTAATTCAAGATATAATTAAAAGTCTAGCAGTTGACTTAATTGGGCCATCATCTTTACCGTGATCACACTTAAGAATGGAACTCTGCCCATGTCCCAACCCCGCCCCAATCAGCTTTGATAGGCCAGTGTTGGCCATGCGTTGTTTCCAGGTCTCCAGCATTCCTCCAGAATCTCTCCAGACATTCTCTTATTTGAGTACCTCCTCCATTTTCCAGTACCTCGGCTTCCCTGCATTTGGCATCAGGAAAAGGGAAGGAGAGTCCATTCTAAGCATAGGGCACAGTGCGAACAAGGTTACAGTGACATTACTCCTCCCTCTGCCCCAGATCAGGTATACAAAGAGTAACTAATTTCACTTGTGTTTTCTGTTCAATAAACAGAACTGATGATGAATAGCATCTTTTTTTAGTGTTGTCACTGATGGTCAACAGAACCAACATTGCTTCAGAGATTACCTGGGTTGTGTCAGGTCATCAGTGTTTATCCAGAAGCATTGTGGCATCTTGGAGAGAATCCTGGATGTAGAGTGAGAAACAGAGGGATTCGAATTCTACCTCAAACACTTACTAGGTGGTAATCCTGGCCACCAAGTCACTACCCTTCTCTGTGTCATTTATTCATTTGTAAAATAGAGACAATAAGGTGGCACAGTGCATACAGTGGTGGGGCTGGAGACGGGAAGAATCATCTTCCAGATTTCAAATGTGGCCTCAGATACTTAATAATTGTGTAATCCTGGATAAGTCATTTAAACCTACTTGCCTCAGTTTCCTCATCTGTAAAATGAGCTGGAGAAGGAAATGGCAACCACTCCATTATCTTTGTCAAGAAAACCCCGAATGAGGTCGCAAAGTGTCAGACACAACTGAAATGACTCAAAAGCAACTACACTAGTGACAGTACCAGTAACATCTACCTCACAGAGTTGTAATGTTGGAGTGAGAGAATGTACATATGCAAAATCACAGTTCTCTGAAGTGATGAGGCAACTGGAGTGATGTGGTGATTGGGGTGATGCTAATCACCATCTTTTTCTAACCTAACTTAGTAGATAGTGTCATAGAATTGTTGTGACCGTTGTATGGCCAACATGGTGATAAGCCTCCCTATATTGATCCTGGTTCTTGGTCACTAGAGATACCATCTATTACCAGTTCAAGACTACAAGCCTTGCAAGCTTTGTTAAAATATCCATAACTTGCAGTGCCTTTGAGAAGCCACGTTCATGGAGAGGCCACAATGAGTGACTGGCCTTACTTGAGTAGAGCCAACAGAGCATAAGGGTATTAGGTTGTATAAGCCTCAGCATAAAAGTACTAATAATATTGCTTAGATTAGAAGGCATGTGCAATTCTCATAAATAAACTCAGGCTCATGGTCCATATTTTTTTTTTTTGCTAAAAGAAGAACTTATCTCAGGACTGTGAGTTCCCAAAATTTTCATTTAAAATTCAACTCAAGCACCCCTTTCTTCTTGTTGTTGTTCAGTCATTTCCAGTCATGTCTGACTCTTCATGACCACATTTGGTCTTTTCTTGGCAAAGATATTAGAGTAGTTTGCCATTTTTTTGTCCAGCTCATTTTACAAATGAGAACATTGAGGCAAACAGGGTTAAGTGGGAAGATGCCTCTTCCTAACTCTAGGCCCAGCACTCTATCCACTGTGCCATGTAACTGCCCTCTGTATATGAGACCTTTTCTGATTCCCCAACTGGGTGGTACTTCTGCCTCGGGGTTTATTTTGTTTATATTGCTGTTTGTCCATGCTTTCTCTGCCAATAGAATATAAGCTCGAACAGGGCAGGAATTTTAACTTTGTTTATTACCCCTGCACCCAGGATCGCAAAGCCAGATGGGTCAAAGGCAAGACTGGAACCCAAGTCTTCCTGACTCGGGGGCCCAACTCTTTATGCTCTGTCTCACCTGGCACATAGCATTCATTTAATTAAAAACTTGTTGATTGTTTGATATAATGATTGTATTCTTGTTTTTGTTTTTCCCACTATGGCTTACAAATTACTCCTTGTAACTGGGCTGGGAAAGACGACACTCTGAGCTTTATGTTTGCAATTGGCACAAGAAGTGCCTGGTTGAGTATATAACTCTTTTTACCCTGTCTGATAACACCACCTCCTTCATCCGACTCTCCAGTGCTAATATGTGGACCCATTTAAATTGGTAGATTATACATCTAAGCTTTGGGTTTGAAGCCCTTGAAAATATTCTGGGATGACAGGTTGCAATCTCGACAAGTCAAACTCAACCTTTCATTTTTCTGGGAGACATAATAAATCATGTTTCACACAATTCACTGGGCCATTGGATTTTTACTGAGGTCGTTTAAACTTCCAAGTCTTTTGCTCTTTAAGAACATTAAAAATGACATAAAGTATGCATTCTAAGTCATGACTGAAAAATTTGGTCAATTTTTTCTTATTGTTTTTCTTTTTTAACTTAAACATTGTGGACATACCAACCATCAGCAAACACAGGCTTCTCAAGATGCAAAGAACAGGAGAGAGAATTACATAATAAATTTGCAGTCTCATGTACAATCATCTTTTTTTTTTCAATTCTGTTATGGAAATTCTTGTTTTATTTCTTAAGTTCAGAATAAAATAAATTAAAAAAGAAACTATGCTCCTATGTGCATTTTTAATGAAATATTTTAATTAGCAGTCAATAGACATTTATTAAGATCTTTTAATGGAAATGCTAAGAAAGACAAAAACAGGATCTCTACACTCAAAGAGCTCTGCCTTGTGACAAATGTGTATAGTCAGGCAAATCAAAGAAATCCATTGACTGGGTCTGAGAATGCACATCTCACTCTTTACTGCTAGTCTATCACCTATCTACTGAGAGGTGGAAACATGTTTAATCATCAGACTTTTAAAATTGTGATGGGCTGCCATTTCTTTCCTGATTTCTGAGATCTCTCGAAGTTATTTTCCACCATATTATTATTGTGCTCATCAGAACAACAAAAACATTCTCCTAGTTCTGCTCATGATGCCCTGCATCAATTCATACAGCTTTCCATATTTCTGCTTATTCTTATAGATTGAACTTAAAGAGGGCTAAGTATTATTAGAAGATGTTAAGAATAGATATGTGCCTTATTGAATTCTAATAATTAAATGCACCTTGAGAAGGTACTTGCAGAATTAGCATTATCTATGGATGAAGCTTATGATGAGTGTGTTTGCATCTCAGTGGCTTCCTACAGAGTGTTCCCAGTTCCCCCCTCACTTTCCATGTCACATAAGAGGTTTTACATACCCTTTAGCAAAAGAGCTGGGAATTGGGCCAGTCCTCATATTTTTAATAAGCCACAGCCTACTTGTGTCAAGACCACAGCTCAAGAGGCATGACATGTAGCAAATGTTGGCCTCTGGTGACTGCTTTGTATCCAAGACCCAAAAGACTTTTTGAAGACTTTAATAAAGGAAGTCTCATTGTGCCATGGCTGATTGAGGCTGCCTGCATTATTACCCCCTGCCCTGCGGTATATTATAAACATTCATCTTTTGATTTCAATTCCTCTTTTTCATGCATTTTTTTTATTTTATTGCTTTTAAACTGCCATTTTTTTCATCTTTTAGGATTAGTTTAGGTGTCCTTTCCGGCTAGCAAAAACAGATGCAGGAGAATGGAGGCTGGTAGTGAAGAAGGACCAAAGGAGATAAGCTCTCAAAACCTGATTTCCTGGGGAGCCCCTGGATAATTTTCCCTTACATTTCTTTTTAGAAATCTTCCCACATGTCTCCATTCCAACATTTTGTGTTTCGTTCTGTTATGCTTGATTGTTCATTCTGACCTCATTTTGAAAATGCACCCATGGAATCGTTACATCAGAGGAAAAAAGATCTATACTCTGTTCAGAGTCACATAGGAATGCTAGAAAAATCTCCCTCCCCTCAAAAAAAATTGGAAGAGGCAAGAAAAGGGAACAGTCATTGTCAATTTGATATGTTTTTTTTATTGATAAGTATATAATTGATTTCCTTTGTTATCCTACATATACGGTTTTATACATTTAAATACATTATTCTGAGAAGAGGTCCATAGGCTTCACTGGGTTGCCAAAGTTCTGTCACACACACACACACACACACACACACACACACACACACACACATTATCACACAATCCCTGTAGAAGGGTATTACCTATAAAAGATAGTTTTCATTCAAAGCCTTATTATTTATTTATTTTTTCGCAACCCTCTTTCTCTAAATATTTGAATTTTCTCCTGGTAGAAGCATGACTAGCCTTGGATACAAAAGACATGTATTGGAATCTTGACTCTGACATTTTGGAATATGGGGTCATAGATTTTTGAGCTGGAGGGGGCCTTAGAAGTCATCTAATCCAACTCCTTAATTTTCTAGTTGAAGAAACTGAGGCTCCTAGAGGTTAAGCCACTTACTTAAGGCTATATAAGTCATAAGTAGCAGAGTCAAGATTAGAACTCAGATCCCCTTACTCTTTCCACTGTACTGGGCAAACTACCGTATTTCCCCATGTATAAGACACACCTTAATTTGGGGGCCCAAAATTTGAAAAAATATATATATAAAGTTATTGAACTCAAGTTTTATTCATCTTCCCATAGCTTTCAGGCATCTTTTGGGCAAGTCTGGTGCGTGTACACATGCTTAGTCCGTTCCGTTTCATGAACCTGAAGCACCAATTGTGTACTCCTCTGAAATCAGTAACTTCTTTTTCATCAGCACTTCTTCTTACCTCATGCTGAACCATCTTTGTGGACACAGAAATTCCAATTGCCCTTTGCTGTTCAATCCATATCTTCAATTCCCTCTCTAAATCAGGCCATTTTGCTGACTTGCCTCCCATGGCCTTCTTCTGCTGTGGTGTTTTCATTAGGTTTCTTCTTCCCCTAGACAGTCTCGGATTGTTTCCTCAGTTGGAGGAGGACCAAACTTAGTTCAGCAGCATGATTTCCATTCACTTTTGCAAACTGGATCACTTTTAACTTGAATTCAGCACTGAATGAAAATCTTTTCTGAGCCATTTCTGAGCAGAACGTGGCAAAACGTAACCTAATATACCGGTAACGTGAAACAAAGACGCGGGCAAAAAAGCGCAGGAAATGCAAGTAAAAAAATCTACAACAATGAGCACAAAAACCAGCTCACAAAAGTGGGAAACACAAGTAAAAAAAAAATCTGCAGCCACTGTATAAGAAGCACCCAGTTTTTAGATTCCAAATTTTTCGAAAAGGGTTGTGTCTTATACGTGGGGAAATACGGTACTTAAACTTTCCAGGCCTCAGTTTTCCTATCAGGGAGATAAGGATAATTATTCTTGCATACCCTCCTTATAGAATTGTGTGACATTGGAGTAACAGAGCTAAGAATGAAGAAGTCTTTTGAGAATCAAATCAATCAACAAGAATTTTAAAATATATACTCCAACATGCCAAACACTGCTGAGTAGCATATTTCTGGGGTCTTTAGTCCCATTCATTTCTTCCCCCTCTGCCCCCACAAGTTCTTTTATAACTTTAAGAAGAAAAGTTTCTATTTTCCTTACAATTCACCACCATTGAACCACAGTTCACTCCAATGCCTACTGCTATAACCAGCATACGGTAGGTGCTTAATAAATGCTTGTTGATGACTAGGCACTTAATAAATGCTTGTTGATGATTAAGTGCCTCTTCTTGGAATTTACTTACTCTCTTAATAGACCTACATATCCTTATAATAGAGAAAATACACAATAATTATCCTAAGCTGAGACTCCTAGTTTAGGTAAGAAAGTCCATCCCACCTCTCTGTTTAGTGTGACCTAAATAGATACTTGACTAGAATTTTTGATATCACAGAAGAGTAAGAGCTGGCATTTAAATATTGTAAAAGTCTGGCACAGTGCTCTGCTTACTGGTTAATTCATATGAGTCTCATAACATCTCTATGGGGTGAATATCAGATTTGTGATCCTTTTTTTCTAGAAGAAGAAATGAAAGTTTAGGGAAGGTTAAGTGACTTGCCCTAGGGTCATAAATCTAGTTCTTGTCAGAGGTGAGATTCAAACCAAATCTCCTAGACTCTTAAGTCTTTTTACATCATACCATACTTCACCATCCCCACCTTTCACCTTGCTCCAGTGCTCTGTTTCTCCTACCTTTGCTGCTTTTCTACAGCAACTTGGTAATGGAACATTGCTTTAGCTTACGAAGTTGTCTTCAATTCCTTTGAAATGTCACTTAAGACAAGTCAAAATGGATTCTTTGCTTCCATTTAGGGTTAGCCATTTGTGTATATGCCTATGTTGCTGTTGTTGTTGGGTCATTTCAGTCATGTCCAAATCTTTGTGACCTCATTTGAGGTTTTCTTGGCAAAAATACTGAAGTGGTTTGCCATTTCCTTCTCCAGCTTATTTTATAGATGAGGAAACTGAGGCAAACAAGGTTAAATGACTTGCCCCAGTTATACAGCTGGTAAATGACTGAGCTTGGATTTGAACTCAGGAAAATGAGCCTTCCTGACTTGGGGCTGTCACTCTATCCACTGCAGCCTAGCTGCTTCTGTATGTGTCTATAACACTTTGTTATTCTGAAGGCTCTAAGTCAAGAAGAGTGAGTATGTAAAGACAATGAAGAAACGTGTATAGATCACTTGTTATCCTTAATCCACCTAGGGAGATGTACTTAGGTTTCTGTGGATCAATAATATTTTATGCCAAAAGAATGATGGATTCATTTTTGTGGGTTCTCTACTTACTCACCTGTGTCTAGCAGCTAGGTTATGAGTTGCTAGGGCCAATGATTTGGAGAATCTGGAAAGCCTCTTGTCTACTACTTATGTGTGTTAGAAATGGGATCCTGTCTCTGATGTTAACTCCATCTTTCAGGGAAACTAGGGGATTGAAAGGTTTAATTTGCGTAATGATAATTGGCATTGTTTGAGGCAGAAGGGAGGCATTTCTTCTACAAGGAATCATAAAACTGTACAATTTTGAACCATTAGGACTTCAATAGCTTAGGACTACACTAAGGAGAGTGAGCCTGGCCAGGGCAGTGGTGGTCATGGTGGCAGTGAGCGAGACTCCCAGTCCTGGTAGCTTGGCAGCACCCGGTAGGGGACAAGCAGCAGCTGTGACTCCTGGAGCCTGGCATCCTGGGTGGGATCCCAAGTCTAGCCAAGATTGAGGAGCAGAAGATGACAAAGAATGCCATCGAGAGCTGCACCTTCAAGGCTGCCCTGGCCTGCTTCAGGGGATTTGTCTTGGGAGGAGCATTTGAAGTGTTCACTGCTGGAATTGATAGGAATGTGAGCTTTGACCCAAAGGATCCCTAACGAACACCAACTGCAAGAGAAGTTCTTAAAAATATGGGACAGAGAGGAATGTCCAATGCCAAAAATTTTGCCATTGTAGGTGCCACATTTTCCTTTATAGAGTGTCTGGTAGAATCCTATCAGGGAAAATCTGACTGGAAGAACAGCATCCACACTTGGAGTCCAGCACAGACTGAGGACACCATGAAAGGCAGTCTGCCAGCACCTGGAAAAAGCTGAGTGTAGCTGCTCAGGAAACTAGGGGCAGGGGCAGGGGCAGCCAACAGAGCCCACCTTGTGTCACCCACCACTCAAAGAAAGGGGAAGCAAACCTAGTGAATCTTTCACACTCATGGTTCAGGCAAAGTGATCAAAGGACAGGCCTCCTCCACTGCATGGCTCCTGATGAGGTGCTGGGCTCCTCACCCAGGAGAAGCTCCTCTCACAATAAGTAATAATCAATTGCAGCAGAGAAAACAGCAACACCTCCACAGCCAATGGCCCCAGCCTTTAAACTAGCTCTAAGGCCAATGGCTCCTCCAGTGATGTATATATACATACACACACACACACACACACACACACACACGTGTGTGTGTGTGTGTGTGTGTGTGGAGAGACAGAAACAGAGAGAGAGAGAGAGAGAGGGCGGCACTAGAATTAAGGCAAAATAGTAAAACTTTCTTAAGGTAAGGACTATATTAACTGGTACTTAAAGGAAGCAAATAAAGCCTGGAGGTAGTGATGAGGAGGGAGAACATTCTGAGCATGGTGGATAGCCAGTGAAAATGCAAATACAGCGAGCTGAGATGGAATATTGTGTGTAAGCAGCAAAGAGACTAACATTACTTTTACCTTACTCCCTTCCACCTGAAGTGTAAGCAGACTAGAAAGGGGCCAGGCTATGAAGGACTTTAAAAGCTAAAGGCATGATGTTATATTTGATCTTGGAGATGATAGGGAGCCATTGAAGTTTAGTGAAATGGAGTCTCACATGGTCAGACATATTCTTTAGGAAGATCACTCTGATGGTTGAATGGATTATAGATTTGAATTGAGAAAGACTTGAGTTAGACCAACCACAAAGTTGCTGCAGTAGTCAAGGCATGACATAATTAGAACATGTAGTAGGCTGTTGGGAGTATCAGAGGAGAGAAGGTGGAATATATGGAAGATAGTGTAAATGTAGAATGAAAGATGTTGCCAAAGTAGAATTGATAGAACTTGGCAACAGGTATAAGGGTGTAAGGAAGAGTCCAGAATGACACATGTTTTGAGCATAGGTGACTAGGAGGATGGTGGTAATCTTGACAGGAATGGGGAGGCTAAATTAATAATAAAAAATAATAATATAGATAAGTAACTAGTCGCTTCAGTGGATAAGCGTGCCAGGCCCAGAGTCAGGAAGAAGTGTCTTCCTGGGTTCAGATCTGGCCTCAGTCATTTACTAGCTGTGTGTTCCTGAGGAAGTCACTCATCCCTGTTTGCCTCAGTTTTGTCATCTGTAAAATGATCTGGAGAAGAAAATGTTGCAGTGTTGTAGTATTTTTGTCAAGAAAACCACAAATGGGGTTACAAAGAGTCAGACATGACTGAAAATGGAAAGATTGATCTATCAATAACACTAGAGAAGAGAGGAAAAAGATGTTCTGTTTTGGACATGTTGAGTTTAGGATGTCTATTGGACATCCAGTAAGAGATCTCCAATAGGTGGTCGGAAATTTACGGCACATAAGTGTTGATTGACACAAGAGATCTCTATTTACAATGGTAACTGTACTCTTTACCCAGTTTGCAAAACTATGCAGTGAACAAAGACTGAAAACTAAGAAAGAAGGATGTCATAAATGGGTTAATTGCTGAACTATAACTTAAATTTTACAAAGCTTCTAACAATAATCCTAGCATCCAGTAAGAGAGGAGGAAGAAAGAAGGGAAATGGAGAATAAGAGACATGGAAGAAATAGACAGCTCTATCTCCACCCTATCTCAGATGGTACCAATTATTATTATTAAGCAAAATAATCCTTCTCCCTATTTGGATTCCTCCAATCTCCTGGAAGACAGAGCTGACATCCAGAAACATGTTCCCACATTGGATGTAGACAATAGGCTTCCTAGCAGTCCAAATATTTAGAAGTGGCACTGGCCCTTAGATGTGGAACTTGAGATGTGGGGTTACAGAAAGACTGTCTGGAATCAACTATGAAACTGGAATCAACTCTCAACTGAACAAGGGCAGGAAGAGGAACTGGCCCAGTGACTCACCCATCAGCAAATACTTAGCAAATTCATTAAATTCACATTCTCTAGAGTCCAGCTAACTTCCCCTCATTTGCTGAATGTTTTCTTCCCAGTTTTTACTGGCCTGGCCACTTTGAGACACCTTCCTCAATTCCTGATTCAGCACTGCTGATACTTTAAAAAAATAAATTCAGTTTGGACTCAAGAGGCTTTTAATTGGCTTGTCATTGAAAACATTTCTACCTTTGAACCCGATAGCTTTGAGCTTTTAAAGGAAAGTCACATTCAGTGGGGAAGAGTGTCTGCCAACCTGGCTCCCATAGTGAGGGAGTGATCCTTTTGGAGTCTGATGCTTTATACAAAGAGAAGGGACTCCAAAAAGGTTGGAATAAAAAAGAGTTCTCTTTCCTTTCCTTTGAGTTCACACATAGAGACAACTGAGCTGAATTAGCTATATGCGAGCCAGTGTTTTAACCAATCAGCTACCAACTAGAATGATTCTTTCTTGACTGTGGGGGTGAAGTGTTTAAGAATTCTCAGGAATCACAAAGTCCTAGAGCCAAAAAGGACCTCAGAGGCAATCTAATGCAGCTTGTTAAAGAATTCTTCTCTGTAGCATGCCCAGAAAGTGGTCACACAGGGTGGGCTCCTACCTCTAGTAGGAACACATTGTTTTATTTTATTTTTTTTTGCATTCCTCTTATTATACCCTTCTATTCATCTAGCATTAATTTAATGACTACTACGTGGAAGTCATTATTCTGGTGCTGAAGAAACAGATGACAAGACTAATGTAGACCCTGTCCTCAAGAAACTTACATTTTTCTAAGAGGATATAAAATACTCTTAGGTAAGGAAATATAAAATTATTCTCAAGGTGAAGCACTAAAAATTGGAGGGATCAGTAATTTCAAGATACCAAGGCAAGGAAGGAAAATATTTTGGGCACTGGACACAGCCTATAAAAAGGCATAGAGATAGGAGATATGGAAGCCAGTCTGGCTAGAACAGAGAATTGGGTTGGGGTGGGAGAACATAATGTGAAAGAACTCTGGAAAGGCACTGGAGGTATATTGGCAATAGTTTAAATGCCAATAGAGGAGTCTGTGTTTTACTCTGAAGGCTTCTAGCTAAATTCCTCTGTAATAATCCATTACCATGAGTTCTTTGCTGGAGACTTTAGAAGGGCCATGGAGGGGCAGTCTGGGCTGGGAGACCAGGAAGTCTGCTAAGGTCCCAATAAAGTTAGGGGACCCAGAGGAGATGGGACACCCTCTCCAAAAAAGTATGGTGTTCCACCAGTTCTAATCTAGGTCTAGCAGGATGTGACATGGGGTGGGGTGGACACGGAGTGAAGAGCCTGGATCTCTTCACTGGTCCTGATTTATGCTCCTGAGGGAAGGGAAGGCTACAGTGGCATTAGAAGATAGTTGGTAATCTTGTCCCTTCCTGGTAAGAAAAGGGACTTTGGGCCCTTGCTGCTAATCTTACTTTGTCAGGGTGATTCAGCTTCCTTGCATGTAGGTTTTGGTGCTTCCCTGGGGTTTTTTGGTTTAGTTTGGGAGCTTTCTGGGGTCACGACATAGGTGGTATGGTGAGTAGAGCACCGGCCCTGGAGTCAGGAGGACCTGAGTTCAAATCCAGCCTCAGACATTTGACACATGTACTAGCTGTGCGACCTTGGACAAGTCAATTAACCCCAATTGCCCTGCCAAAAAGCAAAAAAAAAAATGTCCAATGCTTCCAAGGAGAAGACTAGATTGGATGGGAAGCAGAGCATCACAAGACAGAATAAAGCACAAGACTGGAAGGATGGCTCCAAAAAGCCTGGCTTGCTTTATTGAGGGCAACTACAATAAGAAGAGGAAGTGGAGTAGGGAGTAGAGGAAACAGGTCAGGTCCACTAAGTTCCCAGATGGAATCAGATGTTCCAAATAGGTAAAGCATTGGGTATTTGTAGGGTTATTTTCTGATCAAGCAGGACCAGATACCAGGAAAAGGAATTGGGGACCTTGAACCTGGTGGACAGGTCAAGGTTTGGAGACAGGATATAATTCCTGTTGGGCATGCAGGGAAGTACAGTGTAAGAAGACTGGGAGGGAAAATGTTGGAAGGGCTTTAAAGGCTAAACAGAGGATTTTACATTTGATCTTGTAGGCTGACCTACGCAGTTCAGTTGATTAATTGCAGGGGTCCCCGATACAGAATTGTGTTTGTCCATTTTGAAGAGGATGGATGACATCACATGATTGGGGTAGTAACCCATCTAACTCACCCATAGCTTTGTGGCTATCAGTTACCCTTAGTCTCAGACTTGTCTAACCTGTCTGCCAGAAGGTTTTTACCGGGGTGTGACTGCTGTATGTCAAATTATTATTTTGTTCGATCACTAACATTCACCAAAGTGGAGTGGTGCTCTCCTCTTAAAAAAAAAAAAAAAGGTTTAATTCAAGCTGCATTTGAGTTCTAAAGCAGTCTGGTTCATCATTACTATAACTTTGATAAGGGGGTAAGTAGTGGTGGTTTAGGGAACATGCAAACTAGCAGACCCACTTGCTACCATAATATGTGATTTACTGAACTTCCAATACCACGAAGGCAGGCATTTTTCAATGAATCTGTTGTACATGATACAAAAGCATGGATCATGGGATCAGGGCCTTCTGCGTTTGGGTTTAGGATATGGGTGCAGGGGAAGGGTGGTGGTAGTTGAGTCATCAAGAGGTCAGAGTCCTGGGTTATGGATTTAGTTCTCAAAAATCTTCAGGAATAATCTTGAATCTACTAGAAGCTCTTACTTCGTAATGAGGTCAGATAAAGCTGAGAATAAATACAATCCAAACACAATGAAAACGTTGAATTAGAAGATGACCTTTAAGGTCTCTTGCAGCTTTGAATCTATGATCCTATGAGAAGAGTAGAGGATCAAAGCCATTGGAGGCCCTGAGATCATTAGCAGGAAGGTGTGAAGTAGATATGGCCAGACAAGGTCAACAGAGCAGGGGCAAGACATGCAGGCCATCTAATGGGGATCAGGGAGAGGCCCAGGGAGCTGACACAGCAGGCCCTGCCATTTGTTCACTTGAGGGGTTTGGGCCTCTGCTGGTCTTTATTTGTGTCTGCCCTTGCCCTATGGCACAGCTTCCTGAGCTCAGCTCTTGTCTGAGAATCTGGTTATCCTGCAAATTCTACTCCCTTTTGCTGAAAAAATCTCATCTTCAAAGTACTCATAGCTCCAAGACATAACTTATGTCCATATCAAAAGGAGGTAATAGGATTCAGAACAGGGAAGGGAAAAGTAAGAACTTTGAAGGAAGGATAAAGCCATGGGGGAAGGGAGGGGTCAGTACAATGCATTATGGCCAAACTTCTTTCCCTTCCAAAATAAATCACAATAGCTACAAAAGCTTGCACCTGGTTCTCATATAGCTGTTACTGATTTTCTTAATCAAAGTTTTTTTTTTTTTCTTTAAAAGGCAATGAAAAATACAGGAAAGCTTGTGAAAATAGCTCTTTTTTTGGTGATTATTTCTATAAAAAGCTGCAGAGTTGGGAAAGAAAAGTCTATGTTTTTTGCTTCATTGAATTAGAATCTCAGAAGTCAAATGGACTTCAGTAAGTGGGACCTGGTCTTAAATTCGCCAGAGATATCAAACTCAATGGCAAGCAAGCCTGAAGCACAAAACTTCTGAATCAGGTTAAAATGTAACTGGGAAATGTTTAACAAAATAAATAAAAATACAATACAAATAGATAATGTTAACTTGTGGTTTTCTAAGTCAATATACAGGCTTCAAAGAGTTTCTATTTGTGTTTAAACAAATGCATTATCTCCAAAAAAGGGTCATTTCCAATGAAGGGAAACTCTGCACTTAAAGAAGCTAGTCATGCCAGTTTAGGAAAACTTTAATTGTTTAGAAGTTTGTCCTTACTGACAACTAAAATCTACTTCCCATTTCTGCCCTCAGGAGCCAAGCAAAACAAACCTAATACACCTAAGATCTCTTTGAATATTTGAGAACAGTTATTATATTACTCTCAAGTCTCCTCTAGACCAAATGGACCTGGTCACCCAGCAGATCCTTATATGACATGGCTTTTGAGCTCACAATCATGGTCTCCCTCCTTTGGAAGCATTCCATTTCTTTCTTTAAAAAAAATTATTGTGACATTTCATGTAATAAACCTTAAAACCCATTGGCATAAAACTCTTTCATCATTGATGGGAATTGATTACTCAATGCCCCAGACCTGCTTAAGGGTCAGATTTGGTGAGAGCTGGGGAGATGAGAGACATTTGGTCTTCCGGCTTCCAGTGTTGATAAAGATGTACCCAACCTATCCTTAGGTCTTTGAAGGAAGAAAGACTCTGGGAAGAAACTAACATGTATACAGAAATATACACACCAGTTAGCTAGATGGCTCATTGCATAGACTGGAGTGGCGGTGCAGGGAGGTGGGGTGGGGCTGGGAAATGTGGGAGGAGAGTCAGGAAATCCTGAGTTCAAATCTGTCCTCAGGCACTTACTAGCTATGTGACCCTGACCAAGTCACTTAATCTCTGTTTGCCTTAATCCACATGGGAAGGAAATGGCAAACCACTCCAAGATCTTTGCCAAGAAAACCCCAAGGTTTCTGGGGGAATGTTTAACAACATGTAATGGCATGGTCCACAGGGTCACAAAGAGTCAGATGTGACTGAACAACAACAATATGTGCACACACACATATGATTACTGTTTTGCTATCAACTGGAATAGATGGATTTCTTTGCTATTTTCTATGTGTGCTCTTTGTGAAACTGGAATTTGCTGGAAAGAGTCAAGCTTTGGATATATATGTATATATGTATATATGTATATGGCTTGGTTCTCTCTTTCCCCAAGAATAAATAGTGTTCAAGAGTATGGCTTGAACCTAATGATTACTTTCCTTAAACTGATAGTATTTAAGGGAACAAATAGATATGATTCTAACCTGGTACCCCGCTGTCTGAGAAGAGCACTGTCCAACCTCTGGCTCCAACTTCCTGCTATCCCTCCTGGCAGTAATCAAAATTTTTCCTAGAGAAGAGCTTGGAGTAGAGACTGTAGAAACATCTATTCTTGCCTCCATCCAAACCTCATCTAGAAAGATCTATATAGACACACGTATCCTATATGGACAAGAACAAAATTGTGATAGTGCACCCACACATGCCACATCCAAATTCATTTTAACTAGATTTTCTCTTGAATCTCTTCACATCCCCCCTCTCAGATAGCCATCCTTTATAAAAAAAGACTTTTTTTTTTAAGAAAAAGAGGAAGTAGAGAAAAAAAAATCAGCGAAATCATTCAGACCAAATTTAACTGAATATGGCACTACAAATTTTCTCTGATAAGGGCTAAAGATAGGAAAGTCAATTTCTATTGTTGTGAACTCACGTCTTTTATTAATATAGCGTAAAATAGTAATAGTCTTTTTTCAGGGGATGATATCATACTGTTGTTTCTTATTGAACTATAGTCGACTCAATCATGCTAAAGCTTTTTCATTTGAGTTACTGTTTAGTCATACCTCCTCAGTCCTATACTGAAATACTTGATTTTTTTTAAATTTATATGAAGAACTTGACATTTATCCTTATTACATTTCATATTAGGCTTAGGCTTTGTACTAGTTTGTTGTAGCCCTCTTTGGATCCTGACTCATGCCATCTAGCTCTGTGTCATGTTCACAGTTATAAGCATAATGTTTTTACCTTCATTCAAGTTACAGATAAAACTGTTTTACAGATCATGTTCCTGGGGCACTCCACAATTCATTATAATTCAAGTAGTACTCCAATGGCGACCTTCTGCCCCAGGTTTTAATGGCCTGCAAACTGTCCATTAGGAGTCAGGAGCATGATGTGACAGTCACAAAAGCTAATGTAATCTTGGCCTGCATTAAGAGGGGTATTGCTTCCAAAAATAAAGAGGTGATCATCACACTACACTCTATCATCTTAGGACTTTTTGTGAACCCATCCAGAATTTTGTGTTTAGTTCTGGCAGCTACATTTTAAAAGGGCAAGGGAAACTTGGAAAACATCCAGAGGCGCTCAAGCAGATTGGCAAAAGAAGTTTAAGCCCATAACGTATCGGTAGAAGGTACTGATGCTGTGAGTGTGTGTGGTTTATTTTTTAGATTGGAGAAGACTCAGGTGGGGCATGATTGCTGTGTACACGTATGCAAAAGTCTGCCATGTGGAAAAGGATTAAACTCGTTCTGTTTGGTCATAGAGAACAGAACTAGAAGTAAAGGATAGAATATGATAAAGGTAAATTTAGATTATGTAAAAGGAAAATCTTCCTAATAATCGAGCAGATCAAGAGGGATATAGCTTGCTTCAGGAGGTAGTGGGTTCCCTCTCATTGAAGGTCATGAAGCAGAAGATGGATGGTTACTTTTTGTTTTTGTTGTGCTAAGAATTCTTTTTATTGTACTCAAAGGCTGATGTATCATCTATCTTTGCTACCATCTTCTGAATGTATTTAAAAAAATTAGTTGTTTAGTGAGTTTCCGATGCAGCCACATCTGTCTATTAAAACACTTCTTTTTTTTCCTTTCTTATATAAATCATTTCTATTTGTACTATCAAAAGTTTTCTCTTTGAGAGTGTCCCTGTCCTCTCAGACCAGCTTCCCTTAGAGAATTTAACTTTAATATCTTTGTCTTCTTTTTTTTCCCCTGAGAGTAATTGAATTAAGGATAGCCCTGACTGTGACATTAAAGTGTTTTTTTCTTATTCAGATGAAAGAGAAAAGTCTTTTTTTTTTTTAACAATAGTCAGGTTGTTAAGAGAGTTAGTTGAAGTGTTATTTGCAAAGAAGATGGAGGACTACAACTTTCTTTAATATTCTTATGAAGATGTGATGCTGGTTACTACTTGCATTTGGATCATACTAGATGACAGCTATGGCAGACAAACTCATTAAAAGAGTTTCTATCTAGCCCTTCCAATACTGAAAAATGGAGGAGACAGTAGAAGAAAAAATGCTTTAAGTAGAAATTTAAAAATTAAATTGGCCCCATAGTCAATGAGCTCAGTGCAGGCGAGGAGTCAGAAGCTGGGAGTGTTCACCCCTATGCACCAGTCACTGGCTTAAGTGAATTTGGGCAATTCACTTAACCTTTACTTGCTCCCATCTCCTGCTCTGGGCGCCTGATGGCATTGGCAGTGAACTGCTTTGCGGTAATGTGACAATTACACTGTTAATGCCGATTAAGCTTTCTGAAAATAGAATCCAAAGGAATGCTTCATAAAAAATGACAAATAAAGAAAGGTAGTGAGGTTATAGTAGATAGAAAGCTTCCTTTAAAAAAAATTTTGTTCCAGTAAGAAAAATTTCTAAAAGAATAAAAAATATATAATTACTGACCTGCTCCAATAACCCGAACTTTTTTAGACTATGACAATACAACAATGGTGTCCTTCACCGTGTTTTGTGCGTATCATACCAAAGATATCAGGACTTGAAATCATCCCCCATCCTAAGAGCTGGTTTTTTTGTTGTTTTTATTACGTTTTGCCCACAGAAATTTTAGTTAAAACATTTTTAAAGGAAGAGAAGTTCTCTAAAGAAATTCATTTTGATTCTAATTTGTCTTTGCCTCCTTTCCAGTACTGCTTCTTCAGCCCTCCAGTTCAAAGGCAAGGTGCAAGGGCTGAAATAGACAACATGGTTTCAGACAGAAGATTATAATCCTCCCAATTGCAAATCTTTTCAATGAAGAGGCTTTAAAAAGGTGTCCTATCCCACAATTTCCACCTCTAGCCATTTAGCATGGTTCACCCAAAGCCCACCTAAAGCAACAGAAATTGACTGTGATCTGCTGCTGGCCCTTCACAAGAGTGCAGAGCATCCAAACACTGTCTCTCTATCTATTCTTGCCCAGCTGAATCAGGGAGAAAAGACAAAATGAGTTGGAACAAAACAGGGAGGAAATAAAAGGCCTGGGCCAATAGCCAAACAATCATCAGGATGGTCAGTCCCTCCCAATTTTTCTAAAAGAGGTCACTGTCTTGATCCTTAGCTAGGGACACCATGAGGCTGTTCCTGTGGAGCAGCAGGTGTCTCTTTTTTTGTCCTCAGGGGCAGTATGAGAAGAATACTGGGTCAAGTAGCACTGGTGAAGCTCTGAGTGTCCTTTACTTTGCTTTCTGACTCATATCCAAGAACTGAAACGGTTTCATTGTGATAGGCATGCCCAGGTGGAGAAGAGATACTGCTTTCCAGGGAAATAAGCCATGGATCAGTCAGATGGAGGTTCCACCTCCCCCAGGGCTGGAGTGTTCTTCTTCTTCACCTTGACTTTTTTGCTTCCATGCTTCCTTTGAAACCCCACTCAAATTCCACCTTCAGCAAGAGGTCTAGTCTCTGCTAATGCCTTTCCTTTGAGATCACTTCTCATTTATATTGTGTATGTCTTTAATGGACCCACTCGATTCTTCCATTGTAGTGTAAGCTTCATGTTTTTGCCTTTCTTTGCATCCCCAGCACTGTGTTGTTGTTTTTTTTTTTTTTTACGTTAGCTTTGTTACCTTCTTCATCCTCCTACTCTCCTGCTATGTTCAATTAATCAGAAAGACTTTTGAACTCTCACCTTTTGGAGGTAAGAAAATATGAAATGCTCATTCACTCCTTTAACCAACATTAATTACATTCCTTCTGTGTGCAAAGCATTTATTCTAGCAATAAGGATGGCACGAAGATGAATGAGACCCAGGGAGATAAATTATATGCACCAGAAACTCTTAAGATATGATAGAATATGATAAAAGCCTAATCAAATTCTCACTTGGATCTGTGATCAGTCTCATAGATGGATGTGTTCCTACCAACAATATTGATCATGACCAAAACATATCTGCCTGTCCTGTACAACTCTTGACCAACATGTCCTCCCATGTGCTCATGACAGTACTTCTACCAGTCCTCCTGGAGGGCTTCCTTGCTTTCTTCTGACATTGCACATGCACCAGTGGTAGCTTTGGCTGTTTATCTGTCATTCCTCACCCTCGCCCTGTAACCAACTCCTTTTCTCTTCCCATTATAAAATTCCTTAATGATATCTCTGACTCTTGTTCTTTGAAGTCATATATTGGCTATGTATTGCTGTCTGCTCACACTCACCATACACCTCTCCATGGCCTTCCATATGGTAGTAATTTTTTAATATGGTAGTAATTTGCTGCCACACTGGTAGCAACACAGGTAGATAAATGCATAAGAAAGGTACAAACAAAAAATAAAAACTATGATACTTTGTTCTGTGAGGGAAATAGTGTTTGCCCTGGGTCTTAAGAGATCAGTAGGATTTAAACACAAATAGTCCATTGCAGGCATAGAAATGGTCACAAGAAAAGCAAGGGATAGGTTAGGAAAGTATGGAATAAGTCAATAGAATGATGAATTTTCCAGGTCACCTTACTAGTAGTTAAATTCTGAGATGGGGGCAGGAGGAATACACACACACACACACGTATACACAAACACACATATATGACATATATATGTATGTACATACACATGTGTATATACATATATGTGTGTGTACATGTGCTCATATACACACATATACATTTATGTGTGTACGCATGTCTGAATATATGTAATATGTATATTTAGGATAGATATATATTTATCTATATTATCTAAACTTTGTATACCCCACTGTACCTGGCACAGTGCTGTGCACGTAAAATGGATTTGATATCCATTTGTTAGGAAAAATTGAATAGTTCCAAACTTTGGTTAAATCTCTGCTTCTGTATCTAGGTCTTCATTCTCATTGTTACTTAAGGCAATAAATTTTTCAGAGCTAGGGAGCTTCACACTTCCTTTTTAGGATGTCCTGTAGAGTATCAAGCATTATGTTGCACCAACTGTCTCTCCTTCCTGGAATGCTCTCACTCCTCACTCTTCCTCTTTAAATCCCCAGCTCCATTCAAGGCTTAGCTCAAATGTGATCTCCAGCAGGGATTTTACTCATTTTCCCCACTGTCCCTTCAGTGGTTGGTGTTCTCTACTCCCCCTAGCACTGGAAAAACAAATAACCTTATATTTATCTTCTATATTCTTTGTATTTACATGTCTGTGTACATGCCATCCCCCCAAACCCCATCCCCACCCTATGCAGTAGTATGTCATCTCAGCCAACATTTGGGGTGACCAACTGATTTTATTCAGTCCATCCCAAGTTGTCTGAAGCTTTAAGTCATGTGGTCTAAACTCTACTTTCATGGCTGACCTATTGTAACTACCACTAGCTTTTTAGAGCATCTTTCTTTTGAAAGAAAAGCACACACCTGAGACTACAGATGAGGTAAAATGATGCCATGTCTGGGGTGCTGAAGGCATTTAACCTTCAGGCTGGTGAAAAATATTGAGCGCCAGAGGATAGTACATTCAGTGAATTTAGGATCTTTATGATAAGGTTTACTGGGTCCCCTGTGAAGTCAACTTTCACCTTTTAACTGATGTACTTTTGTCCCACTAACCTGGCTTTGAAAAGGAATGACCTTAGCAGAAAAACAAAGGCAAGAGACAGAGGAGAGAGGATATTATACTCTGAATGCAGTTTTTACCATCTTCAGAGTCGATTGTAGGACAATGTGAAGTCACAGATTGTCAGCAGTATTTTAAACATTTTCTCTCTCTTCATCACCTCCCCCCCTTTCAATACTCAATTATTTATTTGCTTATGCTTTGAGGACTACATATCATTTCATGGAGCTGCAAGATTTTTTTTCTCTTCCCTTACATTTTTTTTCTTTATCATAACTTTTCTTCTTGTGAGATGTTTTTAGATGCAGCTTTTAATAATGCTTCTGCCTACGCCTTTTCCTTGGAGAGGTAGTGGAACTATGGCTATACAATGTTTCATGTACAGAGAGGTGATATGTTGGTTGATTTGGTTTCATTATTTTCCCCTTATTTCAAGACATGCTGCATTATGTAGATAAATGAGGATGGAAGAAATAAAGAGGAACGGTGGAAAGTACCAATTACCAAATTTAGTCTTGAAATCAGAAAAAAATTCTTTTCAAATATAGATAAAAAATTATAGTTGTCAGAAAGTGGAATGATCTTCCTTGCAAGGTGCTAGATTCCACCCCATTGAAGGTTTTCAAGCATGACCACTTAACAGGGAGAGACATCATGGCAACTAAGGTTCCTTCCGCTTCTCAGATTCCCTGATTCTGATTATCCTGGAAAGGATCATAAGGCCAAAGAACTGATTAGAATGCAATGAATGTAAGATGAGCTCGGTATTCTGATTGGAGCTTAGAGAGAGATGAAAATGGGGTCCTGAATTGTTTTGCCTAATTTCCCTGAAGCACCAATAACTCTGAAGTCAGTCTCAGAAGTTAAAGTCAGAAAGATGCTATTATGGCAACATAGATTGAAGAGATCTTAGACATCATTGAGTCCAAATACCATATTTTGGATGAGGTAATTAAAGCACAGAGAGGGCAAGTGACTTTCCCAGGTAATTGTCTGAAGAGTGACTCAGACGCTGGCATTCCTGTCCCCAAGTCTGGTACTCTACCCATTAGGCAACACTGTTTCTACATGTAGAGCACAGCTGAAGATAGCCAGTTGATATTTTAGGAAGCAAAAATCTGATGTATTTATAATCAATTATCAACATATATTATAAGTTGATAATTCTTACTTGTGTCATATAGATAAATGAATGATTTAGCTTCCACTTCATTTTTTTTTTTGTTATTTTCACATGGCTTTAAAGTCATAGTAGATGATTTCACCCAGTCCTTTGATTTTGCATATGAGAAAACTGAGGCTCAGAGAAGTTACCTGACTTGTCCAAGGTCATACACAGAGGTAGGCTTTGAGTCTCTGTTCTCTGACTACAAATCCAGGGTTCTTTCCCCTATACTATGGTGACATTTCTTAGAAAGTTGAAAGAAAATGGGGTATAACATGGGGGATTATGGACTCCAGTAGTATGTATATATTTTTTCTTTTGTAAAATGTAAGTTTGGTCAGACTTTAAGGCTTCAGGTCAACCAAAAATGGTCAGTATGATCATAAATAAATATGAACATTATCCTTTCCTATAAAATTAGAAATACTGGAGTAAAAAAGACAGCTTTAGGAATATCGGCTATAAAAGAAAAGGACATAGCTGTACCATAAAACAAACCATAGGGAATGCCGCTACAAATATTCATTGTTTCCATGGCCACATATGAAAAGTGAGAGTCTGCAGTGCATACTATGTTACAAAAAAAAAAAAAAGAAAAAAAAGGAAACATTTTAATCACCTGACTGGAATTAAAAAACTCCTCCCCCCCAAAAAAATGGGTACATAGTATATCAACTTGTGAAGAAAAAGGCTGACCTTTTAAATTGTTTGACAATTACAACAATAGTTAAACATTTTGCTTTTTAGAAAAAAAATTCCAGTTAGTGTGCCTAATTTGTAACTTCACAGTGAAGGTTCAGAAAATATGGTAGTGTGGACAGATCCTGAGCCCAGTTGACCTATCTCTGCAACCAGCCTTCCCCTTTGGTTTGTGTGTGTCCATACAGTCTTTTGGAGCACAGTCCCAAATTGTGGCAATGTCCCAAATCACAGGATTAATGTGTCTACTAACAGACCTCTTCTGCCTCCAGAATGAAGAACTCCTTGCTAATTTCTCTTCAAGACACCAGCTTAATTGCATTTTAAACAAATGGGCTGCTTTGCTGGCCAACTTTTAAATGAGATAACAGCAATGTTCACTCTCCAGCAGTGATGAGTGCCTTGCAGTTGATTCAAAACTCTGTTCAATAACAGGTTTAATCTCACACCAGCAGATTTACTGCAGTATAAACTGCCACTGAGCTCATAATTAGTAAAACAAAAAAAAAATAAAAATCCAACCTACTAAATATTATTTTCCAAAGCAGCAGGCTATGTTTTAGTGGAAAATTTTAGTCCTGTTCTTTGTGTGTTTTATTGATTTTATGTATGATATTGGGAATTCATGCTATGATTTAAGATAATGGTCTATATCGATCACGTAAGCAGTTGCTTAGCTCTCCGGTAACAAACCGATGCTCCCATTCACAGAATATGTGAGACAGACAGCCGGGGAAACTACAGTGCTTCTTGTCTTAATGTTCTCTCTCTCTCTCTCTCTCTCTCTCTCTCTCTCTCTCTCTCTCTCTCTCTCTCTCTCTCTCTCTCTCACTCTCTCTCTCTGTCTCTCTCTCTCTCTCCAAAAGCGTATTCACTGCTGGAAAACAACAACAGAACACATTTGTGCTACTGATACAATCTTCTCGTAATTTTCTTTGTTGTTGCTATTAGTGGCCAATTGTGATTCAGTAAAACCCTGTTCAACAACCAGATGTTACAGAGTACATCTCTGTTTGTAGCATCAAAACAAATATTAATGAGATAATTGGAATGATTAAGGGAAAGAGGCGGCTTCAAATCTATTTGTTTTTGAACGTATGTGGTTTTGCTCTCTTGAAATGTCTGGTTTCAGCTGTATTCTATTAAGCTGGAGGGGCCATTACTTCTAGGAGAAACATGGCTTTATGTGACTAGGTGTAAAGACCCATGTTACCAATTTCCAAGAAGGCTCATGGGTAAATATCAATGAGGGAAAGTTTACATGCAAATTTGGTTAAAAGCAATGTTCAATCTGATTCAGGTGCAAAAATGTAAGCCAAACAAATGTACCTTGAATGTCTGTGCAGCTGTATCCAGATGCAAAGTAACAGCTTTATGGGATTATTTTCATTGTAGATGTTTTTATGAAAATGTGAATGAGTAAGTTATTAACAAATAACTTGTGCATCCATATCCTTGTCACCAACATTTTCCAAGTGGAAATGATTTGTCTTTAATCCAAGCAAGCTCACCTAATATCACTTAAACATGTAAGAATGGGCATGTAGAGTGACTTTTATTTCTAGCATTAACCTTTGGATAATGAGTGCTCCATTGGATGGAATGGGACTGCTGTGCCAATGATTTTTTTAAACCCCCCAAGCAAATTAAACTTTAATGAATCAGACATCATAATCTTCACAGACAATTGCAGATTTTTTCTTAAAAAGAAATAACAACAAAATAAACACAATTTTACAAAGAAAAGCCTTTGACTCCCTGGGTCTATTAAGTGCTTATGAAAAGGAAAAGTCTTTATCTTGATTGAAGCAGTTTCAGTATTCTGTCCAGATTTAGAAGTAAAAAGGAAACAGCTACGTATCTCCAGCTCTGTCACTGACCTAGTGGCAGAGATCTTATGTCTCAGGTTTGGGTTTTTTTTGTGTTTTTTTTTTGTTTGGGGTATTTTTTTGTTGTTGTTTTATTTTGTTTTTTAATGAAGTCATTTATCATATGCAGACAATACTCTAGCTCCTTGAAAGCATAAGAGTGCTTCTACCTTGGCACAGGATTCTTTTTGTTCATTTATTAGCAGGTGGCAGAGAGTTAAAAAAAGGCACAGAGATATCTCCCTTCATTCTTACATTTCCAATTTCTATATTGCCAAATTTTCTAATATTGATAATGATATCTGACCTATATGTAGAGATATGCATGTATTAGATATATATATATATACTTACACACACACATATATATATATTTACAAACATATATGTCACTTTAGAATTTTAAAACCTTTTCAATCTATTATCCCAATTGATGTGCTATGTGGTTGCAGCATGCTGTATACTGGCAGAGAATGGCACACTTGATTAGAGTCAGAAGACTTGAGTTTCAAGTCTTATGTTTGACACACATGGGATTTGCGACCTTGGGCAAGTCATTTATGTCTCAGTGCCCTATGCAGCTCTCAAAGATTAAAACTGGAAGAACAATTCCCAGATCTGCTTTGCTATAGGGAGTTTCCAAACCCTTTTTGACTTCCTATAGTCATGAAATCAAAGATCTAGACCCAAAATGGTTGAAGCCAATTGGGCATCAGGATGACATATAATAGGCTTTCTGACTTTAGAGGTACTTCCTATGATCCCCAAATCAGCAAAGTGCCTATTGCTTTTTTGAATCTCTACTGAGAAATCTTTTAGATTCTTCTGCAAAAAAATCATTCAATGCTGAAACTAATTTGTGAAAGAATTCATATGAAACACTTTGGGTTTGTGTGTATTGTTAAAGAAGGCTTAAATGTGTCCTTAGATTAATTTAAAAGAATAAAAGACTAAATCCACTATTTTCTTTCCTTTCCTTGCATTTCCATCCCTCTATCCTCCTCTTCTCCTTTTCCCTCATGCAGTACTTAGGAATATGCCCCTCAGTCTCCTCCACGACTCTCTTGACTTTTGCTTGAGTAGAAAGCTGTGCATCATTTTATGTAGGTCTTTCTATGCATCTCTTTATTCATCAAATTTATCATATCTTACAGCACAATAATATTTGGTTAGTTATTCCCCACTCAATGGGCATCCACTTTCACTCCAATTCTTTGTTATCACAAAAACTGTTGCTATAAATATTTTCGTGTCAATGGGGACATCTTATCAGTGCTCTCTTTGGGTTTTAAGCCTATTAGTGGAATCTCTGAGTCAAAGACTATGGGCATTTTAATAATTTTAATTGCATAATTTTAAATTGCTTTTTAAAAAGGTTGTACTGATTTTTAGCTTCACCACCAATATACTAATAAACCTGTTTCCCTCCAGCCCCTCCAACACTGACTATTCCTGTCCTTTGCCATCTTTGCCAATTCTGAAGATGTGATGTGAAACTTCAGGGTTTTTCTGATTGGTATTTCTCTTACTGTTATTGATCTGGAACATTCTTTCATGTAATTGTTAGTGGTTTGTGAATCTTTGGAAAACTGTTTCTTCCTATCCTTTGGACATTAATCTACTGGCAAATAGCTTCTGGTTTTTAATACAGGGTATCTCCACGAAAATCTTTTGACAATTTTAAGCTCAGATAGACAGATAGACTAGGACAGCTAGGTGGCACGGTGGATAGAATGTTGGACCTGAGGTTAGGAATACCTAAGTTCAAATCCAGCCTCAGTTATTTGCCTCTGGGTAAGTCATTTAACCTTGTCTGCCTCAGTTTTCTCATCTGTAAAATGAGCTGGAGAAGGAAATGGCAAGTCACTTCGGTATCTTTGGCAAGAAAATCTCAAATGGGGGTCACAAAGAGTTGGACGTAACTGAAATGACTAAAGAACAACAGCTATAACAAGATAGAAAAATTTCCCATTTTAATGATTCTCTTTTTTCCCTAGGTATACTAATTTTGTTTTATCTACTTAAGAGAATACATATTGTAAAATGACAGACAAAAAGGACAGCTCAAAAGAAGAGATGAAAAGACACCTTTACCCCACCTCTTTGAAGAGGTGGGAAGGACACAAGTTGTTTTTTTTTAATTAAGCTTTTTTATTTTTAGTTTACAACACTCAGTTTTGCACATTTTTGAGTTCCAGATTTTCTTCCCCTCTCTCCCCACACCCCTCCCCCCCGCCAAGACGGCATGGAATCCGATCTATCTCCTGCATACAACTTCACATTAAACTTATTTATACAATAGGAAAGTTGTAAAGAAGAGTTATGACCAATGGAATGACTCATGAAAAAGAAGAAACAAAACCAAAAAAAAGAGAGAGAGAAAAGAAAGCAAGTAGTTTTCCTCACTGCATTCAGACTCCATAGTTCTTTCTCTGGATGTAGATAGCTCTTTCCATCATGAGTCCTTTGGAATTGTCTTTGAACCTTGTGTTGCTAAGGAGAGGCAAGTCTATTGAAGTTAGTCATTACAGAATCAGTATATCTGTGTTTGTGTACAATGTGCTCCTGGTTCTACTCCTCTCACTCAGCATCATATCATATAGGTCTTTCCAGGTTATTATGAAGTCCGTATCTTCCCCATTTCTTATAGCATAATAGTATTCCATTACATTCCCATACCACAACTTGTTTAGCCATTCCCCAGTTGATGGGCATCCTCTTGATTTCTAATTCTTTGCCACCACGAAAAGCTGCTATAAATATTTTTGTATATACAGGTGCCTTTCCCACTTGTGTGATCTCTTTGGGATATAGCCCTAAAAGTAGTGTTACTGAGTCAAAGGGTAAGCACATTTTTGTGGCCCTTTGGACATAGTTCCACATTACTCTCCAGAATGGCTGGAACAGTTCACAACTCCACCAACAATGTAACAGTGTTCCAATTTTCCCACATCCTCTCCAGCATTTATCACTTTCCTGTTTTGTCATGTTAGCTAATCTGACAGGAGAGATGTGGTACCTAAGAGTTGTTTTGATTTACATTTCTCTAATCAATAGTGATTTAGAGCATTCTTTCATATGCCTATAGATATCTTTAATTTCTTCCTCTGAAAACTGCCTGTTCATATCCTTTGACCATTTCTCAATTGGGGAATTGGAACTAGGACACAAGTTTTATATGTAACACACCTTTAGAATCTTTCAATGTATTATTTATATTTGTTCTTCCTCCTCTTTATTTTCTCTTAGAAATACTATCATATTGAATGGCTGTCTACGGAGGAAGAGGGGAAGGATACCAGGGGTACATATGGTGATATTTTAAAAAAAATCATTATCAAATAGATTTTTTTTTCTGCTTTTTGGCAGGGCAATCGGGGCTAAGTGAGTTGCCCAAGGTCACACAGCTAGTACATGTGTCAAGTGTCTGAGGCCGGATTTGAACTCAGGTCCTCCTGACTCTAGGGCTGGTGCTTTACTCACTGTGCCACCTAGCTGCCCCAAATAGAAAAAAAAAATTAAAAATAAACCAAAAATTACAGTATTAAACAATAGAACAAGAATATAGCCCAAATCACCTATTTGTTGTAGTGGTATTTGATTATATTCAGGACAATAGCCAATTTTCATCCACTTAGTTTTTCCTATGCAGATTGTTAGGATACTTTCAGTAATTACAAATCTCACTGAGATATCATTCTGGAGCTTGACTACTCAGTAGAACATTATCCATAAACAGGGGCCTCAGAAGGACCTCAACACATGATGGAATGTGAGCTCCTTGAGGGAAAGGACTGTTCCATCTTTATTTTTGTTTTTCCAGGGTCTAGCTTATTGTTTCCTCTTTCCTTACCCTCCCTTCATCAGGGAGACTTTCTCGGGTATTTGTTTTTCATCCTAAAAACCTCCTTTTTCTGAATTTTTATTGGATTTTCAGTCAGTTCTACCGTTTAATACCTAATACTTCTCAACTCTTTCCTGTGTGTTAGTTCCTTTAACCAAACAGGCAGTAAAGATTTTCACACCATGACTTGTGTCAGAGAGATGATTTCTGTTCATGTTGCATTTGAACTAGGTAGTCTCTGAGGGTCCCTGCTAAGACTCTAATTCTGTGAATTAGCAGCTAACATTTGCATAGTACTTTAAGGTTTCAAAGCACTTCACAAATATCTGTTTTATCCTCATCATGCCCATTTTATAGATGGGGAACCGAGGCAGATAGAACTTAAATAATGTACCCAGGGTCACACAGCTGTCTAACTGTCTAAAGCCAGATTCGAATTAAAGTTTTCCTAACTTCAGGTTCGGTGCTCTATCCACTACAATATGCAAATACCTAGGAATTCATTTTAATACCAGGGCTATCCCAACACAAACATCTAGACAGGTAGATAAAGAGCATGTGTGAAGGGTAGGCAATCAGGAAGAGATGGGCATATTGTGTCATTAATCTAGAACTAAAGGCTGGAGCAAATTGTGAAAGGTTTTAAATGAAGGGCAAAACTGAAGTCTGATGGTAGGTTTAGTGCCTTTTTGAGCATTAGTATGATTTTGTGGGGGACAGCTAGTCATCATAATGCATAGAGTGCTGGGTCTGGAGTCAGGAAGACTCATCTTCCTGAGTTCAAATCTGGCCCCAGACACTTACTATGTGACCCTGAGCAAATCACTTAACTCTGTTTGCCTCAGTTTTGTCATCTGTAAAATGAACTGGAAAAGCAAAACCACTCCAATATCTTTGCCAAGAAAACCCCACAACTAAATAGCAGCAACAACAACAAATTTGTAGAGTGCAAGGAACTTATAAGAGAGGATTCAATCTTTTTTTCATAAAGGACATTTTCTTCCCCAATCAATTCATTAAGTTCAGTACTAAAACAATATTGCTCTGTCCCAGATATCATTAAACTAAACATAAGACACACACGCACATGATATGAAATAACACATGAATTTAAACATGTGGGCTTTCAAGCCTCAACATTTCAAAATACCCAATACTATGTTTTATAAGAACCCAGAGAATTTCCTGAGTTCGATGTTAATATCACCATCTCCATCTGGGAAACAGATGCAAATGATGCTCTTTGTCTGCCTGGTTTAGTTAATGCTGTCCTCCTGTTGTACATGAAAGAGAGAATTTTCCTGAGGATACTTCCATCTCACAAACCCCAAGCTGCACTCTCAGAAGTTGGTTCCTTCTTTGATTTACCCTCTCTGTTGCAAAGGGTTGTGGCCCCTTCTGTCCCACTTCCAATCCTCTGGTGGACCCATTAAGGTATCTTAGGAAATGAAATCTCTGAAAGTTCTGAATCTTTGTTTCCTTCCTCTCCACACCCAAGTAAACCTTCACTGAGGTCAAATTAGCTGTGCCAACCACTTATACAGTCTGCATTCTTTGGCAATTCAGTTTTCCATAATCCAAACAAAGAATGGCTAGCTCAGATTCTTCAAGTCCACTACAGTTTGGAATTGGACTAAATTACTCCAGGGAGTAGAGATTGGGATATCATTAATAGGGACATTCACTTCAGTTGGTACACTAATGCCAGTATACCTATAAACTCTCTACCTGCCGTAGGGTAGCTGGTGGACAGACAGAAAAACAAAATAACAGCCAAAGAGAAGCTAGTTCATTAGATATTGTCATTTTCTAGAGGACAATTTATTAATTTAAAAAAGATGTACTATTCCAATACTCCTTAATGGTTCTGACAAGATGTTCCATGTTGAAGGAAGACCTGTGTTCCAGGTCTGTCTCTCAAAAAGACCAAGCCAGTCACCACCTTTCAAGGCTCCAGGCACCACTCTAAGATAGTAACTAATGCCAGAAGAAAGAGCCTTTAATAAAAATTGATTTTCTTATATATAACACCAATGATATATACACACACACGTACAAGAAACAGAGGGGCAGTTAGATTGCACAGTGGATAGAACACTGGCTGTGGAGTCAGAAAGACCTGAGTTCAAATATGCTGTCAGATACTCACTAGCCTGGAGAGGAGAGTGAGAAAGAGGGGAAGGGGTGGAGGGGGGGGGAGACAAAGAGATGGAGACAGAGAGACAGGCAGAGATATGGGGGGAGACAGAGAAATGGGGAGAGAGGGAGGGAGGGAGGGAGAGCGGGAGAGAGAGAGAGAGAGAGAGAGAGAGAGAGAGAGAGAGAGAGAGAGAGAGAGAGAGAGAGAATAAATTAGTCAGTGTTGGCTCTCAAGGATTTTGCATTCTAAAAGGGGGAAACTCCACATTTCGGGCTGTGATCTTCCTGGGAAAGAGCAGTCAGTAAGTCACTAAACATTTATTAAGTTCCTACTAGTGCCAAGCACTGTGCTAAACTCTGAGGACATTAAAAGAGGCAAAAGATAGTTCCTGATCTTGGGAAGCTCATAATCTAATGAGGGAGACTAGAAAAACAAACACATATGTGCAAATAAGTTATACATACATACATACATACATATATGTGTATATATATATATATGTATATATATATATATATATATATATATATATATATATATATATATATATATATATATAATAAGAAACACTTAATAGAAGGCAGGAACTAGTATAAAGCAAGGTTGGGAAAGGCTTCCTGTGGAAGTAAAGATTTTATTTGGGACTTAAAGGAAGCCAGGGAAGGAGATGAGGGAAAACATTCCAGGTATGGGGGAATAGACAGAGAAAAGGCCTGGAGTCCAGAGGTGGAGTGTTTTGTTTCTGGAACACAAAGGAAGTCAGTGTTGCTGGATCAAAGAGTATGTGTTATAGAGCAACATGTAAGAAAACTGGAAATTTGGCTTTTGGTGATACGTTATAAAGGACTTTGAATGACAGATTTATTTTCTATTTCATTCTGGAGGCCATAGGGAACCACTGCAGTTTTTTGAATGGTGGGTGACATCTTTGGACCTGTGATTTAGGAAAATCATTTTAGTAGCCAATAGATGGTAGGAGGATGGATTGAACTGGGGCCCACCAGCAGGCTATTTCAATATTCCAGGTGTGAGGTGATGAGGGCCTGAATTAGTGTGGTGGCAGTGGCAGAGGGAAAAAAGGGGTAGGAGTATTGTAAAGATGTTGTAAAGCTGAAATCAACAGGCAAGGAGTGGTGATGGTGGTGGTAGTGGTGGTGAGAGATAATGGAGTTCAGAATGATATCTAGTAACAGGGTTATTGAATGGAGCCAGAAGATAAATAAATGACAGATATGCCCTTCCCAAGAGTCATAGATTAATTTGATTATTGTTCTTGTGGAAGGAGATAGAAAGCATGAGTATCTTTGGGGGGTAGTTCACTGAACTTACAATACCGTGGCATGAAATTGAAATATTGGTCCTAGTGTGAGTATTAGAGGTCCAGTTGGGAGGGTACTATGACAGGAATGGCAGATCTCGAAAAGATGGCAAGAATTTGACATGTCTTGGTAATTGGGGCTGGCTAGATCCAGAAAGTTCTTGCTGGATTTCTTATACCAATAAAACCAAAGCTAAAATCACAGATCTCTCTATCAGTCAATGCACAAGTATTTCTTAAACACCTACTATGTGCTAGGCATGAGGGACTACAAAGATAAAAAATGAAATAGACCTTTCTCTCAAGAAGCTTACATTTACAGATGTATGTGTGTGTGTGTGTGTGTGTGTGTGTGTGTATACCTACACACCCACTGACCTATAAATGGATGCAGAATATCTCAGATATTTGAATAGGTACTAAGGATCACACAATTTTGTTTGTTTGTTCTTTAAGTCATCAATATAAATTAATTTGACTATTGGTACTATGTGCATGATCCTTGTCAATGAATCTATGGACATGTTGCTGGGAGAGCTGAATAATGTCAATTTTGACAGTATAAAATAAACCAAAAATAAATAGAAAGATGACTCACAAATACTCTTGGGAGAAGAAAATAAAGGGATGATAAGAGTGGGTTTTATTGTACATGCAGGGACAAAAGAGGCATTATTCTGTGGGATATTAGATCATCATTTGTTGCCATAAGTATCTGTAGAATGACTACCATGTAGATAGTTGTGGTTTATGCCCCAGTACCAGGACACTGAAGTGCTAGAGAAATTCTACAAAGAACCTGATAAGACCTCCTCCCCACCCCCCAAATCAAGCCAACACATAACCTGGCACTTGGTGACTTCAATGCAAATATGAGAAAAGGCGAGAATGAGAAAAAAATATACTGAAAGGATGTTTCTAGAGGAAAGGTAATGATGAAAAAAGAGGGAAAGATTATGGATTATCCAGAAGCTTCATGTCTTTATACCAAGAAAGCTTTCTTTGAAAAAAAAGGAATTGGTATTTGCTAAACATATAATGCACCAAATAACAAAAGAATGAATGAGATAGGTTATATTTCAACAGACATTAAATGATTTGTTATTGGCATGAGAGTTTTCCTGAATCAGCTACCTGTGTATAGTCAGATGATTGACTCTCTCATAGCTAAAATACGAATAAGTAAAACGACAACAACGTATACACAAAAAGAAGAAAGGATAATAACGATTAAACATTATATGGCGTACAATCAAATTGAATTATCCCTGAGGTATCTTTAAAGATATTAGAAAATCCAGATGAAACTGATCAGAAAAATGACACTGTGTAGCCAGAATGGACTTTGTTTTCTTTGAATGACTCAGCTTGCCTCGTTGAGCTTCCCTGGACGCTGGGGCTTGCTCTTCCGGGGCAGGGCCAGAGCTTCCTGTGTGATGAGTCGTGGGGCTGGCTGAGGGGAAGTGTGTTAACGTGGTCTACGCTGGGGGAAGGGCCAAGTCAAGAACCAATCGGCCCTGGTTGTTCAGGCGGCGCTTGATGATGTCAAAAACTCTATAAGAGGGGAGAGGACAGCTTGAAGATCCTCCTTTCCTTTTCCAGTTGGAGCCACAGACACCTACAGCCGAAGCTGAGCTGCCGGTAGCAGAGCTGACTAGAGGCTAGTGGGTAATCTTCTTACCGTAGAGGGGAAGCATGTATACGATTTTGCCTTATACCATCTTGCTTCTCTGTGGCCTCCTGGTTACCCTTATAAGGCGGACTTATTGGGCCTGGAAGCTTTTGATGAAAATATCAAAATGGGGATGCTGGTTTGTGGGCTTGTTATTGTGGAGTGTAAATACATGCTTTAGTTCTCCTGCCTTCTGCCTTATATCCTGTGGTTCCGGACCTTTTAGGCACATATGAGATTCTCTTTGAAATCATAAATTCTGCCTTCCTAATATACACTGTTACCAGCTGTTGAACCAATATGGGTTAATTGCTACACCAAGAAAACCAAAAAAGGAACTCAGAAAGCATGCTAATCAGTAAACATAAAAATAATGATGACAATAATAAAAATAAGTAACATGTATATAGCACTTACTATGCGCCAGGCAATGTGGTAAACACATTATAATCATCATCTCATTTGATCTTTACAACAACTCTGGGAGGTAGGTGCTATTGTATTATATAGATCAGGAAACTAAGAAAAACAGAGGTTAAGTGACTTGACCAAGGTCACACAGCTAATAATTGTCTGTGGCTGGATTTGAACTCAGGTCCTCCTGACTCCAGGCCCGACAGCTATATCCATTGTATTCCCTAACCAACTTATTTGCAAAACAGAGACCAATTACTACCAAAGACAGCACCTGGTAGGAATTTAAACTTGTTTATAGAATCTCAAAAAGGATGATGAACAGTTATGAGCATTATCATCTCATGAAGAATAAGGAGGTAATTGAGGGTAAAACTGGTTTAAAGAAAGCTTGACAAGACCTTCAACTAAATAAAGTCATCCCAAGGGCATTTAACAACAAAAATGGGGGGGGGGGCGGAGTATATAACCAATAAACAAACAAATAAATAAACTGAGGGAATAATTGAAAAATCACTTTAAATCAACTACCTTTTTATCACAGATGTTGTAACTTTATACTTGGACCTTACACCACAGTCCCAGATTTGTTTAGAGCAGAATTAGAAATGACTCTAAAGAGAACAGACATGGGAAAAGCAGTCAGATTAAACTAAGAGCATAAAGATTAGTTCTTTGTTGGTGGTGATACAGTTATGATGACTGGGGACCAACATACATGGAATCTTAAAGAGAAAAAGGCACCAAAGGAAAGGGGGAAAATACTTAACTTTATTAACACTGAAAAAATGGATGACTAAGAGAACATTAATAATTACCAACTTTGATGCAATATTCTTATGAGAGTTATCCATACACAAATCATGATGTGAGTATTAGTGTGGCATAAATGAGCTTTTATAGGCAATATTCAACAATGGATGACATTTTTCAATTTCACAATTAATAGAAAGATATAAAAATGTTGCTTATCATTTGATTAAGAAAAATCATTTCACTTGGTAGAAAAAATATTTCTGTATAAGTATTTTTATAACTCAAAATTCATTGGAGGAGATAACCACATAAATAAACCTATTATAAGATCCTCTAATAACAGACATCAAAAAAAGCATATAACAGGGAAAATCTGAAAATGAAGGATGGTGGTCACCTTGTTTAAAGAGTTCTAGTGCAGAATCCAGGTGGAAGAAGGATTTTCCATGAATAGTGGGGTCTTCTGGATGTTCCATTTTGTGGATGACATAGTGTTGACTGTATCAAGCACAAAAGCAATGAAGAGCCTCCTAGAAGATATCTGTAGTCACTCAAAGGATCCTGACTACCCACATGGGAATGACCAAATGGACAAGTCGTATCTATTGCTCAGATATAAAAACACGTTTGACTAGGCAGCCAAGCAAACTTATCAACAACATGCATGTGTAGGACAGACAGGACAGATGGACAATGGGTTATGTTAAGTGTTGAACAGGAGACAAATAGATTTGGATGGGAATCAGACTTTGGGAAATTGTAAAGCTCTTTTCCTGACTCCAAGATTCCTAAGAAAGCAAGGGTCTATCTTTTTTAATGCTAACATTTTATTAGCATTGTTATATGACCTCTAGTATGGAAAATCACTACCCCTGAAGAATTTTAGTTTGGGGTTGTCACACAGAAAAGCATGGAGTGACACCTAATAAGTGTAGGCAGGTTACAACATAATCCAACAAGGGGTTTTAGGGTAGATCTGGAGTAAAGGAATGTTATCAAGGAATTGTGGGATAGGAGGGTAAGATAAGTTGGTCATGTGGCAAAGGCAAAGCATGACAGGTGGACAGCAAGAGTGTTCCACTGATACCCTTGCAATGTTGGGAGAAAATGAGGAAGGCTTCTGTAGTACTGAATGGATCCCCTATGATGAGAGAAATGCACAGAAATACAGAGGAATGTCAGGCATGGATTATAATAGGTTGAAATCTGCATCACTGAAAGGAAGGGAACTCTTGGATCAGTGAGGTCATGGATCCATGATTATTTTAAGATATTCTGTTACTTAATCATGCAATGTCTGCAACAACATACGTAAGTAGGTATGTACATATATATATATATATATATATCCATATATGTATGTATATATGAATAAATATAGTTGTATATATGTTTATAATATATGTAGGTGTCAATACGGCATATATATTTACATACATATATGCATATACACACAGGGACAATACCTGTGACTTCATTGGTACAGGGAACTCACCTGAGTTGATTGAGTATAGACTGCCACTTTTTAAACAGTTTGAGAGAGCTGCTTAGAAACCAGTGTGTCAAACTCTCATCAGCCTGCTGAAGTTTAACCAGAAAGTGATTAAAAGATTATTGAGAAATATTGAAGAAAATAAAAATATAACTTAGATAATGTTAATTTTTGTTTTTATGAGATGATATGAAGCATAAAGGAATTGATTCTATTTAAATTTTACATCAGTGACTAGAACTCTGGGAAGTCAAATAATTTTTCTCGATAAATAATGTGTTTCAAAGTTGGGACTTGAACCCATTTCTTTCATGCTGCCTTTCATATACATTTTATTTATAAGCCACTGTGTATACGTATAGGTGTCTTTATATTCAGTCCAGTTCTGTGATATCATTTCATTAATATAGAAAACTCCTTGGTGGAAACTCCAATGCAGATGGGCAACTATTGGACAAATTTCAAACTTAGAGTCACCACAGGTGTTGACACATTATATAACATTAGTGGGTTGCAAAGCCAACTTTGTCTCCAAGGTGAGATTTGAATGCAGGTCTTCTGAAAATCAATGCCAGTTCCCCAACCACCCTGACACTCTGTCATATGTTTCTATATATACATATTTGTAAATTAAGCCTTTCCAGGAGATTAAAAAACAAACTTCTACTCAATTATAGAAAAAAAAAAACAACTTTTTTCCAGCTCCCATAATTTACCATGGACCTATCCACATTCACCAGGTCAACCTAACTTTGCCCATGGTCTCCTATTGCTCCCCAGAACATTTGGCTTTGAAAACACAAGCATTTGCCTGCAGCTAATGCTTCAGAGCAGACCCATAAATACAAATTCCCATGAAAGCCTAACAACAAGCTAATAAAAAAAGAAAGGCAGTGATTATCCTTTGGCCCACAGACTGACTTATGGCAGGCCCTGGGCACATGGCCACGTGCTAACTTGCATGGGCCTCAGCATGAACTGCTCTACAGAGTTGCATCAATGCAAAAAGCTTTGGATGAAAAAGGAAAATTAAACAAACAAACAACAAAAAGCAACAACAAAAATCCAACCTGTTTTTTAAAGGGTCAAAAGGGTTCTGCTTTGGAGGATCCTTGATGGCCTGCCAAGCCCATAATTGTGGATTTCTGTTTATGCCATTCCTTTTGACATAGAATAACACAGCTGTACAAAAACTCATTTGCTTTAGGGTGACTATTCTGTTTGGATTAATTGACTAGGGAGATTAATATTTACACTACTTCCTCATTGCCACTGAAATGTTAACTATATTGTATAAAATCCATTAAGTACTGAACAACGCTTTAGAAACTACTGTAAGTTGGTCTGTTTCTAAAATTATGCTTTCCCTGGGTTATGAGAAGCTCAAGAACCCTTGCTTTATGGGTCTGAAAAGGCAAGTACATTTATTTCAGCCTTGGGAAAAGAGTTTGCGACAGGGGAGGTTGGAAATGTTTCCTTTCTTGTGTTTTAAAGGGGGTAAATTTATTTAGAGGCAATGGGTCACATTCAAAAGAGAGTCAGCCTCAGTGCCAGAGGAACCTGGGTTCAGGGCCTGCCTGTGACACATACCAGCTGGGTGACCTTGCAAGTCACTTAACCTCTGAGTGCTCAGTCAAGAGAAACTGGAAACTGAGGGTTATACTATAGTTTATTCAGGCACCAGTTTTCTGGGTAAGTGCTGAATCAATGAAGTGAAAGATTTACCAAAGAAAGCCATTCTTGAACTTGATTGATATCATTAAGAGGGACATAAGGAAGCTTGCATACTTTTTGTTTGTTTGTTTGTTCTCTTATTTTCTTTCTGCCATAAATCTACATAAGCAAAAGGAAAAGGACGATTAAGATGATTGCCCCTAGCATTAAGATCTGATTTTTTTCAGTTTTTTTAGATATTATAGTGAGAGACAAGCAAGATAGTTCATCTAACATGATTTATTAATGCTATTAGAACGCTATATAAATGCCAGCTATTATATTTTTACAGTCAGTTGGAGAAATTTATCCAGGCACATCTGCTTTTCAACCCCAGACCCTTGATGAAATCACAAGAACAGAAAACAGAGACTGCATTATATCTAATGTGTTAAAGTATAAAGATGTGTCTACCCTCTATTACTACTTTAAACATACTCAGAAATTGTCTTTGATGGATTTGGAGAACAATTAGCTATTGGCTGGCAAAGGAAAGGTCAAGACCATGGTAACCTTTAAAAAGCAGTATTTATACCTAACAAATAATTACAGTCAAGGTAAGATACCTCTGAGGGGTGGTGACTCCACTAAACACAGAAGAAAGCTAGCTATGGAGGAAGAAGGACCCAGCTTTTTGAGAGGGGTTCATTCACTCTCAGGCTTTCTCCTTGTACATCTCTCTACCAGAGAGTATTTGTAAGTATTTATTTCCTTCCTTCCCACATACATTCACCATTGTGCTTCCTAGTTGAGCCACCCAGCAGGAAGGAGGCACCATACCCAGCAATGAGTAAACCCAGAGTCAAGAGTCAAGGAAGGAGGTGCCTCTGAGGACAGTGAACACTGGCAGTAGAGAAGAGAGCCAAATCAACCTTGGAAGCAGAGAACTGAGTTGCAGAGAGGAATAAACCAAGAGACCCTAACTAATTAACCTGATCGACAGGGAGTCTGTGTGTCAGGGGTTAAGTGTGGAGTGGGAGTGGAACAGTGTGAGGATACCATAAGAAGAAAAAGAACTTCAGGTCCCTAAGGTGCCAGAGAAGTAAGTTGCCTTTTGGAACAGTAAAATAGAAGATAACTGATTTAGAAATTATCTAAAATAAAGGATATTAATGAAACACATCACCTCCAAGAAAGCTGTAAAATTATTAATACTTCTTTGCCCAAAATGAAGGAAGAAGATTGATAGGTTTTCCCAGACTGCATGATAAACTTGTTAAAAAAAAACAAATACTTATGGAATAAATAGGTAACACTTCACAAAGCCAGACAATAGGAACAAGTGACAGGATTTATCAAATGCATCTGATATAATTTACTTCCAAATGGAACTTAGTTAAGATTCAATTTAAAAAAAATCACTTCCATGAAAGATATCCACATGGCCTCAACCAAGAACACGTTGACAAGGAAGTATGGAACAAATGGCTGTCAAGTGAATTTTTTCACAAGATGCAGTACAGAAAGGAGATCTGTCTTATTCATCAGTATAGATTTTGAAGGGAAAGGGTAGAAACAACATAACATTTTACTGCAGGTTACAAACATGTAATCCCTACCAAATAAAGGCATACCTCAGAGATATTGTGGGTTCAGTTCCAGACCACTGCAATAAAGTGAATATAACAATAAGGCAAGTCACAAAATTTTTGGTTTCCCAGTGCATATAAAAATACGTTTATAACATACTGTAGTCTATTAAGTGTGCGATAGTATTATGTCTAAAAAATGTACATACCTTAATTTCAAAATGCATTATTTGTAAAAAAGAAAATGCTAAATCGTTACCTGAGCCTTTAACAAATCATAGCCTTTTTGCTGGTAGTAGGTCTTCCCTCTATGCCAATGGCTGCTGACTGATCTGAAGAGTGGCTCCTAAAGGCTGGGGTGGCTGTAGCAATTTCTCAAAATGAGACAACAATGAAGTTTCCTGCATTGATTCACTCTTCCTTTCACTAGAACACTTAGAGGCCATTGTAGGGTTATTAAATGACCTAACTTCAATATTTTTGTGTCTCAGGGAACAGGGAGGCCCAAGGAAAGGGACAAAGAATGGTTGGTTGAGCAGATGAACACCCACATTAATCTTTTAACTTCACTGTCTCCTATTGGTGCAGTTTTTGGCACCACAAACCATTACGACAGTAACATCAAAGATCACTGATTACAGACCACCGTAACAAATACACTAGTAAGGAAAAAAAGAGTTGAACTATTGCAAAAGTTACCAAAATGTGACACAGACATGATGTGAGCACACACTGCTGGAAAAAATGGAGCTGATAGACTGGCTAAACACAGGGTTGCCGCAAACCTTCAACTTGTAAAACAAAACGAAACAATAAACACAATATCTGTGAAGCACAATCCAACGAGGTATGCCTATATCTAGAAAGATAGGATAAATTATGCAGAATTATCCATAATCTCACTATACTTCATAAACTAATAGCACACGACTAGATGATAAATAAAAATTCCAAAATATCGTCACAGACAAACATTGCCTACAACCACCTGAAACTAATACTGATATCCCCCAACTATTGTATATAAGAGTATATTGCAATACCAAATAGTCAGATCCTCCAGTCAATGTACAAAGAAAAGCTCTCAAAACATGGAAGTAAACAGAAGATTTCAAAACCATGGGGGCAGGATGAATCATCATCCTCCCCAACATCCTGTTTGCTACTGGAGTAGTCCAGATGATTGTTTCAATGAGCTTAAAGCAGATGACTTTACATCCCCAAATTTTTAATTACAGAGGAAACATTTTATCCATCTGTGAAATAGTCTGCCAAACATTAAAAATAAAATAACAATAATAAGGTAGCAACCTGTTCAAAGATAATTTTTGTCCAAAATCTATCAAATTTAAGATGAGACTGAGAAAATAATAACGAAATTGATAACACCACCAGTAAATATCTCCTGATGACTGATAAAAGTAGAGATTGCTTGAGTTTTCTTTCTAAATGTACTTAGAAAGGCAGCATAAAAGTCAATTTCCTATAATTCTAGATGAATTGGAAACTCACCAGTTATTTGATGAAATCAGCCAGTTTTAGCACTTAATTTGACTAATTCAAGTAAAAGGGAGAGAGTCAATGCTATTTTATCAGAATAAGTTAGGTAGGTGGCATTTTGTTGTTTTGTTCAATCATGTTTGACTATTTGTGACCCCATTTGGGCTTTTATTGGCAAAGATACTGCAGCTCATTTTACAGATGAGGGAACTGAGGTAAACAGGTTAAGTGACTTGCCAGGGTCACATAGTTAGTAACTGCCCAAAGCTAGATTTGAACTCAGAAAGATGAGTCTTTCCAATTTCAGGCCTGGTACTCTATTTACTGTGCCACCTAGCTACCCCAAGAAAGATGAGGACTGATAAAATGCCATTAGATTTGGCAAGTAAGAGATCATTGTTGTTCAGTTGTGCCCAACTTCTTATGGACCATGGACCATGCTGTCCATGGCATTTTTCCTAGCAAAGGTATTGCCATTTTCTTTTTCAGTGGATTAAGGCAAATAGAGGCTGAATGACTTACCCAGGGTCACACAGCTCAAAAGTGTCTGAATCCAGATTTGAACTTGGGTTTTCCTGACTCTAGGCCCAGTTCTCTATCTATTGCACCACCTAGCTGAAAATCCAAATGATACCATTTGTACCCCACTGATCAGTTCACATTTGGATTAATTTTCAGTTCTGGACACTACACTATTTAATAATGATACTAATAACTTAGAGATCTTCCACAAGATGTCATCTAGTTTGGTGATGGACTTCTGATAAATACTACATGAGGATCAGAGAAAAAAATGACAATGTTAAGTATAGAGGGAGAAAACTCAAGGGACATATGATAGCTGTCTTCAAGTATTTGAAGGACTGTCATACGAAAGGAATTAGATTTATTTTGTTAAGACCTAGAAGACAGAGTTTAGAGTAGTGGAAAAAGTTGCAAAAATACAAATGTGTCAATAAAAAAAGACTTTCTCATGATTACAGCTACTGCAAAGAGGAAAGGACTTTATTGAGATATACTAGCTTCCCTCTCTCTGGAGTACTTTTGGCAAATGCTAGATGGCCACTCATTTAATACATCATAAAACATACTTTTTTGGGGGGAGGGGAGACAAAGTGGAAATCAATGGACTCTAAGACACCTCCCATATCTGAAATTCTCCCATCTAATGAACTACCTTAATTTTCAATTTTTATTTAGCTGAGTAGTGGTGGTCACTGTTGTGGGGGGGGGGGATGCTACAGCTATTGTATATGTAGAACTTAAAATATAATCATAATTTCTTATAATTGGAGAGGTCCTTATAAGTTATTTTGTCCAAACTCTGACATAATGTATGAATAGATAATATGAGTAATCTATCCTTTTTACAGATTATGAAAATGAGTCTTAGCGAGGTGGAGTGATTTGTAGGAGCAGTAAATCATTTCACATCTCTAGGCTTCCGTCTCATCATCTATAAAATGAGGGGGCTGAACTAAATGGTCTGCAATGTCTCTTCCTGCTCTAAATCTATGACCCTATGATGCCATGTCCCCAAAGTCAAGGAGTCATTTGATTCCAAGCACAATGTCCTTCCATGATATTGAGCCAGGGCCCTGGGAAATGGTTCTATGTGAGGTAGGCAGAAATAGTATTGGGCCTGTTCCTTCAAGTAGGCAGCTGGGTGACTCTGTGGGTAGAGTACTGAACCTGGAATCAGGAAAGACTAGATTTGAATCCTGCCTCAGACATTTATTATCTTTCTCACCCTATTCAAATCTTGTAATCTCTCTGCCTCAGTTTCTTTATTTGTTACTTGGGATGATCATAGAACTAACCTCGCAGGATTATTATGAGGATCAAGTAAGATTAAATAAAAAACCAAAAAGTACTACATATATATTAGCTACTATTATTATTTCTCATGGGCAGCTTATTTTTTATGAGTGAGAAATTTCACCTTAAATTTTAGGGAAAAAAATGAAGCCCTAAGCATGGGGGGGAAAGTTTTTAATAATTGCATATTTTTTAATTTGATCTACCTTCTCACTGGTTGGTTCAAATTCAGTAATAAAGTACAACTCCCAAATGCAGAAGGTTTTTCTGGGTTGTGAAATTGATAAGATCAAGATATTTTATCTGCAAAATTGTCTTCAACATCCTCCTCCCGCCATCCCTCCCCCATTCCCTCCTTTAGCCGTGGACAAAAAAGTCCCCTCTTTTTTCAAACTTTAAGTCCAGATATTCCCTTGGAAAGGTTAATTCACACACACATTTTTTAAAGGCTACATTAATATTTTTAGTAATATATAATGCATAAAATGCCCCCTGGACTCTACAGGCCCTTTGAGTTACTACAGCCAACAGCCAAAGCTATTTTCACAAACTGAATACACCACAGTAATAGTATGACATGTAAAATTACTTTAAAAGGAAAGAAAATCATTTGTTTCAGGGGCACTACTGCAGTCTCTCTTTGGTCCTAACTACTGTATTGATTTCTTTCTCCAGTCAGGAGGGTGACGCCTTCCCATCATTTCTACTTTGTGGCTTTCTTCCCATTCCCATAGGCAATTGCTCACATTCTCTGAAACTTTGTAATCACTCTTTGATAGGCCTTATCCCTTCTCTGGTTACTGTTAAGAATACCCAGAGGTTCCTAGAAGCCTAAAGCAGATTACTATGTGTCTAGCTCTGGACTTTTGTTTCCCACCGTACGTTATGCCATGCTCAGTCTAAACATTTAATTAGTCTAAAATAACCACATCGGCCTTGTTGAAGTTATAAATGAGCCAGTAAGAAAGGGACTAACAGGCTGTTAACCATCCCCGATTGAAGAATGTGGTCTGATGAAAGGAGTATTAGAATGGGAGCCAAGAGAATTGACTTCTTGTAACAGTTAAGTCACCAAAGGTAGCGGTGCAACCTTTAATAAGACATTCAAACTCTTTGAGCCTGTTTCTTCATATATAACTCAAGAGTATAGCTTCCTTTTCTTTCTTACAAGGTTATTGTGAGGATGAAATGAAATAATAAAAGTGTTTTGAAACTATAATATGCTATACAAATATCAAAATTGATTGTGAAGATTTGTTTCATTTTAATTCAACACTTATTAATCATCTTCTGGGCTATACAGTGGGGAGGTTTTGTTATTTTTTATTATTGGTTTTGGCTTGGATTTATGATTTTATTGGTGCAAAGAACTTGTAGTGAGAAAATCCCATCTAACTATGTAGCAGGGAATCCCTAGAGAGTTAGCTGGTGTATGCACTGAGAGACTGATTAGGTGACTTGTTTGGGTTGGCCCAGCCAGGATGTCCTAGAGACTGAATTTGAACCTAGGTTTTCTTGTCCCTGAGGATGGTTCCCTATTTATTATCCCAAACTGTTTTTCACCATTTGCATTATGATCAAGAACTATCTTTAAAAAATTCTTGCCCTTAGTGAGCTTAAATTCAGTTTGGGGGAGTAGGAGGTATTGGGATAAGTAAATACACAAAGAGATGATTTCAGGTTAAGGGTGAGAAACTGGTAAAATAAGTACTATAAAATACTTGATATTTTAATATCTACTTTTAAATTGTTTACCCCCTCTGCCCCATCCAAAATAAATGGGATTCTCCCTTTTGTCTAAGATGGATTTCTCTCTTGGTGGGTTTAATTTTACAACTTGGAATTTCCATCAACTCTCTCCCTCTTTCTAGTTCCACTAATCTCATAACTCAAGGTACTCTCCTTTAATCTTTTATAGTCTCTTCTCTTCTCTTCTCTTTTCTTCTCTTCTCTTCTCTTCTCTTCTCTTCTCTTCTCTTCTCTTCTCTTCTCTTCTCTTCTCTTCTCTTCTCTTCTCTTCTCTTCTCTCTCTCTCTCCTCACCTTCTTCCCCTTTTCTTCTCTCTTCTCCAACCCTTTCCTTTCCCCCCTCCCACTCATCTCTTGTCCCTCCTCCCTCTACCCTTACCTCTCCCACTCCCTCTCACCTCTAGGTCCCTTTCCACTCCAGACTGCTGCTTTTCCTATATATGTGCAAAGTGCTTGAGTACCTCCCCAAAGACTTCATATTCTAAATTCACCCTGTTGCCAGTCACATCAAAAAAACACCAGCTCTGGTAATAAAACCAGACTCCACCCAATTAGCCTTTTCTAAATAACCTGGACTGTGCTTTAAGTTATAGAAAAGGAGCCCAAAATCCCAGTCTGCCCCATTTATTAAGGAGTACTGTTACAACATTGGCCACTCACTGAGTACTGTTAAGCTCGTGTCAGTGTTTAGACTATAAATCCTTGATTTTAAAAGTTTACATCTCAGCTGTAAAAATTCTCTTTGTGGTAAAACTTGGCAGTAAGGCCGACACTCAAGAGTGATATTTTTCTCTACTAAAGTTTAGAGGGAAAATCATTAGTTTATAGTTTAAGATTGAAGAAAGGAAGGAAGGTTAGCAGGAGAACTCATGGAGATGATGCCAATGACTTGCTCTAGTCACAATATTGTTATTAGAAACACAGTAACATTGATGCTTGTTTCTTATCTTTGGAGATCTTTGCTTATGTAGAATGTGCCCCCAGCTATCACAGAGTAATCTACTTTCAGGGTGTGATAGGTGTGTATATGTGCATATGGGTGTGTATATGTGTATCTAAACTAACTTTTCCAGGGAATTTTCCCACATGCGCACTGTCTCCTTTTCTTCGGGAATTTCATAAGGATTTTTAGTGCGGAAAGTTATTGAGCATGCAAGGCTCCGCGGATGAACAGCTCCCAAAGCGTGCATTGACAAGGAGGACCAGGGCTGTTACAGTTGGTAGTGTCAATGATTTGCAAATAATGGGTCTCTGGGAGATTTGTAAATTGCAGCTTTCACTCCAGGCCACGATGCTTTTTTAGGATGAGCTGAGTTGCTCTGAGGCTTGGCACTCTTCAATGCACCTTAGGCAGGGGTTCTAATACTTCCATGGAGATCATAACAGCTGCCCATTACAATCAATCTCAATGACATATTTTTCTTGAAATTTTTAATAAAAAAATGAAAAGAACACACAAAAGATAATATGAATGTTGTAATTTAAGCTAGCCCCAGTAAAGAGATGACACTATCCATTGTTTATCATCATGAATCAAGAGATGTTTAAATCACTCAGTGATCCTGTCCAAAACCCTGAAGTACTTAGGCTTAATGGGGTGAATTTGGGTCAGCTGAACGGCAGCATGAAGAAGACTCATTGAGGCTGTTTTTTTTGTGGGCTATGTTTTTTTTTTGGGGGGGGGGCAGTGACAAATGATGAAGTATATACTAAGGCACTGCTGTAGGAGGCCAGGAGTAGTATGCAGCAATCATGTTTGTCAAAATCCTTCTTTGTATTTTACAAATTGGAGAAAAATAAAACCAAAACACTTATCTCAGTGCAGCCTATTTCTAACCTGCTTTGGGTTTTGATAGTTCACCCTATATGAAGCAGAGTCACTGAAATTATACCTTGAAGAAGCTCAGATATTATAAGTTAGGATGTTCCATTTACTCAAGTCACATCTTATCCTATGCCATCCTAGTTCATATTTTCTTGTAAGTACCCCATGGAGGACCCACCCAGTTCACTGGAAATTGTGCTCTTATTCTTTTAATATCTGAGAGATAATAATACACCATTTGATTCATCCATCTGCTCTCTCAATCCTTTACATAACTGACTAACCACCTTTCCTGTTTATAAATGTCCTTCATAATATTCTGTTCTCACATGCCACTTCTTATATGTATAAAACATCATCTTTGGGAATATGGCACATATTCCCTGTGTGCCATATGTATCTTCTCAGTGTACTTTGAGATCTTTCTTATTTTGATTCTTTTAAGGTCATGGCCTAACATGATATTTAGTCACATACAGCTTTATTGGGAGAACTTTGTTGTTAAATATATTGGCTTTTGACTTAGGTCACTGAAACACTAAATAATTTCCAAATATAATACAGGCCAATCTCCTATTAAATTACAGGTTCGAGTCGTTGTTTATCTCTGCCATCTATCAAAGATTTAGATATTAGTGACCTGACTTGATTTGCTATGTACTTGTTTTAACCTTCTTTGTTCTTGAAATGGAAGGTTTAGAATGATTTATTTTGTATTGCTACAGGTTTCACCAAATATTTGATTCCTCTCTTTAAAATATTCTATTTATGCATTTGGCATAATGCTGTCTACAATTAGGAAAATTTGGAGAAAATTTAGAATTGACAGTAACTGTGTACAAAATTATACTACCGATTGGAACTCTGCCATCTTTCATTTACTGATAAATGCTTTATCAGTGAGAAAAAAATAAAAAAAAACCTTGATGTTAAGAACCAGTTCACCAATAACTAGTGTGATATTTTTAACAGTTCACTAATAACTAGCGTGATCATAGGATCACAAGTTTTGGAACTGGAAGAGGCTATGCAATATAATAGAAAAAGCCCTAAACCTAGAGTCAGGAAGAACTGACTTCAAATCCTGCCTTCGACACTTGCAAGATGTGTTACCATGGGCAAGTCACTTCATCTCTCGGAGGCAGAATCATCACTTGTAGTGATGGAAATAATGGTTAATACCTTATAGGGTACTGGAGTTCAAATAAGATGATGTACTTAGAGTAATGACTAAATAACAGCTACTGTTATCATCTCATCTAGTCTGACCCCTTCACTTTACAGATAAGGAAGCAGACTCAGAGAAGGTCAATGGCTCACTAAGAACATGAATGCTTCAGCTAAGTTCATACCCAGGCCTTCTAAATCCAAATCCATATAACTTCCCAGGATAACGTGAGTTTGTCATAGAACTTTGCACAACGTTACTATACAAATGGGAGACTTATATGTTTTAAAAATCAAAAAACAATGAATATAGTGAAATTGTAGATTCTCTATATCTGTAAGGTAGTTGTTTGGTTGAAAAAGAGATCATGTGATATAGAAAATCAGTGACAAATGCCGACCTTATCCCTTTTTGTATCTTTTTTCCCTTAAATTAATTTATTTTATTTTACTTTTCAACCTTCACTTCCATAAGTTTTTGAGTTTTATATTTTCCCCACCTCCCTCCTCTCCCCCACCGAAGATGACATGCAATCATTTTTTTCTTTTTAATTAAATTAAATTTTATTTTTTTTATCATGCATTAGTTTTCTTTTCCTCTCATCTACCTCCACTGAGGGGAAAAAAGAAAAGAGAACCCTTGTAACAAATACACGTAATTGAGTGAAACATATTCCCACATTGGGAATTGTGTCCAATCATATCCAAAACTCTCATTCCTCATCTTGAATCCATCATCTACCTGTCTGTCAGAAGCCAGGTAGCATTCTTGATGGTTCATCATTGCATTCATCAGTTCGGGAGTCTTTCAGAGTTTTTGGTCTTTCCAATATTGTTAGTTTTGCATAAACTCTTTTCCTGGTTCTGCTCACTTCCCCATGCATCACCTCAAACACATCTCTAAAATCGTTTCCTTTGCCAGCTCACCATAGAATTCTAGTCTTCACATTCCATATTTGTTCACACATTCCCTGGTTGATGTGCACTCCCTTAGATTCTAGTTCTTTGCCACCATGAAAAGAAGTGCTATACATATTTTGGTATACATTGGTCCTTCTTTTTCTTGGTTCTCTTTGGAGTCTGGCAGTGGAATTGTCGGTCCAACAATTAGTCTGCTCTTATTAACCACTGTGATCATTGTCATCATCATCAAAATCACTCACATTTACATAGTCCATTAAAGTTTGCTGAAAACCTTACTGGCATTATTTCTTCTGCTAAGGTTTGTGAAGGACTTTATGTATATTATTTCATTTGTTTGACCCTGTGAGGTAGGTGCTTAGCCTTACCTTCATTGTACAAATTAGGGAACTGAGGCAGAGAGAAGTTGAATGATTTACCCAGGGTGACACAGATAGTACATTTCTGAGGTGGGATTTGAACCCAGCTCTTCCTGACTCCCAGCCGAGTTACCTCTCCATTATACCACACTCCTTCACAATCCATTCATTGTACAAATCAATCTGATAGCCAACATAGAGGAGGAAAAACAACCACTTAGCTTCCATTTTCCCCATATCCTTACTTAAATATCTAAAACTCAGCAAACTCTGGCTTCCTTGCAAGAGCAATGAACCTGGCCAAACCTGTGCCCTTTGCCTATGCAGGGATGTTATATTCATTGTTGAAATTCATTTGTCCATGCTTCTCTTTAGATGCTTATGAAAAGGCCTCCAAGTTTTTCCCCTTTTTGAGTGGCAGCAATAGCTCTGACTGAGGCCCAGACTTCTGATATGCCAGAACAAGAGGAAGAACAAGCCTGTAACAACAATTCTACTTGCCGCTGCTGTGGCTATGTAAGACCAATAATACACCGGCATACAGGAGGGCTGCTAGCACAGGTTCTTTGATCTGCTTTTCTGAGGAAAGAAACTTTAAGGGGTTTACAATCTCACTTTAATTAAACATACATATATCATTTACTTAGTTCAGGGGAAAAAAGTCAGTACCCTGAACTTCAGAGAAAACACAAACAGAAATTATATAAACAGAGCAAAATAACACAAATCAGCAGACAGGCTTCTACCTGTCTGTCCAAGACATTACATACATAGTCAGTAGAGAGAGAAGCAATCAACATCTAGCTTTTTCAAAGCCGGTGTGTGTGTGTGTGTGGGGGGGGGTCAGGGATCCAACAGCTACCCAGTGTCTTGTCTGATCAAATCATATGACACTCTTCTAGTGAGTGAGCCCCAACAAAACCTTTCCTGCTGCAGTTCTGAGAATTCTAGCTTAAGGGCTACCCTCAGAGTACGTGTATATACATATACATACATATATATATGTGCATATATACATACATACATACATACATATATATGTGTGTATATATGTGTTTGTATATGTGTGTATGTATGTATGTGTGTGTGTGTATATAATATATATATAATATATACATATATATATATAATATATATATAATCTCCTTTTTCACAGCCTGAGGCCATCACACCTCTCCTGACCTAATTAGCAAAAGGGTGTGGGCCTTCCTACAAACAAAGGTAATACTTAAGCAAAGGCACTTGATTGCCTTAGTGCTGAGAAGCACTTCAAAACGAAAGACAACAAAAAGTCCCACTTTGCTTGCCATAACAAAGCCCCAGGAAAAGAATGTGGGCTTATTCGTAGCTTTGGCCACAGGCACTAGAAGGAACATAATTCTGACCATGGGAACAAAGACCACCCTGACCTCGGCCTTGGGCATAAACATGGGCATGGTCATAGTCAAGGACATAACTACTGGCACAAACCCAAGCATTTTGAAGGCCATCAGAAACACGAAAAAAAGATAAGAAAAGTCATAGGAGTTGGACAAATGAGTATCTATCCAGACAGCCCAATTAAAGAGAATTCTCCTTCCAAGACACAAGAGGAAACACAACCCCTCCCACCCCCTTCCCTTAGCTCATCACTGCAAGGGGTCACTATTCCTCTTTCTCATTTACAAGAATTAGATCTCCTTGATATTACCCCAAACAATCCTCCATTTGAGGCTAAAACTAAGGAGTAGGATGAGAAGGCAGGGAAGGAAGAGGGCACAGAGGATGACTGGATCCCATATATCCCTGTCCAAGATGGCATGCAATCTGATAAAGGCTCTACATATACATTCTTATTAAACATATTTTGCATCTTTTTTTAAATCAAGAATATCCTTGATTTTTGCAAATACTATCCACATAAAGATTGTGCAGTGATGAGAAATGGGTAAGTAAAAGATCCAACTATATTCTCCTTTTCCATTCTGTGAAGTCTTACCTCCCCCTTAAAATCACCTGGAAAAAACTGGCCAAGGGCCTTTTAATTTATGTCCTCCCTGCATGGACTTAAAAAAAAATCCATGTTTGGTCCCTGCTAGTCATTGAAGAATTGAAAATAAGTATCATTAAGAAGGCAGTGGAAAAACACATTGCAGAGAAGAGTAGACTGAATTATATTACAAACCGGGGGGGGTTATAATGGAAAGGTAGAATGAAGGATATCATAAAATACCTGAGCAAAAAAGATGGGTTACTCATGTAGAACGAATGAGGTTTAATCATTAGGTGGTCATATGTACCATTGATATCCTTGTGATAACAAAAAGAATAGAGAAAGACCTCCAGCATATTGAGTGGATCCCCTGCGTTGAACTTATGGGAAGAAGAAGACATATTTCAGATATGGTCAATGTGGGAATATGCTTTGATTGATTATGCATGTTTATTACAAGGAGTTCATTTCTTGTTGATAGAGGGAAATGGAACTGAGAACAGTGTTGAGGATAGGATTGCAAACAAAAAAGAAAAGAAAAGAAAATATTGTTATTGAAGCATTTTTAAAAGGCACAAAACTAAAGGAAATTAAGGAGGAAACACAGACAAGCTGGGCAGCTTTGAAAGTTACATGTCAAATTTATTATAACCTTAAGAAGAAAAGGAAACAGGGTATAATTGATTCAGTTTCATGGATAATTTTATTCTATTTTACTGCTATGGAAATGATACTTCCATTTGTTTGTTTTTTTAATATAGAATACCCCCCAAAATAACTACACACATACCATAGCAAGCATATTAAAGACATTACAGATCCTTTTGAATTTTTAAATATTTGTCCTATTTGAGGCACTATTTCCAACTTCAATTTCTTAAGTATGTGCATGTTGTGCTTTGGAAAATAGTCCAAAGCTGGTATTTGACTGCTATTGGTTACTGAGATTAATAAAATAGAATTGAAGAAATGTTGATGAAGTACAGATTTTTCTGGTGGGTTCTTAGTTGTAGGTTGGATTTGATTAATATAACATAGGTTCATCTAATCAGATGAACCTTCATTCAGTCAACATTTTTCAAATATGAGATGTTAATTTTGTTTTTTTTTTTTAATTTGATTTTTTCTCTGACTGATATGCAGAAACTCCTGGTAGATAAGCTCCTTCCATTGACAGATTTGAAAAAACAACAACCAAACAAAATCCCAAAAGGTTAAAAGACTTGCTCGTGATCGGTATATTTAGGGGTAGGACTTGAACCCAGCCTTTCCTTACATTAAGACTAGTCATCTAGTTAGTATAATATACTGCATGTGACTCATATGCTGGGGGTGTAGATAAAATTTCATAGCCCTTTTTCACAAGGATATTTTACTGGGTAGAATGCAAGTGTATTATGGGGAAAATCACTTTGCACATTGTGAAGTAATAGAACTTAGAAAATCTTTAAATATTTGACAGAGTATCTCAAACATAATTTTTGTGCATGAAAATCCTCATATTTCTTTCATTGGTAGAAATGTAATACCAGTGTTTGCTGCAGTGGAGGATTCAGTTGGCCAGCTTATACTCATCACTACCACCGTCCCCTCTTGCCATCTTTCTCTTTAAGAACCCAGCAGAATAATCTATACTTCATTAACATTTCTTCAACTTAAATTTATTAGTTTAATATCAATAACTAACCGTAGCCTAAATATCAGCCTTGTACTTCATTCCAAGGCACAATTTCCACATACATAAGAAAATGAAATTGGGAATAGTGCCTCAAATTGGACAAATATTTAAAAATTCAAAAAAGATCTGTAACTTCTTTGCTGTGTATATTCCTTACTATGGTACGAGTATACTCATTTTTTGTATTCTATATTTTAAAGCCAAATAAAACAATTATTTCCATGATAGTAAAATAGAATAAAATTATCCATGAGACTATGAATCACTTACCATAACTTTCAAGGTTTCCCTGCTTGTTTGTGTTTCCTCCTTAATTTCCTTCAGTCCTCTGCCTTTTAAAACTACTTCAATAACCATATTTTTCTTTCTTTTTTTGTTTGCAATCCTAATACAATGCAATTTTATTTGTAAACCCTATACTGCCCTCAATTCTATTTACCTCCATTTTCTTCCATCTTTTGTCTCTGGAGATTTAGAAAGTCATGAACTGTTTCAAAAATTAGCTTTTTATTTCACCTGCCTATGGACAACAAAATGTTCATGTATTTTTAAGCATGTTTTTTCTTTTATTTTTTGCAATTGTATGAAAAATTTTAACATTCATTTTTCTGTATAATTTTGTGTTCCAAAGTCTTCCTTTACTTCATCTTCTCCCCCTTTACTGAGAAGGCAAGTACTGTGATATAAATCATACATATGCAGCCATGCAAAACATATTTTCATATAAGCCATATTGCAGAAAAGAATAGAGAGCCAGTGAGACAAGGGAGGGAGGGAGGGAGGGAGGGAAAGGGGGGGGAGAGAGAGAGGGAGAGAAAGAGAGAGAGAGGCAAGAGACAGAGACAGAGACAGAGAGGAGGGGAGGGAGAGAGAGAGAGAGCAAGAGAGAGAGAGAGAGAGAGAGAGAGAGAGAGAGAGAGAGAGAGAGAGAGGGAGGGAGAGGGAGAGGAAGAGGGAGAGGGAGAGGGAGAGAGAGAAAAGAAAAATAAAGTTAAAAAAAGTATGCTTCAACCTACATTCAGATTCCATTGGTTCTTTCTCTGGTTGTAGAAAGCACTTTTTATCATAAGTCCTTCGGAATTTTCTTCTGTCATTGCATTGCTGAGAATTGCTGTTATTCACAGATGATACAATATTGCTGTTGTTATCTACAATTATCTTCTGGCTCTGCTCACTTCACTTTGCATCAGTTTCTGTATGTCTTCCCAGGTTTTGCTGAAGCCATTCTGCTCATTATTTCTTACAGCACAATAGTATTCCATTACATTACATGTACATTAGTACATAACTGTTTTTAGGTATTTCTCCATTGATGGACATCCCTTCAATTTCTAATTCTTTACCACTCTTTTTGACAGCACAAAAAGGGCTGCTATAAATATTTTGTATATATACAACCTTTTTGTATATATCAGACCTGTTTTTGGATCTCTGAGATACACACTTAATAGTGGTATTACAGGGTCAAAAGGTATGTGCAGTTTTATCGCCCCATGGGCATAGTTACAATAATCTCTCCAAAATGGTTGAATCAGTATACAATTCCACCAATAGTGCATTAGTGTCCCAATTTTTCCACATCCCCTCCAACATATCATTTTCCCTTACTGTCATATTAGTCAATCTGATAGGTCTGAGGCAATACCTCAGAGTTGCTTAATTTTTATTTCTCTAATCAGTAGTGATTTAGAGCTTTGTTTCCTGCGATTGTAGGTAGCTTTGATTTCTGCTTCTGAAAACTGCCCGTTCGTATACTTTGACATGACAATTGGTAAATAACTCATATTCTTACAAATTTGACTCAGTTTGAAAAAAAAATGAGGCCTTTATTAGAGAAACTTCCTGTATCCTTCCCGTTTTCCTGCTTTGCTTCTAACCTTGAGGGCTTTGGTTTTGTTTGTGCAAACCCTTTTTTAATTTAATGTAATCAAAATAACTCATTTTACATCTCATCATATATTTTAATGTAGTTTATATTAAATGAAAAAATTTTAGGAAAATCGCAATAACTCAGAGCCCTCAGGAAAATTGCTAATTTTTTTCCTTTTTTCACTAATTAAAATTTGTATTTATCTCTGTCTCATAATTGAAATGCAAGTGGAAGGGGAAAAGAGCAAACCTGTGTTGGAATGTTCCTCCATATTTGAAAAGGTGGGTACAACCTATAGTTTCAGCCTATGTCTTTTGCTCTAAGATGTATGTAGATGAAAATTAATAGCTCTCTTATTACTTTCTTCTTTTACCTGTTGCTCCTTTCCCACCAGTTCTTTCTAACTGACCTCTTATGTTTGCTCATCGGTTTTTTCTTTTTTGTTGTTTTTTTAGGAAGCAAGTCTTCCCTCTCAGTCTATTTCTCATAGAATGTACCTTTAAGAATTCTGATGTATGACTCAATTTTGCCTTCAGGATGAAATTTCAAAATAGTCCCAACATATTCTTAGGGAATGCTTGTTCACTTGAACTCCAAATCCCAAGATGTCCATAAGTTCTCAAATCTCTAGTATAGAAAGAACAGTTAACTTTCTTCCCACTTCAAGACTGATTCAAAAATGATGTTCTTCATAATCCCCCATTACCTACTTCTATGCCTTGCTCAAAGTGTACATGATACATATCTGTTGAAAGGTTGTTGTTTTTGTTTTGGTGTAGTATGAAAATACTGTACATTAGACAAAACTCTTGTCAACATTTTTTAAATGACTGGTCAAAATTGAGAGGGGAATTAGAGAATTAATCAGAGAAAGAACTAAAGGATAAGTCAGATGCTGGATGCTACAGCCCATAGGAAGGACTCAGCCATGCTAGGAAGATTGCTTGAAAGTAGCAAGAGAAAACTGAGAATTTATAAGCAAGGGGAGTTAACTGAAGAGCAAAGACATTATAATATGAAGAGGATGAATGTTTGAAAGGCAAGGAGGGAGTTGTGGTGTTGTTTTCTTTTTTATGCTATCATGGTGAATTCAAAGAGCTCAAACTAGAAGATTTCATGGATAAGTGTGTTATAATAATGAAGGAAAAAAAAGAGGTAAGGCTTGGATAGAGATTTCAGCATAAATGGAATATAGCCATCAGCTTAACAAAAGAAAGGTGATGATAGGCATATGCAAAGTCAGAGGAATGGAATGGGGGAAAATGACATTGAGATTTCTCACAATGGAGTTAAATCGTAGACTTAAATTCAAAAAGTAGAAAAAAGAAGAGACAACATTATGTTTGAGCCCTCCCTACTAGACAGGGGTACTTCAGGCTTTGATATTTTTAAAGGAAAGCTTTTGAAGACATCATTCCTCTTACAAACAGACAATAGGCAGAGGGTTCATTAAAGGAGTGAAGGATACTCACATGCATACATATATAGTTAAACAGTATGGATAAGAAGTATTTGCTTGAACTAAATTCTGTTATTTTTGAAAATAAGCAACATATAAGCTATGCAACAAAAACAAACAAGTAATAAAAAAAACTGAGTTGTGATATTTTCATAAATGAATAGATGACAGTCAGGGTTTCTGTCTCTGACAGACAAAGATTTGATAGGTGGACTCAAAAGTATGACAGATGAGATCCAGACACATCTGTCAAGAAAAGAAAAAAAATCAGACAGTGAAGAGGAATCTGGAAATTGGGAAAGACACTTCTTCCATGGCCTTTCTTTTTCATGATTTTTGACACTTTTGTAAAAAAAAATCATAATAGCAACCCCTTCTTTATTTATCTTCAGATATTTGCTAGCAGTGAAGATTGTGAAATGGGAAACTGATTTCTCAGGCTACTATCTAAGCTTCTCAAAGTGGTCTGGGCATGATCAAGTTTGAAAGGAAGATGTTTCCCCAGCAAGTTACCATAGAGAGCATGGGATTGCTTGTGCAAGAGGACCAAAAACTTCCACTTAATTCTCACCTTCAGAATTCCAAGCCTATGTTTCATCTTATGATTTTCTTGTTGTTAATTTTCATGTCTCCTTCAAGGAGTTCCCAGAGAGTATGAGGTAGTTGAAAGTGACTCACTTGATGGCCTCTTTGGAAGAGGATCGCCATCCACTCAGCTGTTTTAGGTTAACAGTAAATTATATTTCATTTCAATGCAATTAGAACCAACAAGGTGCACATGGAGCCACCTTGCAACCATATTATATGATGTGCTACTTGGCATTTTAATCTAATCAATGATTTGACCTTTGTTTTTGATAGCTGACTCACAAGAAGGAAGTGTAGGGAGAGTCACCTATTTACTTATATGCCATCCTGTGATAGTGATTAAAAAGCTGTTGAGTGGATTAATTATCATGGAAGACATTCTAAAAATCTTTCATTCTATAGGGGCTTGGAGTTAATGCGAAATTGTCTATTCTACTTTAATTGTATAGTAATGAGCTCTTCTGGTCTTATTTTAATGGCCTTTCCAAGGACATTTTTCTATATCTGTAAGCTGTCTGTTTCTTTTTTGTTTTTTTGTTTTTTTTTTTTTTTTTTTCTGAGAGAAAGGGCTACATTTTGCACAATACAAAATTTCATTTTGCTGGCTGATTATTGAAGAAATAAAAATCCCAAGGAAGTTACAGTACATTCTTGGGAAAGACTGATTTTCTAAAAAGCAACTTAATTTGCTTCAGTGACTCTTTCCAATTGTTTGAGGAAGAGATTTCTGACAAGTGCAGTGTGGCCTCATTGAGGTCCCTTGGAATGAATAGTGGAGTATATTACTCTAGGCTGCATTTTTTATCAGTATGGATATGAACAGCACCACACACAGAGCTATGTGGGTGTTAGGAGGTGAGCGCTAGTAGTTATCACTCTATTTTCCCTTCAGCTCATTCCTTCTTCTGCCCCTTTTTATAAGGAATTTACATGGAAGTGCTTATTTCTTAAAGATGCCCAAACATGATCTGATAGCTCCAAGCCTCTGTGTCTCTGTGATGGAAAGCTGTTTTGACAAGGAATAAATCAGTACATGTGGCATAAGTGTGTAGGAATTCACCCAATAAAGTATTTCATCAAATGATTCCAAGTGCCATGCCAGAGGGGGAGGGGAGGGGGGGAGGAAGGGATGGAGGGAGCGAGGGAGAGAGAGAGGGAGAGAGAGAGAGAAGATGAGATATTTGGGGCCCAAATATTTAAGGAACAGTTCATCTAAACTGCACAGTTGAAGACTTTCCTGATTGACTGTCAGATTCCCACTTGTAGTTGTCTTAATAAGGTGACAGGCTCAAAATAAAGCACACTGCCACTAGGACAGTTTTAATATGGGGTGTAAAAGATAAGGGTTTGCACACAGGGTGTTAACCTCTACCTTTAATCAGGTTAACACCGTCTCATATTTAATGTTGTCCCTCTATTCTGTTCCTATAGGATGGAAGAGAATATTTGGAAGGCTTTCCCACTAAGTAAACAAGATCTAAAATAGATGATTCAAACATATACCAAACAGGAATTCATTGCTGATTCCTGGCTTCTAGTCAAAACAGAAAAAAAAAATATTTCTAACATGTAATCACAAAATTTAAACTTCCTTTAGTTTGTTGAAACTAGTTCTTTTTTTTAATTGGATGAGAACTTGTTTTGTGTTTTGAAGGTGACATCTTGATTATCCACGGGTGGCAAGGAAGTAGATCAGGAAATAGCTACACTTCCTTGACTTGTAAAACAATGAAAAACATTATTTTATAACAACTGTTTATTAGGAGAGTTGTCAAATGCTGAATGTGAGTATTGAATCTTACTGTGTAATACATCTCTTTATTTAACAGATTTTAAAACTTTTTCTATTTTTAGACATTTCCCAAATATGCCAATGCTAGATATTAACATCTTTAGCTTAGAAATTTAATGACTTATGACTCGGTGACTTGTAATGACTTTGCTAGCATCCAAAGGTTAACAACATCTAGCTAAGAGTGATACAATACTTACCCCAGGAATAAAAGAAGTGACATGTCAACTTTATTGTTTAATGTGCAATATGAGTTGGATTCTAGCTATTGTAGATTCTATATTTTTTTATATGTCACAAAGTATGTTTTGTTTTGTTTTATTTTTGTTTGTGTTTCATTTTGCCAATCACTTCAAAGCTGGATTACGCTTGGAACAAATTGGCCTGTGAATATATAAATCATTGCTTAGTTGAGATAAACATTTAATTTTTTGGTAATTCTACATAGTTGAATTCTATTGAAGGACTTCTCAAGAAAAGCATCTACGTGAGTGCCACTATCTCCTACTTGATACCTCATTACTGGTACTCTATCCCTTTTGAAATTACTCCATATAACTTTTCATATACTTTTTATTTACTAGTTTGTATAGAGTATTATTTTTAAAAGTACTACATGAAATTATACAATCTGTTTCCTTTTTGACTGCAGATGGAAGCTTCTAGATGACTTTCTTTTTGCATGTTAAGGCTAATAGTTAGAAAATTTTACTCATGGAGTCCCAGCTTTGGTTTTGCTTTGCCTGTTACTTAAGTGGCCATTCTGATTCGAATGAAGAAGAGGTCTAGCATAATGAAAAAAATCTTTATTTTGTAAAGTCTATCATCTTTCTTCCAAGAAGTGGGAAACATGTTTCATGATCTATCATGAGCCCATTAAAGGGAGCTCCTGGTTAGCTGGAGGGTAAAGCTAACCAGGCTGATGAGGGCCCTCTTCTCCCAGTGACCATAGTCCAACCCTTACCAAATCAGATACTGCCAGGATTTCTCCTAGCCAATGGAAATGTGTCTGGGATTCAAAAGGATTACAATCACTTATACTACCAGGATGAGTGATGAGTTACCAACTATAATCTTTTTCATAAAATGAAGGACTTACCATCTATTTAGCCTGCAGTCCCTAATGAACATTGGGCTTTATAATTTGCCCTGACATTATGCCCTCTAGACTCCTTAATATTACCATCTGCCCTTCCACTAAACACTAAGGATCCTAGACCCTTGCCTACCACCTTGCACTGTGAGGACCTTCCTATTCACCTACCCTACAGCTGAAATTTCCTGTAGGTTTTTCCCAATTAGAATATGAATTCTGAAAACAGTCAATGTCTTATTTTTTATGTTTGTATCTTCAGTGATTAAAATAAAATGATACACAATAAATACTTAATGAATGTATTTCTACTGAATTTCCTGTGTTTCACCAGCAGGAGATATGTTCTTTGGGGGCAGTGACTGTTTTTGGCTTTATACATGCCCCACCACTTTCAGTAACCTACACATAACAGGTGCCAAAAAAGGTATTTATTGAGTAAATTGCTTTATTACCCTGAGGTTAGAATGTAATGATTTTATATATGTCTGTTTATGCATATATCCTTTTATATTTGAATTAAATAGTTTATTTCTTTATTATATTAGTTTTTGAAAAAATAACTTGAAAAACATATTTATAATTTAATAGGAATTTCTGAATTTACATTTCCCATCGTTTAACCCAGAAAAGATGAGTAACAGAAAATTTACTAATATTTTTAACATTAATTAGTTCAGTAACTACATTTAAAATATTTCTTCTAATTTAAATTAATTCATTTTCTCCCTGAAAGTTTGGATATTCCATTTATTGAATACACTGCATTTTTAAAAACAGTATATAAACTTCCAAGTTAAAAGTCTAGTAAAATGTTATTTGAGATAAAAATCCCTGTTTTGTTTTGTTTTGTTTTGCTTTATAAAATACTTTCATCCTTAAGAAGCTTGTCATACCTCTGTCTTTCATCAAGCATTAGGAATTCAAAACAACAACTATTTCATAGTAGAGCATATGGGGTTGACTGTCAGAATTCAGTAGTCCTGCTATGGAAATGATCACTGGCCCCTATGTGTCAGAAACCTTCCTAAAAGAAGCCAGGTAACAGGTCTAATAAGTACCAGGTAATAGACTCAATAAAAATCAGACAACAGGTCTAATGAGAGTTAAGCATTGGGAGTCATGAAAATCAAGCAATGGGCCTAATGAAACTCAGACAACAGGCTTAATGAAAATCAGGAAATGAGTCTAATGAAAAATGCAATGTCCTCCATTTTGCTTTTTTTTCATCCATGTTTATTTGCTTTACCTATGCTAAGTGGACTTGCTGCAGAAAGATGCTTGTCTGCCTCTGCTTTTGTCTGCTAACACAGGAAGCAGGAGAATACTGTGGGGTTATTGGCAAATCAGGTGGTGCCCATGCAAACTTTATCTTCAACATAATTTTTAAAGAACATAAAAGGCAACCTTGGCAGTTCCAATAGGCAAATATGAAAGTAATATAGATAGATGGATACATGATCTACCTATCTATCTATCTATCTATCTATCTATCTATCTATCTATCTATAACACATTTATGTTTGTATATCATAGCATTGGCTTGAGAATTATTTTCCTTGACTTTCTGAATTTATGGATCATATTTAATGATATCTTCATAAAAGATTCTCATGACTTATGGTGGTAGCCCTGAGTTCTGAAAGACTATTCCAAAAGGAAGGTTCAAAGTCTCAAAGGTCCTACCTCAGTGGAAAGGCTTAGAGTATGGGTAATAGAGGATGCTCTATGGGTTATTCTCTGAGGACCACTCTACATTTTGAATGTCTCATCTCCAGAGTTTTGTCTATTGGGTGATAACAAATTTAGGTCCAGTTTAGTACAGTGGAATGAGAACTAGATTTGGAATCAAAAGAGATATGTTAAAATCGTGGTTCTTTCCCTTACCTATGGACTCGGAGGAATCATTTAATCTCTCTGGGCCTCATTTTGCCCATCTATAAAAAAGGATCATAGAGGGCTCAGCAGATAGTATGCCAGGCCTAGAGTCAGGAAGACTCATTTTCATGAGTTCAAATCTGGCCTCAGACAATTACTAGCTATGTGACTCTGAGCAAATCACATAACTCTGTTTGCCTCAGTTTCCTGAGATGTAAAATGAGCTGGAGAAGGAAATGGCAAACCACTCCAGCATGTTTACAAAGAAAATCCCAAATGGGCTTACAAAGAGTCAGACATGACTTAAATAACTGAATAACAAAATGAAAATAAAACGAGGCAATGGACTGGGTGGTACTTTCCAGTTCAAAATCTAAATCCAGGACTAAATCTATGATCATATACCCTTGTGAACTCTTTAAACTAACTACTAAGGCACAGATGGGTTATAATCTAAATCATTACTATAAATAATATTAATTATGAAATCCTTTATCCCTGAAATGTTGAAGCATTAGAAGATAAGGGAATTACATGTAGATATTCAGATAATATGTGCAATATATTTGTATGGTATGTAAGTTCTGAGGACACTTATCCAAATGCCTCCTAACACTGATGAGTAGCGCTCTCAGAAAAAGGCTGGCTCCATCTCTGTATACCTGAGGTTTCCTGGATGAATCTCCCCTACTAACACATTGAGTCCCCACTGGTTTCCTTCCTCTTGTGATTATCAGTTGAAAATCATTTAGACAGGCAGCCTTAAGTAGGTTTTTAAAAAGGATTTTTTACAACGATGGTATTTTATGAACAGTTCACATAAAATATTTCCTCCAAAGAATGTGATATACTCTCTCACGAGTGTAACACGGATTCCAGGGGAAAGTGAGTTGAAGCTTAGAATGCGCATGTAGAAGTATAGAGAAGTTTGAGGCAGGACCAGCAGCTGCTTATACAAATAGCTCTGTCCACAGAAATGGTCACTGTGGGGATGATGGCACCATGCCAGGTACCATTTTAGGCACACCAAATGTGATGATACTCTTTCCCATAGGGCCCTTTGGGTGTTATTTTGAAACATGAGGTTGAAAAGATGTTATTGGTCAGCTCATAAGGGTATTTTAAGTTGAATTTTATCAGGACTGGGGAAGTAAGTGTCCCTTTCTCCTGTCCAAATTTCAGACATCCCTGAAAGCCCCATATGTCATTTAATTATTCCCCTAACTTACCTGGTCTTTTGGAACTATCCAAGCATTAGAATTCTTGGTCTAGTGTTGGAAGGAACTTCAGATGGCATGTAGTCCACCACCCTTATTTCACAGATAAAGAAACTGAGTGCCAACATGTTTAAATAAATCATCTGCAGAGATGAAGTGTCCGTGATTGCACAGATAGAAAGCACCAGAGGCAGGTTTTAAATCAAGATCCTCTGCTTCCAGAGCCATGCTCTTTCCACTAGACCACATTCCCTCCAAATCTCGATATCTAGATTTGAGTAATTGCTCCTCGGGATGGTTTCCCTGGGCTATTTTAACAATTGAAACACAGGGAGACAGGAAGTTCTTTGTCTGAGTCATTGTGACTTGGATAGGAAGAGACTACACCATCTATATATAATAGGGTGCTAGACACAAGTAGTACCTGGTTATTTTACCAGGATTCTCATAATGGATCCATAGGGGATTCATTGATGGAGCTATACTCCAATTTCCATTATGTTGCATAGTAAGACCAATCACCAAAAGAGCACCTTTGCTCACATGGAAGGAAGTGAAAGACTTACTGTCTGCATCTCAATTGTGGTGATTAATCATGGACTTGGATATTATGAGTTCTTGGGAGTCCTTATTTATCTCTATTAATGCTTACCATAGGTGAATGCCACTTAGTATGAGTGGAACTAAATGACAATTCTCGAAATAGCCTCAACAAACCCATGTAATTGTCATCAAATAACAGTAGGAGCCTGACTGAGAGAATAGGGACCTTCTGCGTTTCCAGTGATATTCCATTGTCCCATTCAATTCAAGAAATGAGTTCTAGTTGTATATTATCTCTGAGGGGAATGCTGGTGCTGAGATAGACACATAAAGTAAGGAGCACTTTGGTATCATTGAAAGCGCTGTGTGATTTACAAATGGTAAACCTACTATGTTTTTTCTTCCTGTTCAGGTTTGGCCTAGCTGAATTTCCATTTTCAGTGTCTGCCCAAGCTATCTACATGCATATGTAGGAAGGTCACTTTATGTGGAAGTTGCTAAGTTTTGCCTGATATGTTTACGAAGTTTAAATTAATTTACTAAATGTTACAAGCTTGTTGTAGTATTTTAGTGGTAAAATAAAAACAATGCAGTTTCAATGTCCCTTAAAAGTATATAAATAGTATTGCTGCTTGATTTAAAAAAATGATCTATTCTTAATTTTAATAAATTCTGATTTTATACACTTTCCTAGGACTGGAACAAGTACTACAATATTGAACTTCAATATATGTGCATAATGCTACTTTCTTTTTACTTTAAAAAATAATTAGTGCAAAAGCCACAATGATACAGAATAATGTCCCTGACATGTACTTTTCCTTCAGGAAGCATTCAGATTTCAGTTTTTACCAAGTCTCTTGGAAGCTTTAGGGTTCTTATGATGCCTAGAGTCAATTTTGAACAATTTTGCAAATCACTACAGGAGATCTTAATTCAAATTCAAAAAACACTGAAAGAAGAAATGCATTGGGGGTGCTTAACATTCTCCCAAGACAATCAATAGGAGATCTTAAATGGAAAGAAGTAAGATGTAAATAAAATATACCCCAGATCTTGAAATATAAAAATTGTACTGATGGTAAAAAGGATAAAGATTAAAATTTGAAAATTGTTTTTTCCACATTATAAGGAAAATCAAGAATCCTCCAATTTTTTGTCAATTGTATTTGCCTAAAGATGTAACATCATCTAATAACCATAGCAGAAAATAACAATTAGAAAGTTCCTCCATGTGGGTTCTGTTCACACACCTATTGTCAAAGGAAATCATTTGTATGTATAAAAGAATCTATTTTCTTTTGGGTAAAATCATTGGTGACCATAGTAACCTACTTATACATTACAAAATCAACCTAAGTAAAAATATTGTTATCTTGATACCTATAATTAAAGTAGATGTTAATAGAACCTAATGAATGGTTTTCCTTCATAACAAAAGTATGAACAAAATAAGGATTCATGGATTTTGTGATTATTCTTTCTTGGTATGGATCTTAGCCTGGTTCTTAAGTATTATTCAGTATTATTTAGAAAATACAACTTAATTTTTCCAGTCTGATCTTCTTTGATACAGCCCAGGTATATAACTCACTTATTAAATGGCATTTACCAATTGCTTTTTATAGACTTTCTGAAGTATGTACTGGAGATATGTAGATAGAAATGGCACAATCCCTCCCCTCAAAGAGGTTACTGTTATCATGGCAAAACAACAAGTAGTATATATACTATATAACTATAAAATATGTACAAATCAAGTTTTTTTCTAGAGGGGGTTCACTAGTAACTTGGGGGATTTGTAAAATGCCTGGTATAGGTTGTGGGACTTCAAAGGAAGGTAGGAATATACTGAACAGCAGAGGTGAGAAGGAATAGAATGCTAGATCAGGGGATATCCTGTAAAAGATAGGGAGAGAGGCATGCCTTGTTGTTTGTCCTTCATTTTCAAATAAGACCAATGACATCACAGGGTGATATCTTGACACATGCATGAATTGGACTTAAGTAAGACAGACTTACACAAAGTCATCAGCCCTACTCTCTCTTCCAGAGTCATTGAAGTCCAGTGACAAGACAAAAGTCAGGATGACTGGCAAAGGTCTGGCATGTAGAGGATGACCTCAGAGTCTTCAATGTCTGACCGAACTCAAAGCACTCCATAGCAACTACTTCAGTTGCCTTCATGGCCACTGGATCAAATTGTTCTCATTTACCCATTCCACTGGGGCAGTCTTCACGTGCTTGGGGTAGATATCCCTCTGAAGTTCATTGGTTACCCTCAACCTTGTTTAGCCCATTTGCCAAGATGGTTTACTAGAGTGTGGCTGCTGCACATGCTATACATTCTTGCAGCCACAGGTGAGAGCTGTGTGCCAGGTAGACACCAAAGGTGGATGAGCATCCCTGAAAAGGGCTGGGAAAGACATGACATCAAAGAAGCTAGTCTTCCTTGAACTCCCCATACAACCCCATGTTGATGTGGGTGATTTTTAAATGAATCAATAAGTCATCCTATTCCACTTTAAGTAACTAAACAAGACACTATACCTATATACCTTCATTAGATGAGAACAGGACTTTTGAATCTGTCAATTAGCAAAGAACATCAAACTAGGCATGGAAAGTCAATGGCCAGTTTTGTAGGAGTGAAAGCCATTGGATGAGGTCAAATATCACTGCACAAGGAATGTATAGGGATTTGCTAAGGAGACTTAGTCACATCCCACAGGATGGGTAAAGGAGCAAGCTAGTTCAGGCTCCAGGATTCCAGTGGTGATCCAGGATAGGAATATTCAATACAAGCCCCTAAAAAGGAAAAAACAAATTGATTTTGGAGGACAATTAAAAAGCCTCTGCCTACCTCCCCCATTTTTTGAAACCAGAGGAAAGACGTCATGAACTTTGAAAAGTCCAGATTATTTGGACTTCTCATAAACATCTTAGGACCATACTCAGGACAACTGCGACTGGTGGCAATGTATGAAGCTGGAGCCGAGAAAAAAAAAAAAAAAACAAACTAAACACACAGAGGAACGGCAGTATTAGGCCACTACAAGAAGTATAGCAGAAGAATATAAAATACCTAAGGTGAATATTGAGCACTTAGGCAAAAGTACTGTCAGAAGCTTTGAGGTACACTGTTTGCCATATGTCCTCCATATTTCAGCCAACTTTTCCTTGGAATATTAATGTGCTTACAGAAAAGGAGGGCCCTAGACCTTTTTTGAGGTGTTGGCGAGAGCTTTGTCCCAACTCTTCCTGCTGTACCACCTGTAAATACCTGTCTCTAAAAGCTAATTAAAGTCTGGCTGACTAAGTGATATTACAGCATAATCATTGGGGCAAAGCACAGAAGTGAGAGCCTATTAGAGATTATCACCATGCCCAACTCTGCAGGGATAATCTTAGAATTATTGGGGAATAGGACCTGCCTTCTGAGTGGGAGTTAAAATAGCAGCCTCAGAAATTCGTGTTTCATGAGTATGAAGATTATGAAGGAGGCCAATTTGGCTTATTGTAAAGGCAGTGAAGATAAGTTGTGTGTAGTAAGCATTGATATCACAGATTGTAAACATTGGAGAGACAATTTTATATTTTTTTCCTAGAGTCAATTGGATACCAACGGAATTTCTTGAAAAGGGGAATGACATGGTCAGACCTATGCTTTTGGTGTATTAATCTGGCAGCACTGCATAGGATAGACTGGAAAAGGGAGAGACTTGGGTCAGGAGGTACTACTTAGAAGACTCCTTTATTAGAACAGATGAGAGATGTTGAGGATCTGAATGAAGGTGTTAAATGTGTGAGTGGAGAAAAGGGAAGAATTTTGATAGATTTTGTGGATGTGTAATTATTGAAATTTCACAACTGATAAAATTGAAGAGTTGAAAATGACTTCAAATTTGTGAACTGGGGTGACTGAAAGAATTCTATTACCCTCCAAAAGAGAAGTTAGAAAGAAAGGTGGTTTTAGGAAAACGATGAGTTCTATCTTGAGCATATTGAGTTTGAGATATCTACAAGAAATTTATCTGGAAATATCTAATAATGTGATTCTGCTATCCCTAATCCCTAAATCTCATATTTCCTGGGAGTAGAGATAACAACAAAGAGAATATTTAGTTGTTTGCATGTTCTCTTGGCCATTAGAATGTGAGCTCTGTGAGGAGCTCATGAACCATGGTTTTGACTTTCTTTGTATTCTTAGGGCTTTGCATATATGCTGGAATATAGTAGGTACTTAATAAATCCTCATCTGATTGACATACTGAACATTCCTCTTATATTTCATGATTATCTAGGTTTCACAAGAGTTAATTTAAAAAATCTCTGATAAACATGATAGAAACGCATCTAAATGTTAACTAAGTTTTAACTCACTTTAGAACAAATTAACTTTAATTTCCTCAGCAAAGGTGAGAGTAAGTATTGCCTCTGCTATTATATCCCTATGCTACCGTTCCATTACAATAATATATTCCTTGAGACATTCAATCTTCTGAAAAGAAAATCATACTGATTTCAAATTTGTAGGAGTTATACCATAGAGAGAAGGAAGAGAATGGAACTCAATTAGAAATAACCCTCCCCTACTCCATGTATGGTTAGTGGTCAAAGTGCTAGACGTTGAATGAAGAAGTCTTAGTTCAATTCCCATCTATGACACTTACTACCTAAGTAACCATAGGCAGACCTCCTGTGAGCCTCAATTTCCTTAGTTTTAAAATGGTATAGTAATAAGAATGATAATATCATTGCCTACCTGATGGCACTGTGAGGATCGTGGAAAGCATCACATAGATGGAAGATATTATCAGCATTAATATTAATAGTTTCCTCATTCTCCTCATTTTCCTTGATAGTGTTTAGATAGAAACTTTCTTAAGATAGCCCTACTTTTGGTCATTTACATTTAAAATTCTATAGACTATTGCGAAGGTGGATGAAGAAACTGGTATTTTTGTAATTAAATTAAATATGAGGATGTAAAAGCACATCTTCTCTAAGTTCACTGTAAACATCCTCAGTGCAATTCCAGCATCACAAAGGGCAATAGGGAAGGTATTTACCTGATTCTACTTCCTGATTTCTTGTGCTATATCTCTTTATGTTGAAAGCGTTTTGTTGCAATACAACTTGGAGATTGTCATCAATATTTGATATGGAAAAGTCTGTTTAAAAATGTTTTTTTAAATATCTTCATGGATCAATCTTATCAGGTAGAATAATTTTCTAATGTTAAATTGTTTATTTTGTTCTTTGTTCTGTTTGTCTTTCTTACATCAGGTTAGCTCTTTAGCTTTTGCTTCTACTTTCTGATCAAAAGGGAATCTATAATTTCTGGTATGCTTTTGTTTTCTGGATCACTTTCCTCATATTTATTTTTTGTTGCATGTTACTGGACAGTGTGGCCTTTCCATTTTGAACTGAATGACCCATCTCAATTTTAATGTTGTCTTCTAATGCCATTCCAATGGATATTCAATAGCTCTCTCAACTCACTTCTGCTGGGGTGGGGTGGGATGAAAGACTGAATAGCACCACCCTCCCTTCTTTAGTTCTTTTAGAAGCAATGGCTGCTACATTGGGGAATATTGAGGTGACTGCCTCTACAGGCAATTTGGAGCAGAAGACCTAGACAAAGGTGGATTCTTTCCTACAGTTTTTTCCCTCTTGTTGCCTGTTTATCCATGGACAGTGTAATATAATCTGTTTTTCCATTACCCAAACATTTACAGGAAGCCACATTTTACCTAAACTACAAAGAGACCAAGTGTTAACTAGAGATAGATATAAATGAAAAGTCAGGCACATAATTCAATCTCTAGCCTAAATGTTAGGAATTTTCCTAACTGGGAATTCAGAGAAACTGTGACGGACTTCATTCATAAGTTATCTTCAAAAATAAACTCCCTAAAGCCAAAAAGGAAAGAACCATGGGGATCACAGGGATCATTTTATCATTTTGTAGGTTTTAAGCAAGGTAGGTATTCAAATAAGATGTTAAATATGCATCCTAGAACTTAACACAATGCTTACAACATATTAAGTGCTTAATAACAACTGTCTTATTGATCAACAACCAGCTATCTGAAATTACTCAATTTCACTATAGTCATTCTGCTAAATGTTTTCATGACATACAAATCAAAAAGGGCTTTGCAAAATTCCAGTCTAAGTATGTTCATCTCCTTTACAAAAGCATTTGATATATTTTGTTAGTAGATATAATATCTGTGTTAAGTGAAGTTTTTCCATGATCTCAAGAGCTTCAATATTTTTCTCTACAAATTTTAGTAACTCTTCAATTTAATACAGGTTTAGGTAGGAAGTTCTCTTATTTGCTTTCTTTTTCTTTTAATTATTATACTAGTTGGCAATAGATCCATATGCATCTTGGAGCTGAGGATACTGTTGACAAAAAGCAATATCAAGCCTTTGCCTCTATCTGGTAAAATCTGTTAACAATTTTATTATTACGTGCGTGTGTGTGTGCATGTGTGTGTGTGTGTGTGTGCGTGTGCTAATAATGAAAATGTTCAAGTCTTCATTACGTATCATGCATACTGATAGTTTATCATCTTAAGGGACAACTACATTTGCACCGCACCATTTTTAGGCAATAGGATATTGATATTTCTGTTTTGTCTTGACATCCTATTTTGTCTTCTTGTGGTACCAGAATAGAAGAAAGATGATTCAATGTGGTTATTCTCCATGTCAAGCCATGATAGTTTTGGATGGAGCCAATATGCAATGCCATGTCACCATGACTATTTCTTGGATTCATAGGAGAAATTTCATAATATGCACCACCATGCTAACCTATGCAGTGGGTGAGTATTTCTGGGATCCTTCCAGGTCATCAGTGGAACCGTATTGGTCTCAGAACACACGATTGGTACCTGTTGCATCACTGTAGCTTTTCTTCCCTTACTCTGCTATTGCCCCTTGAGGAAGTGATAAGGAGGAAGAAGAGTAACAGAGGAGGAAAAGGCAGAGAAGGATTTTGCTGGTGCTGATTTTGGTGCAGCAAAGTTTGATTCATGGCTGAGATTATTTAAGCAGTTGTCTATGCATACTGTCCCTTGACCAAAATGTTATTATCAGTGAATTAGTAGGTCATCCTCTAAGTCAAATGTTGTTTCTTATGAGGAGAAAATATTGGGAGGATTTTCATTTCCTCATATTGATTACTGTACCTGCTTGTCAAATATTAGCTTTTTATAGTCAAAAAGCAACAGAGAATATTTACAAAAGCTGAAATGAATGTTGCCTATTGAGGATATGACTAATGTGGGAGTAAAGTAACTCCAGAATAGAAAAGACAGTATTCATGAAATGTCTACTATCAATGTAGCAGTTTTCTTTTCATAGACATTCCACCTTGTGGCACCTGAGGTCCTAAAGAGATTGACCTATATATTTATCTGTCAAAGCACTAAAACTCTAAGCGAAATTCTTAATATTGGCAACTCAACTTCGTAACTAAGTTCAGTAAAGTTGTATTTCATAGGATCACAAATTTAGGGATGGATGGGCTCAGTGAAGACATCCAATAAAGCCCCTCATTTTACACTTGAAAAAATTATTACCAGAGAAAGGAAGTGACTTGCCTGGGCTCATACAAGCAATAAATAACAAAAAACAGAATTTCAATTTAGATCCTCTAACTCTAGATCTAACACTTTTTCTATGTTCTTTTCTATATCCCCTAATTTCTAAAATGTTATGCTAGAAGGACAACCCATCCTGCTGACACCAGCAGAATGTTAGCTAAGTTGCTTTTGGATAATTCTGGGTCTAAGGGAAAATCATAACTGTGCTGGTAGCCCCGACGAAAATCAGGAAAGCACTTAAGCATTTATTTTGCATCTACTATGATCTAGGCTTTATACAAGCCTTTAATTGCTGGTATTGTAGTGGTGACTGCTTTTTATTCCAGAGCAGAAATGGCTCTCTTTAGTGGAAAGAGTATACCACCAGTGGCTTCTTAAATTCTCTCTGAAATCTTGACCACTCTGGGGATTCTCTGACATAAACTTCAGATAACAGAATCCCAGTATATTATTTTTCTACCACCCTAAAGTTGATGTCTCCTTTTGTCTGAAAACCCTTTATGGTTTTAACCTCCATGTACCTGAATGATACCTTTACTAGACTTTCTAGTCTTTTGTCCAGTCTTTGGATGAGAAAACTGGATACTTGGGTTCCAGTCAATTTGTGCAAATCAATTCTATATGGAGCCTCAGTTTGCCTATAAAATGAGGCGATTAGATTAGATCACCTTACATTTGCACCTTAGACTCCTTATCTTCCTTCAAAGCTCCACTCAGGTACCATTAGATAAGTAAAGAAAACCTTTTCTGATCCCCAGTTGCCATCCTACTCCTCTTTCAGCCATTGTCAATATTCCCTTTCTCCTCAAATTATGTTGCATTCATTTATTTGTCCATGTATTGAATAATGGTGTGACACTGTGGAAAGGGCTAGATTTGGAAATAGAGAACCAATGTTCAAATTTGGTTTCATTACTTAGTATCTCTATGACTACATTTCCTCTCCAGGCTCCACTTCTGACCCTCCTAGGATTTTTATTACCATGCTAGGGAGACTCCTTAACCCTGTAAGCTCACTCAGCCCCTAGACTGCTTCCCACACTGATAGTAAGCTCAACCCAAGTGGACTTTCCCTCTAACTCACTGGTTCCTCCCAGAATCACCATTTTAAAGAAATACAGGTCAATCATAGCTTTATTCCATTCAAGCCTGCATTCCTGACTCTCCAAGGATCGTCTACCTTGTTTGTGCATCAAGTACCTTCATCATCCCATTTACCTCCAGATTTTCAACTTTCCTTAATATATTGTCTCATTAGAATTTAAGAACCTTGAGGGCAGGAGCTGTCTTTCTTTAGGCTAATATTTGTATTCCCAGGCTTGAAAACAGAGACTGGCATATAATAATTTCCAAGTAAAAGCTTGTTGACTACATGCAGGGCCATTAATCTCTATGGGCCATAGTTTCTGCAACTTTAAAATAAGAGGATTCAATTAAATGATTTCCAAGTTTCCTTAATTTATAAACCTATGATGTGTCCCTCCCCCATGGACTGTGAGAACCCTGAGCAGAGGAACTGTTTTTATTTTACCTTTGCAGGTTTAGCACCTGGTGAAGTATTTTGCACATATTAGGTACTTAATTAAATGCTTGTAGAATTGAATTATTGAAGACAAACTAGATTCTCTATGAATCTAGCTGCTCCAACCCCTTTATCCCACTTTGCTCTTGTTAAATGAAGGTTTGTCTGGGTTTTTTGTGTTTTTTTTTAAATCAATTTTATCTTTCATGTTCCCCTTTTCTAGGTCTCAGATGATGCTAAGAAATCCATTGGTTTTAATCAGGATGACATGTTTGCTTCTTGAATGGTATCCTCTTGTGACATTGTACAGATTTTGATATTTATTAATGCAAAAAACTATTTTAAAATATTCTAGTATAATCAATGATCCTAAAAAGTAGTTGATAGATAAAACTACAGTCTTTCTAAAAACTCACTGCAGAGTCACCAATAAGGATAAATATTTTAAAAATTATAATGAAGTGGAGGGTTTTATATATGCATATGTGAGATGTATATATATATATATATATATATATATATATATATATATATATATATATATACATATATATACATACATGTATATGTGTACACACACATATATAGTCTTTATATACAGTATTACTTTGTTTTCTATAGGTAAGCTCTCAGGAACAAGTCAATGTCAATCTTGTCAAGTAATGAGTTCTTTAGAGCTTGTCTCAACATCTACCCCTTCCCACACTCTCCAACAGGATAATCAGAACCTGCTTCATTCTGATTTCAAGGTCCTTGCTTCTATGTTCTTTGGTGTATCTGTGTCCATATGCTAGCCAGTGTCAACATCCTCCTCTCTCCCACATTGTCCTTAGCAAAATACCCTGGTTATTTTCCCTTACCTGAGCACAGAACTTCCTTCTTCAGATGTTTCAATCCCCCCCACCCCACCCCAACCTTGAGTAGAATCTAAAACTTCAAGTACAAAAAGAAATTGATGAAGATGGCGGCTGGTAAGCAGGAACTGGTGTGAGCTCCGTACGGAGTCCCTCCAAAAACCTATAAAAAATGGCTCTGAACCAATTCTAGAATGGCAGAACCCACAAAATAGCAGAGGGAAGCAGGGCTCCAGCCCAGGACAGCCTGGATGGTCTCTGGGTGAGGTCTATCCCACAGGGAGCTGGGAGCTGGGAGCTGGGAACGGAGTGGAGCAGAACCCAGCCTGAGCAGCGTGGACCATCCAGACCAGAAGCCGGGCGGAGGGGGCTCTAGCACCCTGAATCAGTGAGCTGCGACAGTTACGAGACTTCTCAACCCACAAACACCAAAGACTGCGGAGAAGGTTAGTGGGAAAAGCTGCAGGAGTAGAAGGAGTTCGAGGTTAGGCTTCGAGCCCTGGGGGCAGCGGAGGTGGGGCAGCTACAGCTGTTGTTACTTCCGGCTCCAGGCCCACCTGGTGGGAGGAATTAAGTGGCGGATCAGAGCAGGAGTGAACAGCCTGCTGAAGATCTAAGCCCAGTCCAGGTTGGAGGTTGGGGAAGGAGCAGTGGGGGTGTGGTAGAGCTGGCACCTCCCCCCAAACGTGGAACATAGAACTCTCTAGTCTACAAGCAGTCATACCCCACTGAAAAACTCAAAGGTCAAGTTAGTTGGCTGGGAATATGGCCAGGCAGCAAAAACGCACTGAGATTCAGTCTCAGACTTTGCATTCTTTCTTTGCTGACAAAGAAGACCAAAGCATACAGCCCAAAGAAGTCAACAAAGTGCAAGAGCCTACACCAAAAGCCTCCAAGAAAAACATGAACTGGTCCCAGGCCATGGAAGAGCTCAAAAAGGATTTGGAAAAGCAAGTTAGAGAAGTAGAGGAAAAATTGGGAAGAGAAATGTGAAGGATGCGAGCAAACCATGAAAAACAAGTCAATGACTTGCTAAAGGAGACCCAAAAAAATACTGAAAAATACACTGAAGAAAACAACACCTTAAAAAACAGACTAACTCAAATGGCAAAAGAGCTCCAAAAAGCCAATGCCTTGAAAGGCAGAATTAGCCAAATGGAAAAGGAGGTCCAAAAGACCACTGAAGAAAATACTACTTTAAAAATTAGATTGAAGCAAGTGGAAGCTAGTGACTTTATGAGAAATCAAGATATTATAAAACAGAACCAAAGGAATGAAAAAATGGAAGATAATGTGAAATATCTCATTGGAAAAACCACTGACCTGGAAAATAGATCCAGGAGAGATAATTTAAAAATTATTGGTCTACCTGAAAGCCATGATCAAAAAAAGAGCCTACATATCATCTTTCAAGAAATTATCAAGGAGAACTGCCCTGATATTCTAGAGCCACAGGGCAAAATAGAAATTGAAAGAATCCATCAATCGCTTCCTCAAATAGATCCCAAAAAGAAATCTCCTAGGAATATTGTCGCCAAATGCCAGAGCTCCCAGATCAAGGGGAAAATACTGCAAGCAGCCAGAAAGAAACAATTTGAGTATTGTGGAAACCCAATCAGAATAACCCAAGATCTGGCAGCCTTTACATTAAGAGATCGAAGGGCATGGAATACGATATTCCGGAGGTCAATGGAGCTAGCATTAAAACCTAGAATCACCTACCGAGCAAAACTGAGTATCATGCTCCAAGGCAAAATATGGATTTTCAATAAAATAAAGGACTTTCAAGCTTTCTCAGTGAAAAGACCAGAACTGAATAGAAAATTTGACTTTCAAACACAAGAATCAAGAGAAGCATGAAAAGGTAATCAAGAAAAAGAACAAGAAAAAGAAATTGCAAGGGACTTACTAAAGGTGAACTGTTTTGTTGACATTCCTACATGGAAAGATGATGTGTATGATTCATGAGACCTCAGTATTAGGGTAGCTGAAGGGAATATGCATACATATATGTTTATATATATATATATATATATATATATATATATATATATATATATATATAGGTGAACGTGTATGTATGTATATATCTATGTGTGTATGTATGTATATATATATATATGTATATATATAAATAGAGAGAGAGAGAGAGAGAGAGAGAGAGAGAGAGAGAGAGAGAGAGGGAGAGAGGGAGAGGAGAGCGGACACAGGGTGAGTTGAAGATGAAGGGAAGATATCTAAAAGAAATAAAATCAAATCAAGGGATGAGAGAGGAACATACTGAGACAGGGAGATAAGGAGAGATAGAATGGGATGGATTATCTCCCATAAAGGTGGCAAGAGGAAGCAGTTCTGTGGGAGGAGGGGAGAGGGCAGATGAGGGGGGAATGAGTGAACATTGCTCTCATCAGATTTGCCCTAAGGAGGGAATGCCATACATACCCAATTGGGAATCTTACCCCACAGGAAAGAAGAGGGAAGAAGAAACAAATGGGGGGGATGATGGGGGGGAGGGCAGATGAGGGTGGAGGTAGTCAAAAACAAACACTTTCGAAAGGGGACAGGGTCAAGGGAGAAAATTCAATAAAGGGGGATGGGTTGGGAAGGAACAAAATATAGTTAGTCTTTCACAACATGAGTATTGTGGAAGGGTTATACATAATGATACATATGTGGCCTATGTTGAATTGCTTGACTCCTTAGGGAGGGTGGGTGGGAAGGGAAGTGGGGAGAGAATTTGGAACTCAAAGTTTTAAAAACAGATGTTCAAAAACAAACAAAAATGTTTTTGCATGCAACAAGAAAATAAGATACACAGGCAATGGGGCGTAAAAATTTATCTTGCCCTACAAGAAAGGAAGGGAAAAGGGGATGGGAGGGGAATGGGGTGACAGAGGGGAGCACTGACTGAGGAACAGGGCAACCAGAATATACGCCATCTTGGAGTGGGGGGGGTAGAAATGGGGAGAAAATTTGTAATCCAAACTCTTGTGAAAATCAATGCTGAAAACTAAATATGTTAAATAAATTAAAAAAAAGAAATTGATGATTTATGATTGATATATGATTAATAATAATTATTTGATGTAATCCCTGTTTACCTTTTTCTCCCCTTTCTTGTATGTTTGACTTATGTCAGTAGTCAATAAACATTCATTAAGAACCTACTATATGACAAGCACTGTACTAAGTATTGGAGGTGAAAACATACACACACACACACACACACACACACACACACACACACACACACACACATATTGAACCCTTAAGTAAGTTGTATGCTCCTTGAGGGCAACAATCGTTCTTTTTTTTTAAACTTTATATCTCCTTAATACCTAAAAGAGTGCCTTGCAATATTTTTTTTGGAGGGGGTCAGGAACAAATGTATAATTTCTTCAACATAGAGAACTTTCAAGTATGAGAATTTGGTGCACAAAAGTAGATTGTCAACTGATCCATAACTTGGTGTCTCTAACACTTACCTAGGATAATGAGACATAGAGTGATTTTCTAATGATTACTCACTGAGTAGGTTTCAGAGCAAAACTTTTTAGCTGCTAAGTTGGCACTCTATGAACTACTTGATGCTGCCTCTTGCCTGGTACATAGTAAACTTGCACATGAGAGATTTTTATTATTTTTTTGTTTTTAAATAGTATTTTATTTTCCCCCCAATTACATCAACACAATTTTTAGCATTCATTTTTACAAGATTTTGAGTTCCAAATTTTTCTCCCTTCCTCCCTCTCTTCCCTCCATTCTTCCGAAAATGGTGGTCAATTTGATACAGATTATATGTGTACTATCATGTAAACCAAATTTCCATATTAGTCACAGTTGTGAAAGAAGAAACAGATCAATAAGGGGGGGAAACACAGAAAAGACTAAAATAAGTAAAAAATGTATGCTTTGATCTGCATTCAGAGTCTATCAGTTCTTTTTATGCACATGGCTAGCATTTTCCTTTATGTGTCCTTTGTACTTAGATGACTGTGTTGCTGAGGAAAGCTGAGACATTTATAACTGATCATCACACAGTGTTGCCAGTACTGTGTACAATGGTTTCCTGGTTGTGCTTAGTTGCACTTTGCATCAGTTTGTACAAGTCTTTCCAGGTTTTCTTCTGAAATCTGCCTGTTCACCATTTCTTTTTGCAAAATAGTATTCCATTACATTCATATAACACAGCTTATTCACCAGTTTCCCAATTGATGGGTAGCCCCTCAATTTCTATTATTTTGCCACCATAAAAAGAGCTGCTATGAAATTTTTTGTACATGTTATTAGTTATTTGAAGTAGTTTTTTTTTATTTGTTTCTCTCAGGTTCTCTAAGTATACCTTCTTATCATCTGCAAATCTCTAGTACTACATTGAATAATAGTGTTGGTAATGGGCATCCTTGCTTTACCCTTATCTTATTGGGAAGGATTCTAGCTTATCCCCATTACAGATAATGCTTGCTGATAGTTTTAGATAGATATTGCTTATTATTTTACGGTAAGCTCCATTTATTCTTGTGCTTTCTAGTGTTTTTAATAAAAAATGGGTGCTGTATTTTTCAGTATCTATTGAGATAATCATATGATTTTTGTTGCTTTTGTTACTAATGTGGTCAATTATGTTCATAGTTTTCCTAATATTGGACCAACCCTGAATTGGTGGCACAAGTCCCACCTGGTCATAATATATCGTCCTTGTGATATATTGCAGTAATCACCCTGCTAGTATTTTGTTCAGAATTTTTACATTGATATTCATTAGGGAAATTGGTCTGTAACTTTCTTTCTCTGTTTTAGCTTTTCCTTGTGTAAGTATCAGCACCATATTTGTGTCATAAAAGGAGATTGGTAAAATGGGTTCACCCATTTTTCAAAATAGTTTATATCATATTGGAATATTTTTTTTCTATCAATGTTTGGTAGAATTCTCTGCCAAACCCATCTGGGCCTGGGTAATTTTCTTAGAGAGTTTATTGTTGGCTTGTTCAATTTATTTTTCTAAGATGGGGTTACTTAGGCATTCTATTTCCTAATCTATTAATCTAGGTAATTTATATTTTTCATAAATATTCAAAAATATTTTAATAAATATTCACTCAGATTGTGAGATCATTGGCATATAATTAGGCAAAGTAGTTCCTAAAGATTGCTTTAATTTCTTCTTCATTGGTGGTGATTTTGCCGTTTTCATTTTTTATATTGGATATTTAGTTTTTTCTTTTTTTTAAAAAAACAAATTGGCAATTTGATCTCTTAGCTCAATAGGCTTTTTTTTTTTTAAATTTCAGTTTTATTAATCTCACCTTTGATTTTCAGTATTTCCAATTTGGTGTTCAGTTGGAGATTTTAAACTTGTTCTTTTTCTATTTTTTTAGTTGCATGCCCAATTTGTTGATCTGTTCTTTCTCCATTTTGTTGATGTAAGAATTTAGAGCAATAAAATTTCCCCTAAGTACTTCTTTGGCTTCATACCAAAAGTTTTGGGATTTTGCCTCATTGTTGTCATTCTCTTCAATGAAATTGTTGATTGCTTCCGATTTATTCTTTGACCTACTTTTTCTTTAGGATTAGATTGTTTAGTTTCCAATTAATTTTTAATCTATCTTTCCACTGCCCTATGTAGAATGTAATTTTTATTGCTTTATGATCTGAAAAAAATACATGTCATATTTCTGCTTTTCTACATTTGATCAATATTTTTGTAGGTGCCATGTGCTGCCATGGGGCAAAAAGGCATATTCCTTTCTGTTCCCATTCAGTTTTCTCCAAAGTTCTGTCATATCTAACTTTACTAATATTCTACTTACCTTAGTTTCTTGTTTTCTTTTTTGGTTAGCTTTATCAAGTTATGAGAGGGGACACTCAGAGTCCTCTACTAGTATAGTTTGGCTTTCTGTTTCTTCCTGTAAGTCACTTAACTTCTCCTTTAAGAATTTAGAAGCTATAACACTTGGTGCATATATGTTTAGTATTGATACTATGTCATTGTCTATGGTAACTTTTAGCAAGACATAATTTCCTTCCTTATCTCTTTTAATTAGTTCTATTTTTGCTTTTGTTTTATCTGAAATCAGGATTGGTAGCCCTGCTTTTTTTTAACTTCAGCTGAAGCATACTAGGTTCTCCTCCAATCCCTTACCTTTAGTTTGGGTGCGTCTCTCTGCTTCAAGCATGTTTCTTTTAAACAACATATTATAGGATTCTGGTCTTTCATCCACTCTGCTATCCCTTTCCATTTTATGGGAGAGTTCATCAAATTTACATTACAGATTTTTTTCAAAAGCTAAAGGACCTACATGTACATAAATATTTATAGCAGCTTTTTCTGTGGTGTCAAAGAATTAAAAATTGAGGGGATGCTCATCAATTGGGGGAATGGCTGAAAAAGTTGTGGTATATAATTGTGATGTAATACTATTGTGCTATAAAAAATATTGATCAGGGTGCTCTCAGAAAACCCTGGAAAGGCTTACATGAACTGATGGCAAGTGTAATGAGCAAAAGAAGAACATTGTATGCAGTAACAGCAATGTTGTATGATAATCAACTTGGGATGGCAGAGTCTGAATGCAGATCAAAGCATACTGTTTTTTTCTACTTTCTTTTTTTTTCTTGATAGGTTATTTTTGGTTTTGTTTTGGTCTGTGTTTTCTTTCACAACATGACTAATATGGATATATGTTTTGTATTACTACATGTGTATCATAATTGAGCAAGATGACAGGGAGGCAAGGAGAAAATTTGGAACTCAAAATTAGTAAAAAAAAAAGTGTAAAAAACTTTTTTATGTATAATTGGCAAAAAGTTAAAAACAAAACAAAAAGAAATAGGGAGAATGAAATAACCTTTTAATAACATAATTTAGTGCTCTTAGGCAGTACATGCTGGTCTTAGGCCCATTCACATTTTACTTAAATGTATTATAGCATAGTGGATAGAATGCTATATGTGCAGTTAGGAAGACTTAAGTTTGAATCCTGCCTTAAACACTTAATAGCCATCCTAGACACATATTCATTCTGTGATCTTCGGAAAAATCATTTAGTCTGTTAGTGATCCAGAAAGCTCTCTAAAATCCTAAGTTGCAGGGAAGGTTCTGACTTCCACTGAGAGAAGAAATTTCTTCATGTAGAAGTTCCCCACACCAATGAAATCACCAGTCCAGCCCCTATCCCATCCTTAAACAGGAAATGGGGCAGCTAGGTGCCACAGTAGATAGCCAGAATGCTGGGCTTGGAGGAAGACCTCAATTCAAATCCAGTCTTCGATACTGAAACACATTTTTGTTTCCTTCCTAATATTTAAAAAGAGAATAATAGCACCTATTTCACTAAATTGTGAGGTTCAAATAAGATTATATCTTTAACGGACTTTGCAAACCTAACACTTTATATGAATTTTAGCTATTATTACTACTTTGTTTATGTTCTACAAATCCTGTGCTGTATTCGTTATTGGAGAAATTTTTGATAAAAATAATTATATGCATAATAATAAAAATAGTAATATAAATAGCAATAGCTAGCACTTATAGAGAGCTTAAATGTTGGCAAATGGCTTCATAAATACTTCATGTTTGCAGAGTACTTTGTAATTTTAAAATCAAACATAAGTGAAAGATGGTCACCACCCTCTGAAATATGGAAGTCTGATTTGTTTGAGAGAAAGAAAAGATCCAGCATCATAGTGTATGATCCTTGTGATTTATTGTTGTAATCCCTTTGCTAGATTTTTTTTTATTTGTTCATCTATATTCGTCAGGGAAATTGGTCAATAATTTTCTTTCTCTGTTTCGGCTCTTCCTGGTTTAGGTATTAGCACCATATTTGTGTCATAAAAGGAATATGGTAGAACTCTTCACCTATTTTCCCAAATAGTTTATATAGTATTGGGATTAATTTTTCTTTAAATATTTGGTAGAATTCACTTGTGAATCCATCTGGTCCTGGGGATTTTTTCTTAGGAAGTTCATTGATGGCTTGTTCAATTTCTTTTTCCAAGAATGAGATGTCAGTGTGATATAACAAGGTTAAAGTAAGTTGTGTTGCATTAATAGTCATGGATTATAGGAATACAATAATCATCCCACCTGATTCTTTCCTTGGGAGAGTTCACCTAGAGTGTTGTTTCCAGTAATGGATGGCACAGTTTAGGAAAAAGACATGGAAAAGCTGGAAAGTTCCTAGGTGAGGATAGTCAGGATTCTGAAGGGCTTTGAGTCCATGTTATAAGAAGACTGGTTGCAGGAACTGAACATATTTAAAATAGATAAGGGAATACTCACATACAAATGCTGGTTGTCATGAAGTGTTTGAGCAGCTGTTATAAAGAAGACGGACTAGAGCTGTTCTGTTGGGTCCCAGAAGACAGGAATTAGGAGCAATGAGTGGAAGTTAAGAAGAGGAAAATTTAGACTTGATAGAAAGGAAAGAGAAATTGATGGGCTTCCATACAAATATAGTTATTCAAAATTAGAATAGGCCACCTCTGGAGATGAAGGCTGCATTAAAAATCTTCAAGCAGAGGCCAAATCACCACTTTTATGCATGTTCAGTGTGAATTCCTTTCTCTGCCTGTCCTCTGTGCCTGGAATGCTCTTCCTCCTTGTCTCATCTGACCTCCCTGGCTTCCTTCAAGTTCCAACTAAAATCCCACCTTCAACAAAAAACCTTTGTCAATCCCACTTAATTCTAGTGCCTTTTCTCCATGAAGTGTTCCCTATTTATCATGTGCATAGCTTGTTTGTACATATGTGTTTGCTTGTCATCTCCCTGACTAGACTGTGAGCTCCATGAGGGCAGGGATTATCTTTTGCCTTTCTTTGTATTCCCCCCAGTGGGAAGTGCCTGGCTCATAGCAGATACTTAAGAAAAAAAGAAACATTCTTTAACTATCGTCTATTAAGATTTGGTTTGAAGGTACTCCATGGCTGCTGAGATTCCTTTTAACTCTCAGATTTTGAGATTTTGTCATCATTCATCCATTTCACAGATGAGGCAACAGTGGCTCCAAAATTTTATTCATTATTCATGGCCTTGTAGCTACTAAACAGCCTATATAGTACTTGGAACAAGGTCATGTGACTTGAAACCCAATAAACTTTAGCCTTTCTCTTGAGAGATTAGATTTTATCATTTTTGGTCAAAAGACATTGCAAATAAAGTGTTTACTATTTTTAATAATACTTTTACTTTAATATTGTGGAGAGATGGAAGCCTGTTAATTAAGTAGAATTAAACTTGATATTGCACTATCTGGGATATCAAAATTCATTCATTGTCCCTTGAACATAGCTCATAGAACAGCAGCAAATTTTCCCAAACATTTTTTTCAATTAAAATTAAATTACATAAATGAACTTTTTTTCTTGTCTCTTCTACATAACATTTTAGTTAATTGCTTAATTAAAACTGAAGCCTGACATTTGTTTCCCTTTCCCTAGGGGGAAAAACTAAAACAGAGAGCAACACCTTCTTGTGCTATTATCTGCAGCTTGGTTACTCTACAGGTAACTGTATATACCCTTCACTGCCAAACTGGAGACTTCTGTTATAACAAAATTTATGTAAGAATAGTTATTATTTAAAGTTTCTGTAGATGATTAAAAAACACCTTGGTTTCCATTGGCTATGTCAGAGCTGGCTCTCTCACCTTGGAAAAAGAGAAATCTCTGATTTGTGTCTTTCAGTTTTTTCATAATAATTAATAGATTATTTTTTGGTAATCAATGAGTATCGCCTTGGGCAAATCACTTAACTGTGATTGCCTTGAAAAAGACAAAGGAAGGAAGGAAGGAAAGGAAGGAAGGAAAGGAAGGAAAGGAAGGAAGGAAAGGAAGGAAGGAAAGGAAGGAAGGGAAGGAAGGAAAGAAGGAATGGAAGGAAGGAAGGAAGGGAAGGAAGGAAGGAAAGGAAGGAAGAAAAGGAAGGAAGGAAGGGAAAGGAAAGGGAAGAAGGAAGGGAAAGGAAAGAAGGAAGGATGGACCGATGGGTATTCCCACTATCAACAAAAATATCAACTCATTGCTTACCTAGGAAATTTTTTGAGACACTATGGTAAACAAAATATCCTAACCCCTCCTCTAAGAAATTTGGCTAGTTATTTTGTTTTGGTTGCTTTGTTTTTTTTCCCTTATGAGGTATTGAAGCTATCTTTCAGACTTGGTTGTCTTTGTCAAGTAAAGGCTTAGACTGCTGACATCAATGCCTTATTTCATGAGTACAAAACAACAAAGAGGAATCCCAGCAATACTTTCTGATGCTTGACTTGTGAGTCATGATGATAAATCTAGTCAAGGAAGCTTCAGCCACCTTAATGAACTTGAGATATCCTCAATTCCTATTCTTGAATACTCATCTCCTGGACGGCTAAGCAACTCCCTTTTTGTTAATTGTTGAATTGAGACCTATAAAGGTCGAATTTTATTCTAGTATTGGACCTAACCTACCAGGATTCTGGACTAAGTTAGACATTCCAGAATATCCCCCGTGCTCCCACTCATTACCTAGCGATCAGCAGCCTACTGGTAAGTAATGTTGTTTGACAGTGGGCATGTGACCTATTACCACACGTCTACTTGAAGTGCTCCATTGTCAGAGGCTTAATTATAGATATGTTGACAGAAGCCCTTATTCTGTTGTGAGAAGTAGCATGGTATTCTGGAAAGACCTCTAAAGAATCCTCAAATCTAAAGATCCTGGATTTGAATAGCAGCTTTCTAATACCAAGTGAAATCAGCAGTTGTGGAAATTATGCTGGGTGGTGGAAGTGAATTAAATCAATAAAGCCTATCTTCCTTTTCTTTTCTGCAGGGGGCAGGGGGAGAGGGGTGATGAGTACTGCTCTCAAGAAATGTTTATATGTGTTGAAGCAGCTATGTGGTACAATGGATAGAGTGCCAGGCCTGCAAGCAGAAAGATTTATCTCTGTGAGTTCAAATTCAGCCTCAATGTGTGACCCTGGACAAGTTATTAACCCTGTTTGCCTCAATTTCCTCATCTGTAAAGTAAGCTGAAGAAGGAAATGGCAAACCACTTAGTATCTTTGCCAAGAAAAGTCCAAATAAGGTCAAGAAGAGTTGGAACTGACTGAACAACCACAAAGATTTTATGTTATTTGATGTGACTATTACATTACATGGTCGTTGACAATGATTTTGTTTTGTTCAGGGAAATGATGCCACAGGAGAATAATTTTCACTATTATTGCTCCCAGATGGAGGCCAACCTCATCTGAGAGAGAGTTTTATGGATATTTTAAAATTCTGATTATATTCTAGAGCACACAGTCTAGACTTCCTTTGAACTTAGAGAGAAAGAATTTATGAAAAGAGCCAGTAGTAGAGAGAGGTTGAGGTTGGTGTGGTTGTTTCCAAGTGTACCTGAGAGGTGCTACATGAGACCCACATCTCACAACCTTTACATAGATTTTTCTGTGTTTGCCACAAGATCGCATTATGTTTGTGCTTATATTTTCATTGATGGCTTGCTGTTGAAGGTAGAGTGTAGCCAAATCAATGAAATCATGATTTATTAAAGATAGCAGAGTAGGGATGGGGAGATTGTACCTTAAGGCCCACCTCATGGCCATTAGGCATGCCACAATCTTCTCTGGATTCTGACTCTGACATTGGGTTATGATAGGCTAACTTTGCCCTTGTCTTGATTGGGTACAGGTTATTTCCAATACATGATGCTGCATATGTCCTAAGCTCTATGCCAACCCATTAGGAGGTCGCATTTATATAATGTCTTCCATTGAAATGTAAGTTTGAGGTCAGGGGTTGTCTTGTTCAGTCAAGGTCACACAGATAGTACGTATCTGAGAGTGTACTTGTACTTGAGGCCAGGTTTTGTTTTGTTTTTCTTTTTATCCACTATAAAATACTGCCTGGTACTCTGATCTAATGTTTAATTGTGAAGTGGATCTGGCCTTGGTTTCTCAAAGAATATGCCATGGAAGTTCTAAGTCTGACAAATCACTTCAAACTGAGCACAGACTCCACAATAGTTCCTGTATCTGATGTTCAAGGACCAGTCCAGTTACCATGTGAAGCTTATCATCATCTAAGGGTGTAGACATATGTTGAAAAATATCATGGAAGCTTGGCAGAATGGTAGATTGAAGTTACTATTGTTCATTGAAGGGTAGATTTGGCTAACTAACAAAAGAACATTGCCATCTAGTATCCACCATTCCCAACTACAGACAAAAGGTACCTAAAATCCTATGAAGAATTTGAGGGTTTCATCATCAGACTCAACCCATTTAAAGGATGACAAGCATCACAAACTTCAAAAATGAGCTTGATGTATCTTCATTTACTTGTGGTTACTTCAAATTAATTGGTTAGGCATTAATCTTATTCCACAAATGTAAAATTGAATTCAAGGGAATGGTATTTTTATGTCATACAATATAAGATATAGAAAGTTCATTATCAGTTGTTTAATAATTTATTAAAATTACAGAATATAATTATGTTTGGAGTTAGTAACAACAAATTACAAAGGTTTATTTAAAGACAGAGCCACAGTATGATTTAAGAAGCTTTCATACATACTACCGTGTTACAGTTTTATTATTATCTTTGTAGAATATACTTGGAGAAATCAATGTAGCTACATGAAGCATAAATAGATTGAACTATTTGGAAGGGATACAACTTAAGAAAAGATATATACTATTGTGTATGAAACAGAGAATTCCTTTTGGGCATTCTAAGAGTTATAGGACAGATAAAACAGTAGATAAAACCTGAATGCTTGAAAATTGGAAAAGACCAGAGATATAAACACTTTTCAAAGCATAATTATGCAAATAAATGGCAAAGTTTAAGATAAAGGTGTCAACTCTTCAGCCTCATTGAGTTATGAGGAAGCAGGGTACAAGCAAAAATCTTAACTCATAAGGGCAAGTTGAAAACCCTCAACTAAAGGACAGTGTAAACTTCACCAGCCCTGTTCATTAAATTGAAAACTGATTTAGATAAGGTCATGGGGAATTAGAGGTTATATAAGTCATAATCAAAGCAATTAGCATTGGGTTTAGCCCTGTGAGTTTCCTCAGCAAGAAATCACAGCTGACCTTGTTGAACCTATGAAGGATATTAAAATAGCCTACCTGAAATAAAATCCAGTAATGGCCTACTTAGGCCACTGCAAAAAGAAAAATATCCCAGTCTCACTTCTTTATACTAAACTCCCATTTTGTAGTCAAAGGTGTCAATTGATTCTCAAGAATCTAATTCAGCCATGACAGAACTGCTGTTGAAAGAATGTTAATGCTTGGAATTTTCATTGCGTTAAAACTTAATTACTGACAATGGCCCTCCAAAGATGACTCAGTTGTTTGCTTTCAATGTAGAAATAACAGAAATGTAAAAAGTTATTTGAATCTATAATGTGCCTCTCTTAATCATAACCTTATCCATTTCTCCTGTTTTTCATACCTGGTTTCCTCTTGGTTGGTATTTCAATTTTCACCACCCTTCCAGTCACTTATTCCCCTTCTTTCTCCAGTCTCCTTTGCCTTTCAAGTGTCATTTGTAAAACTTTTTCAAAATAGTGTCAACTATATATGTGTGTATTTGGAGACGCAGCAAAAATTGGAGAGCATGAATTTTCAAAATGTATGCTTGGGACCAAGGAGTACTCAACCCAGTCCCTGAGCACATATCAAAAGAAAAGCAAGCAGGAGATAAAGATGCTGGGACATGATTGAAAGTGGGAAGCAGAAGAAAACACCGGGGGACATTCAGTTCCATCAATAAACTAGGGAACAGTGGAGAAAGCTTAAACACTAATCAGCCAAAATATCTGGAAGGATGGTATTTGATATAGCCATTAAATGAAATGATCTGTAGCTCATGAAACAACAGCAAGAGCAGGAAAATGAATGGTAGGTGAACTGTGATATGGGAAATAAAATATATTTATGTCATTCAACAAGCATGTCAAGTTATTTAAGTCTAGAAAGCTAATTAATTTAGCATTGTTTTATAATGATTCTCCAGTGTTTGAACTGTGTTTTTTTTCTCTCTTGGAATTATTTATGTATAAGATACTAGCTAGGGTCTTACAGAAAAGACAAAGGATCTCCCACTAATTAGCTTATTTTCCAGAATATTTTCTCCTTGGTGTTTATAACACTAACCAGGAGCTATCCTATCATTTTGAATGTAATTATTTAACCACTTAGAAAAGTAACCAGATTTATCAATAATCAGAAAAAAACCTAGTTGCCCAATATTTCAAACATTAGAATTCACACCACAAAAAGGAAATGTGAGCTTCAATAACATTGAAATAAAGTGTCCAAAGGTGGAAGAAAAAGTAATCCCTAAAGTGTATAACATGATGAAGGTCATCGCAGATGACTTTAGAACTCCCTGAGAATATAGGTGTGTGTACTTTTATACTCAAACGGATCTGTGATCTCAATGCTATAAATATTCTCTCCAGCAATATACATTACAGTCCATCCACGTCAGTCGATACTGGGCAACTCTCATTCTTGCCATCCCAGAAGTTTACCAAAGAAGCCCTATTCAATGTGATGGGGATGTTCCTGGCATCCATAACATAATTATGGGCTACATTTTCTTTCCATCAGTTATGCCTTATCCATCCCTCAGTTATAACTCTATTCCCTAATATCAGCCTATCTTTTTCATTTCCCCTCAGACTCTTTCTATTTAGCTTCCTTGTTCGCTTTGTAATTCCTTGTTTTGAATATGTTGTAGCCATGTTCACATGCACCATGCAAACCTCCAGTGCATTTGCAGTGATTTTCACAAAATGACATAATTTATGAGTTAGAAGGAACCTGAGCAGCCATATAGTACAACCCATATAACAAAGGAATCCCCACTATAACAGATTGGAAAAGTTGATATCAGTGCCATGCTTGAAAAACTCCAACTAGAGGGTACATACACTTGTCTAGCTATCCAATTCCATTTTGGGAGAGTTCTGATTATTAAGATGTTTCTCCTGATCTCAGAACTACATTTGAATGTTTGTAGCTTCTACCAATTTCTCCTGATTCTACCATTTGGGGACAAACAGAATAGATCTAATTCTTTCTCCATGTGGCAGACCTTCAGATAGATGAGAACGGTTCTAATGTCACCCCTGAGTCTAGTCTTCTCTAAAGGAATATGTTTCTTCAACAAATATTTATATGATATGGATTCAAGATACCACCATTTTGCTTGCCTTTTTCTGGAAATTACCAATCTCATCAATGTCCTTATTAATCTGTGGCTACCAATAATGAATACAATATTCTAAGTTAGGTCTGACAAGGGCAGAGTACAGAGGGACTCTCACCTCCCTATTTCTGGAAGTTAAATTTCTCTTAATGCAGTCCAAGCTTACCTTATGATTATTATTGTTTGCTACCACATCATATTGCTGCTGCATTGTATTGACTTTTAGTCCACTAAAATGCAATGATCTTTTTCACAAACAATTTCTATCTATCCATGTATCCTTTCATCTTATAATAACAAGTTGACTTTTTCATGTCCAACAGCAAGGCTTTCTATTTATCCACATTGAATTTCATCTTATTAGGTTAAGCTCAATGATCTATCCTGTCAGGATCTTTTTGGATCCTGCCTCTGTCATCCTGTGTGTTAGCTTCCAAGCTTTGTGTTCAGTTTCAATTCTTCAGAGACTGTCAAGCTCTATGACTCATAGTCATATAACATCACTAGAAGGATATTGACATCAAAAAGATGGTTTTTGAGGGAAAAGTTCAGGGTCATAAATGCTATCTTCAATAAGCTCATGTGGGACTATAATGTAAAAGTCCAAGGATACCTCTACTACTTTTGATGGTGAGTATATGTTGTTATAAAAATCGTGACAGGTTTTCTTAATCTTTCACCTTTTTTGTTTTAATCCTTCAAGTTTCCTCCTAAAAAGATGATGACTTTGCTTATTTGGTATCTTGCCAAACTTTTGTGAAACTGTGTTTTTTTAATAACCCTTTCCAATGTCCCATGAAGCAAATGTGCTCAGAATCATTCTTTTGATAAATCATTAAGTATATATTAATGCTGTGCACTATGTTAAATGCTGGGGATACGAGGAAAAGCAAGAAGTAATTGCCATCCTCAAGGAGGTTACTTTATAATGAGAGATAAACCACATATTCATTCCACTGTCCATCTCCATGAGATTCATAAATATCTTAACATTCTAGTATAGACTTGTTCTTGACTACCATATCTCTTTTATTGTCAAGCAAATCCATTTTTCCTTTATTTAGTCATTTTCTAGTCTTCTTTGGTCTCTTTGTTTTACAATTCCTAAATTTCTGCATGAAATTGTTTAAATCAGTGTCAATATCTTTTTCTCTGTCTGTTTCTCTCAATATCACTTTTAGCTTCAATAACTTATTTTCATTCTCATAGTCTTATATTGATTTTGATCTTTGTCCTGAAGAGGAAGTAGTCTGATTATATGTAGTCCAATGATCTGGTAATGGATATTAAATCAGTACTATGTAATTTCCTGGTTGTTGAACTGTAATCAATTTAATTTTTCTAAGGTATATTTTTCAGTGCTCCCAAAATTCATGTTCTCATACAACATGTGGAAAGTGCCCAATTTCAGAAGTTCCATTTTACCGGACTGGGTGGGAATGTCAAGAATTCTTTGACTTGTGGACGGAGCCAAGGTGGGGGCTGGAAAGCACGAACTTGTGTGAGCTCCCCCCCAGGTCCCTCAAAACACCTATAAAAATGGCTCTGAACAAACTCTAGAACTGCAGAACCCACAAAACACCAGAGGGAAGCAGGGATCCAGCCCAGGATAGCCTGGATGATCGTAGGGTAAGGTCTATCCCACAGAACTGGGAGCAGAGCAGAGCCGAGCATGGGCCATGCCAGGAACAACCAGACTGGGAGCTAGACAGAACAGGCCCTGGCGCCCTGAATCAGTGAGCTGTGGCAGTTATTAGACTTCTCAAACCACAAACACCAAAGACAACAGAGAAGGGTAGTGGGAAAAGCTGTGTGGGACAGAGTGAAAGGAGTTCAGAGTTCAGCCACCACCTGGGGGCAGCAGAGGAGGTGCAGCTACAGAACTACAGCTGCAGTTGCTTCCAGCCCCAGGCCCACCTGGTGGGAGGAATAAAGTGGCAGATCAGAGCAGGACTGCAGAGCCTGCTTAAGATCTGAGTCAGGTCCAGGTTAGTGGATCTTGGGGGAGGAGGAGCGCTGGTGTGGCAGAACTTGCTGTGAGAAATACCTCTGAAAATAATAGCACATCCCCTCAAGCTTAGAACAAAGAACTTTCTACTCTACAGTCATACCCTGACAAAAAACTCAAGGGTCAAGTAGTGGGCTGGGAACATGGCCAGGTAGCCAAAATGGACTCAGATTCAGACTCAGACTTTGGAATCTTTCTTTGGTGACAAAGAAGACCAAAACATACAGCCAGAAGAAGTCAACAAAGTCAAAGAACCTACAACAAAAGCCTCCAAGAAAAACACGAACTGGTCTCAGGCCATGGAAGAGCTCAAAAAGAATTTGGAAAAGCAAGTTAGAGAAGTAGAGGAAAAATTGGGAAGAGAAATGAGAATGTTGCAAGAAAACCATGAAAAACAAGTGAATGACTTGCTAGAGGAGACCCAAAAAATGCTGAAGAAAACAACACCTTAAAAAATAGACTAACTCAAATGGCAAAAGAGCTCCAAAAAGCCAATGAGGAGAAGAATGCCTTGAAAGACAGAATTGGCCAAATGGAAAAGGAGGTCCAAAAGACCACTGAAGAAAATACTACCTTAAAAATTAGATTGGAGCAAGTGGAAGCTAGTGACTTTATAAGAAATCAAGATATTATAAAACAGAACCAAAGGAATGAAAAATGGAAGACAATGTGAAATATCTCATTGGAAAAACCACTGACCTGGAAAATAGATCCAGGAAAGATAATTTAAAAATTATCAGAAAAATCAGAAATCAGAATCAGACTACCTGAAAGCCATGATCAAAAAAAGAGCCTAGATATCATCTTTCAAGAAATTATCAAGGAGAACTGCCTTGATATTCTAGAGCCAGAGGGTAAAATAGAAATTGAACGATTCCACAGATCACCTCCTGAAAAAGATCCCAATAAGAAACTCCTAGGAATATTGTCACCAAATTCCAGTGCTCCCTGATCAAGGAGAAAATACAGCAAGCAGCCAGAAAGAAACAATTTGAGTGTTGTGGAAAAACAATCAGGATAATACAAGATCTAGCAGCTTCTACATTAAGGGACTGAAGGGCCTGGGATATGATGTTCTGGAGGTCAATGGAGCTAGGATTAAAACCAATTATCACCTACCCAGCAAAACTGAGTATCATACTCCAAGGCAAATATGGATTTTCAATAAAATAGAGGACTTTCAAGCTTTCTCAGTGAAAAGGCCAGAGCTAAATAGAAAATTTGACTTTCAAACACAAGAATCAAGAGAAGCATGAAAAGGTAAACAAGAACGAGAAATCATAAGGGACTTACTAAAGCTGAACTGTTTTGTTTACATTCCTACATATACAGATGATGTATATAATTCATGAGAACTCGGTACTAAGGTAGATGAAGGGAATATACATACATACATATATACATACGTACATACATACATACACACATAGATATAGACAGAGGGCAAAGGGTGAATTGAATATGAAGGGATGATATCTAAAAGAATAAAATCAAATTAAGGGATGAGAAAGGAATATATTGAGAGAGGGAGAAAGGGAGATATAGAATGGGGTAAATTATCTTGCATAAAAGTGGCAAGAAATAGTAGTTCTGTTGGGAGGGAAGAGGGACCAGGTGAGGGTGAATGAGTGAATCTTGCTCTTATCGGATTTGAACTGAGGAGGGCATAACATACACACTCAATTGGGTATCTTACCCCACAGGAAAGAAGGAGGAAGGAGATATAAAGGGGGGATGATAGAAGGGAGGGCAAATGGGGGAGGAGGTAATCAATAGCAAACACTTTTGAAAAGGGACAAGGTCAAGGGAGAAAATTGCATAAAGGGGGATAGTATAGGAAGGAGGAAAATGTAGTTAGTCTTACACAACTTGAGTATTGTGGAAGGGTTTTGCATAATGATACGCATGTGGCCTATGTTGAATTGCTTGCCTTCTTAGGGAGGGTGAGTGGGGAGGGAAAAGGGGAGGGAATTTGGAACTCAAAATTTTAAAAGAAGATGTTAAAAAAAACAGTTTTTGCATGCAACTAGGAAATAAGATATACAGGCAATGGGGCATAAACATCTATCTTGCCCTACAAGAAAGTAAGGGAAAAGGGGATGGGAGAGAGTGGGGTGACAGAAGGGAGGGCTGACTGGGGAATGGGCCAATCAGAATATATGCCATCTTGGAGTGGGGGGAGGGGAGAAATGGGGAGAAAATTTGTAATTCAAACTCTTGTGAAAATTAATGCTGAAAACTAAAAATATTAAATAAATAAAGAATTAAAAAATAAAAAAAACTTACAAGCAGAGGATCAAAAAAAAAGGAATTCTTTGACTTTACTATGTTACGTAAACTAAAATTGTGATAGAAGCCACTTCTCTACACTGCTCAAAAATAAATAAATAAAAGTGTGTTGAATTCCTGGATGGTCTATGGCATTTCCTTGACTAACTAACTAACTAACTAACTATATATATTTATATGTTCATTATAAGCAGAATAAATACCAAAATATATAGCAAACTTTCTGCCAAAATAGTACCCTTTCCTGAAGTTGAAGAGAAGAAAATGTTGTACCATTCATAGGTAGAAAATCAAGGTCTAAAAGTCTCTCTGAGGTAGAAGCTGTTATGATGTATATTATATGTATGCCCCATCTCCGTATCTCTGGTGGTAGAAATACTCAAAGCAAGATGACTAGGATAGAGCAATAGTAGTGATGTGTTTTGTTGACATTTATTAACAGCCACACGCATACATCTATGTACATACATTATATGTGTACATAGACATACGTGTTTGTTTATCCATACATACGTGCGTGTGCGTGTGTCCATCTATATGAACTAGGTGGTACACCACTTAGAGTGCCAGGCCTGGAGGTAGGAAGATTCCTTTTTTCTGAGTTCAAATCTGGCCTCAGAAACTTAGTAGCTGTTTGATCCTATGCAAGTCATTTTACTGTGTTTGCTTCAATTTCCTCATTTGTAAAATAAGCTGGTGAAGAAAATGGCAAACCACTCCAGTATCTTTGCCAAGAACACACTAAACGGGCCCGTGATGAATCAAACACAGCTGAAATGACTCAACAACAACACACATATATACTTATTGGTTGGTTGGTTGTCATCCTTCATTCTGGAAGAGGACCAAAATGACATCACTATGTTTGAGTCAAGAATCAATGTGTCTGACTTACCTATATAATGGCTATATGGAGTGGAATTGAAATTCTATAGCTCATAATCACGGTCAAAGTCCATTTTACCAATTACTATAACAATAAATGTGCTGTTATAAAATTTGGCCTTAAAATCCTTGGGTTTGAATCTTGCTTAGCTAATCACTCTTTGTGTGACCCTGTAGAGTTGTCTTATTCTCTTTGTACTTCGCTTTCTTCCTCTCCAGTCCAGATGTATTGTCTCTCCTGACTCCCCATTCCCCCCAGCACATGGAACCAGAGAAGGAGGGATGCAGGCTTTTTGTTCTTCACTGCCACTTCTAGGCCCTCGCTCTACCACCTTCATTCTGTGACTTCTTTTTTGTGTTTCACTCCATCCAGATGTATAACCCTGTCCAAATCCTGGTAGCTGTTATCTACTATCCTCCGCATCATTCCTCTTCCTTTCTCAGAGTACAGCCTCTGCTTCACAGTCTTTCTTTCTACTTCAACCTCTGTTCTTATAGAAGGGTTTTTTAACTCACACTTAGATGTCTGCTCAAATTGCCTCGTTTCCTAGTTCTCAACCTCCTCAACTTTTATGATCTATTAGAGATAAATGTTACAGGAAGAGATAGTCTTATTCCTGATCTCATCAATCACTGCTGTTCCATCTCCACAATCTATAGCCCTGAAATTTCTCCATCTGATTTTCTGTGCCTCAGTGTCCTCATCAGTAAAAGAAGCAGACAACTATAATGACATTTAAGATTGCTTCTAACTCTAAATCTGTGGCATTGTTAGCCTGTGATGCAGCCCTTTCTGCTCTTCCTCTTCCTCACTCCATCTAACTTATATCCTCTGTCCTTATTACAACATCATGTGACTGCCTTTTTCTGCTTTCCTGGATTTTGACTTCCTCTTTCTTGAAAATGTCAACCCTTTAGTGAATTAGTTTAAATTTATGATTTCTTGGACCCTTAAATCCCCCTTTCCCAGTGTCTTTTTATCATATCTCATCAAGCATTCAGTGATTCAGGAAAACTGGCCCTCTTGCTATTTCCTGCACATGATGCTTCAGTTTTATGCCTTTTGCTGGCTGTCCCTCATGCCTTGATTTCACTCTCTCCTCACCTCTCTATGGTTTCTTTCAGAACTTAGCCCTAATGGTACCTCCTACTTGAAGTTTTCCCTGATTTTATCAGCTGCAATTTACCTCCACCCCATAAGTTATTTTGTTTCTGTTTGTATGTGTTCCACATAAGCTCCTGGAGGGCAGGAACTGTTTCATTTTTGTCTCCATAACACTAGTATCATGCAGAGTGACTGGCATACATGCACTTACTAAATGCTATTTGACTGATTGACTGATTTGGCCACTCTCCCAATTGTTACGGATGACAATTTAACAATCTTTCTAATCCCAAGAAACTTGTATTTGGTCCTCCATAATGGATCCATTCGATGTTCTGGAGGTCTTCCTGTATAATTTGTGCATTTCAAGGAAATGTTTGTTCGGCAAAGGAAACGGGCTGGGGATGTGGTTAAATCAAGACAAACGAACATTAAATTACGTTCTTCTCCTAGAATCATCATGGGAAACCATTCCATGATAAATAATATGATTGTCCCATGCATTTAGTCAGCCATAACAGGCCTAACTCACCAAAGCAAAATGGAGAATTATTGTAATTGTCTATTTAATGTAGTCACTTGCCCTTTCAGATTCCTGAGTAGTGTGTTGTTTTTATCTTGATGTATCTGGATAATTGCTCAACCTTCTCCAATTCACTTTCCAGTGGCTAGATAACCCAAATGAATAATATTTTAGTCACATTAGCAGTGTGCATCAGAGGGGTGAGAGAGTATTCTTTCTGAATGGAATAAGGATTTAGATTATTAAGTTCATTTCCGTGTTGACTGAGCTGATAATAACGAATCTGCATTATTTTGAAAATCTAGTGCTTGCAACTTGACTATAACATTTTGGAAATTCTCTTCTGTAGATTAATTTACATTATATCCTATTTTAAGGTGCATTTGAAAAAAAATCCTGCTTCCATTTCCCTAGGTACTATCCAAGCACCAAATTATAACCTGAGAGTGCTGCTCTGTACCTTTGCCCAGTGGCATTTAACCTTATACCAGTGAAAACATTTTTATGGGAATTTATCATAATAAATGATGAAAGGAAGTCTGGTAAATATAGTAATTCCATTTTCTCTGGTGTGGTTTCACAATTTAACACAAGTTAATAAGTAAAAGCACAATAATTTGATTTACTCATTTTATTAGCTCAAATTCCACTTAGATCAATTTCTAATAAGTGTCTTGGCATACACAGCATGCATTGCAGTAAAATCTTTTGCTTTGAGTTACTTCTCCAAATTTTGTCATGAACATATTAAGGTATTCACACTGGCACCGCTTCTTGAAATCTTGCCCATTAGCTAACTGAAATACCATAAAATACTGACATGTTGTGTGTATAGGAGACCAATAAAATTCCATATGTTTGGTAACTGTGCCATAAACACATTCAAAAAAAGCCTTCCCACTTTTCTATAACACTCTTATACTGGCATTTCAGAAATTTAATGTATACTTTTAAAATTATAGGTATGGGCTTCCCTTTTTCTTTTCTATGCCAGTTGAGAAGCATATATTTTACAAGCATCCAAGGGTAAAAATATTTCATTTCTTTTAAGAAATCAATTTGGGGGGATAATATAGCACATTTTCACATCCTCTTCTCTAGTTTATCCTATGGGTAGCAAATGGGCAAAATTTATATCATACCAACATCTTAATACTCTTCCTTGTAAAATCAATTTCTCTAAAAGACCAAGCTTGCGTAAGAAATAAAAAATTAAGTAATTTCTCATAAAGAAGCAGGCATTATCCTTCAACTGGAGGGAAAAAAAGTACAAGATGTGAGGACTGAAGGACTTTAATTCAAAACCCGAATGAGACTGTGTTGCCCATGGCAACAACACATAACTGAACTGGGCTCTATGAAATATAGAGGGCCAACTAACTATTTATAGCCATTACAACAAATCCAGAAGCAGCAGAAGACAAAACTTTATACCCATAGAATATTTCTGTTCTGGCTTTTTACTTCTACTCATTTTCTTCCCTTGCTCCTAGAGAGAAGTAGGAAAAAATGGGAAAGTCTTCTTCAACCTGTATATAAACATGACAGTCTTAAGGAATGGGCTAATATGTCAAATTTCGCTGTTCAAGGACTTTTAATTACTGTTGCATTTTTAAAATGCAACTCAATAGCAGCTATGTTGAAGGCAAATAAAAAAGTGTGTGTGTGTGTGTATGAATTTAGTCATTTTCATGTCTGATAGGGCATGACACCTAATTATCAGTTCAGACAATTACTCTTTAGGTAGAGAGGTAAATATGAAACGTATTATCATGGTCATCCAGTAGTTCACTGTGTTCTGAGCTGCCTTGTACTTGAGAAAGAGCTCCAAAAACATCAAGCTACAAAAGTACTTAAAGGAGGTAGGATGCAGAGTCATAAGAAAAGTAATAGATCTAATTTCAGGGTGAATGGAAACCACGACCAGTGGAGAAGGCATGAATTGACTTGATTGCTCAAGTGTACCCAGTAGGACATCTGAATGATGCCAGCAGACATGCACCTGACCCACTGGTACTGCTATGTAAGGTCATTTATGTGTCCATATGGTCTCTAGTGCTCTGATATTCCCTCAGAGCTATGATCTCATCGATGTGGGCATTGTTTCCAGTAATGCAAATCGTACCCCATCTGTGCTTACCCATCCAGTATGGTTCTTGCCATGTTCTCCCAGAAGTTCACCACAGGGAACCAGTGATAGGGAAGACTCTCTGTGTGTGTGTGTGTGTTCTTCTACAAGAGTATACTTTCTAACAGAGCACATGGGCTTTTCACTCCTGTCACTTGCCACATGACTAGACCACCAAAAAAAGAATGCCTTTCTTTCCTGCCATCTTTCATTCCATGTCTCCTTCAAAGTCTTTTACCTGGAATGTGGTACACCCTCCTCACCCACCTCACTTCTCTACTGCCCTTGGGTGAGTCTCACACTCAGTTCTTTTAAAATGGCAGTATTATATAATTAATCTCAAGGATTATTTTTTTTAATTCTAAAAATCATAGTATTGTAGATTTTGAGCTAAAAGAGATTCCCAAGACCAATCAGCACACCTCATTTTATAAATAAAGAAAATAAATGACAGAGGAGTGAGGTAAGTTTCCTAATGTCAAGCAGTTAGTAGCTAGAAGTAGGATTTGAACCCAGACCTCACAACACCCATCAAGTGATCATGCCAGCTTGGTAAATAGTTTATTAACAATAAAGCATTGAAATACTGTATGTATAATTAGAGAGATGGTGCATTTTTTTTTGTTTTTTACACAATAGAACACCATATCTGTGGGAAAGCATGTCTAATAAAGACAGGCCTGGGAGCTAGTTGGATGGAGAACGATGATCTTGCCATCTTAGCTTTTGTGTTAGCTCAAAATCCAGATAGTATTTTTGGACCAAGTAATCCTAAGTGAGACAGTTGACTAGAACAGAGGACTGGGATCTTGGTTTAGGATTAGAAGTCAAAAAGAAAAAAAAAAAACAGTACATTTAATCTTAATCTTAGCCTGGACAGCTACACGTACAGGGGATAAAGTGTTAGTCCTGGATATAAATCTGGCCCAAGACACTTACTAGCGTTGTGACTCTGGGCAAGGCACTTAACTTTCTTTACTTCAGTTTCCTCATCTGTAAAATGAGCTGGAGAAGAAAATGGTAAACCACCTTAGTATCTTTGCCAAGAAATCACCAAACAGGGTCATGAAAAGTTGGACATGACTGAAATAACTGAACAACCATCTCATCCTAGGTGAACTCTGCCTAGAGTTTGTAAGCTGGTTTTCGTGGATGTACTTAAAGAGTTGTCGATCTGTTGTCATCAGAGTCCTGATAACTATACACTAATAGGCTGGAGCTGAGGAAGTGAGCAAGTACTACTTAAGAAATGAAGCCTAGAGCATGTAGCATGGAACAACAACCAATAGAGACTATATGCCCATTAGCAACCGTGAGACTATGTGGCCAGAGTGCATTTGTTTTCTTTGAGTGACTCATTAAGCCTCCCTGGGTGCTGGGGCTTCTCTTCCGGGGCAGGAAGCCCAGCGACCATGCCTGGGAACAGAGAACTTCCTGTGTGATGAGTCATGGGGCTGGCTGAGGGGAGGTGTTGACTCCAGAGCCACACCCTATTGGGTGTTAACCTAGGGGAAGGGGCCAACTCAAGAACCAATTGCCCTGGTCATTCAGGCGGGGCTTGATGATGTCGAAAACTCTATAAGGGGGAGAGGACACCTTGAAGAGCTCTCTTTCCTTTTCCGGTTGGTGTGGGAGCAGCGGCAAGCGTGACTCTGGGCCAGCCCTTTCTCTCGGGCCGAGCCCAGATTTTGGTAACTATGAATTGTATTGGGTCTGTCTGTTGATATTTGTAATTTGTTTGTATTTTGGTTTTGAGGTTCGGGATGCTGGTTCGTTTCCCCCGAACTAAATGAATGTTCTGAACCTCAGGGTGCTGGTTTTTTCCCCTGAAGTAAGAGAAGGAATCTGTATTTGGTCTGTCTCTTGATGCTTGTCTCTTTGTTTCCCCGAACTAACTGAATGCTAACTGAATGCTGGCGTTTTCCCCTGAACCAAATGAATGTTGTCTGTATGCTAACTGAATGCTGGATTAAAGTAAGCTGGTCAACCCCTTCACCGTGCTTTCCTTGTTTAAGCAGATAAAAAGAACCTGTGCTTTCCCGGCAGCCTCCTGGGTGCTAGCTGTGGGGGGGATCTTACGCCCCCACAGGAGCTGCTAGCTGGGTTGTTAAAACAGACTACCAACAATCAACAGATGACACTGCATTCCTTTCAGTCACCCCCCATGAGAAAGAGGAGACTAACAGGGCAATGTGCCTATTAGAGATGCTGCAATCATAGGAAGAAGCCCCAATGAGAGTCATATAATCACATAAATGAGCAGGGTTTGTGGTCCTTCATTGTGGGAGTCACACCTTACACCTCCACAGTGTACTCTGGACATGTGTTTCCTGCATTGGAACCCTTCACGTGTGATCTCTATGCAAACCCCTTAATAGCATGTGTGTGCATCCATGCGTGTGTGTGTGTGTATGTAGAAGAATGTGTCCTGGTTAATGGGGAAAATACTCTATTTTTATTTTTTTTACTATACTATTTCATCAAACAGTATAGTAACATACTACACTATATTTTATTGATATGCTATATTGATAGTAATATACTATACTATTACTATTTGATAGTAATATCAAATATACTATTTCATCCAAAAGTCTTTGCTTTGAACTAATTGTGTCATTCAGTTACCTAGAGAAAAACACGTGAATATACGGGGGCTCCTGAGCTATGGTTTTGATGCCATATGGATATACAGTATCTTAAATTTAGGATAGCTATTCTAGGGGCCCCCTTGTGAGAGGTGATGCCCCAGGTTATGTCAAGAAGATTTCTATTCTTCAACTAACTAGTATATCACTAGAAAAAGAGCTCAGCTTGACAAGTTTTCTAGCCTTATATTGTTTGAAAGGATTAGAGTTGATAGAATAGGAAGCAGCATTTCTAAAGTGCTTGGAGATCTCTAGATAAAAGATGACAAATAAATGTGAATTATTAGATATAATTGCCCAAGTCATGGATGGCAATTCCATTCCTATAGTAACTAACAAGGAAAAAAACAAATCCGCTGTATTCAGCCACATTAAAATTTTCAGAAATAATAAAAATCTACTCTAAAGACTTTTTTTAATAATCTTTGCTTATAGCCAGAAAGGTAATGGTACTATTGGATTTCTCTTCTATATAATATTTGAGAGATCAAATAGCATACTTAACATTGATTTGGGAGTAAACTCAATTTCAACACATCATTTGACCAGCCATAAAGGTTGCATAGAAAAGTAGCAGAAACCAACAAACCAACAAACAAAAAAAATCAGTCAAGGTTGAAAAAAGGCCACTGACTTGGTATAATGTGCCAACCAGTTATCCTCTCTGGGCACATGGGGATATCGCATTTCAGTGTTCACTATCCCTTTTAAACAAAACAAGAGAGAGAGAAACTCAATGTAAAAAGAAGTCCTAGGAACATTGAGATCACATATTTCATCTTAGCATTTTTTCAAGGAATATGGTATTTTCATTAAAAAATGCACAGATTGTTCCTATAAAAATGTATCTCTTTCAGCTCCTGATGTCTTTCTCCTCACATTCATGTATCTGCACATATATTGGTATTATGCCACCTGAAATTAAATAACATCTCGAAAGATGCCAAGTTATTTCTAAGCACAGTTGGGTTTATACATACCAAGCAATCTCTCTAGGACATTAACCTGAGATAGTTTTTAAGGAAAGAGCAGTACAACAGGTTAGAAACAAAAGTGTCCCTTCTATCTTTGCATTAAGATCCTTCAGAAAACCAAGCCCAGATGGAAGCAAAGTAGATGAATCAACTTCCATCTAGTTTGCCTATAATGTGTAGGTTCCTTGTTACTTACGTGTTATTTCTCCCTCCTCCCCATTACAATGTACATTTTTCAAGGGTGAGAACTTTTTGTTTGTATGTATGTATGTATGTTTGTTTGTTTTTTACCTTGTATACACAATGCTTGGTGTAATACCACTTAATATGTATCAGAGTGAATAGAGTTTTCGCCTTGGTATCAGGAATACTTGAGTTCACTTCTTCACTCAGAAACTAGCTCTGTTACACTGAGCAACTCATTTAACTTCTCCCATCTGAGTTTTCTCATCTGTTAAATGGAGATTATATTAGCAGCTTTCTCACTGGATTGTCTTGACCAGAGGAAATCACATAGGTAAAGTCAGTGAGTCAATAAACATTTATTAAGTGCCTGATACATGTCAGGCATTATGTCAAGAAGTGAAGATACAAGGAAAGATAAAGGATAGTCCCCAGGCTCTAGGAACTCATAATCTAATGGAGGAGGCAACATGCAAGCAACCACATAAAGAAGAGGTAGAAAGGATAAACTGGGGATAATTAACAAAGGGAAGACATTGACATCATGGGGGATTGGAGAAGCCTTCTTGTATAAAAAGTGACTTAGCTGAAACTTGAAAGAAGCCAGAAACTGTAGGATATAGAGATGAGGTGAAGAGGGAGAACATTCCAGGCATGAGTGATAGCCAGTGAAAGCCCTGTATCAGTAATTAAAGTGGGACTTTCTTTTACTGTTTTCTCTTTTAGCAATTATTTAATCAAGTGCTCACTTTCTTTAATTGAATCAGGAGTGTTAGATGACCTCCTTGCCTCAAGGGAAGCCCTGGTTTGCATGGGTTTGAGTCACATGTTTTTGATGCCAGAGGCTTTGTAGGCCATGTGGGTTTGAGTCGCATATTGTGATTCCCTTTGACCCTGAAAAGAATATATAAACTCAAGAGGTTGATGTCTTCCCTTGGGGCTCTCAGTCACTGGAAGAGTGGTGCGGGACTCTGGGCAGCCATTTTAAGAGGCCTCCAGCTTGTAAACCCAGATGTTGATGTTTTCCTGGTAACTATGAATTGTGATTTGGTCTGTTTATATTGTGTATGTTTGTAATTTGTTTTTATTTGCTCTGAAGCTCAGTTGATGGCTTTTCCTCCAGAACTAAGTGAATGCTTTTTATATGTTGGATTAAAGTAAGATTGTTAACCCCTTAACATTTCTTTGCTTAGTGAAGCAGATCAAAGAACCTGTGCTGGCAGCTCTTGTTGCTGGTCTTGTTGGGTCTTACACCCCCAACAGCAGCTGCTAGCCGAATTGTTGTTACAAGCCCCCAGAATCAGCAGGTGTAGTATCTTGTTTCAGGATCAGTAAGGAGCCCAAGGGCACTGCATCTAACAATATATGGAGGAAAGGAAGGTGTAAGAAGATGGGCTAAGGAAGGGAGAAATTTATGGAGGGCTTTGAAAAGCAAATAGAGGATTTTATTTTTGATCCTTAAGGTAATAGGGAGCCAATTGAGTTTGTTGAGTAATGGGTTGATTTGGTCAGACACTCTTTAGGAAAAGTGTGAGGAGGATGCATCATGGTGGGGAGAACCCTTGTGACAGGGAGACCAACAAGCAAGCTATTGCAGAAGGAGTACACCATGGTTGTGGCTATGTTGGGGGAGAAAAGGGAGAAAAAAAGAGAGATGTTGTGAAGGTAGCAACGAAGGAAAAGAGAACTGTTTGGATATGAGCAGGGAGAGAGAGTGAAGAGTTGAGGGTAACCCTGAACTTGCAAGCCTGAGCGACCAGGAGGATGATGTTGCCTTCCTAGGCAATAAGATAGTATTGCCTTTGTTGGAAAGTTAGGAAGATGGAGGGGGGGTTTGGGGATAAAGATACTGTGGTTAGGGGCAGAGCCAAGATGGCGACTGGAAAGCAAGGACTTGTGTGACCTCCCCCCGCCAAACACCTATAAAAATGGCTCTGCACAAATTCTAGAGGAGCAGAACCCACAAAATAACAGAGGGAAGCAGGGCTCTAGCTGAGGAAAGCCTGGATGGTCATGGGAAAGGGTCTATCACATGAAGCTGGGAGTGGAGTGGAGCAGCCCAGTGTGGATGGCACCAGGACCAACAAGACCGGTTACCAGGTGGAATAGGCCACCGGGCCCTAAATCATTGAGCTGTGGCAGTTATAAGACTTCTCAACTCACAAACACCAAAGACAATAGAGAAGGTTAGTGGGTAGAACAGCTAGAACAGAGTGTGATTGGCTCTAGCTCCAGGGTCACAGAAGTGGTGCAGCTCTGGGGCTGCTTCCAGCTGTAGCTACTTCTGGCCTCAGGCCCACCAGGTGGGGGGAATTAAGCACCTGAATCAGAGTGGGAGTGCAGAGCCTGCTTGGATCTGACTCGTGGTCAGGGTTAGTGGTTCTTGGGGGAGGAGGAGCACAGGTGTAGCAGAGCTTGCTGTGTAGAAGTAGCTCTGAAAACAGCAGTACAAGGCTCCTAAAGCTTGGGACAAAGTGCTCTCTATGCTACAAGCAGTCATACCTCTACAAAAAGCTAAAGGGTCAAGTAGTTGGCTGGGAACATGGCCAGGCAGCGAAAATGCACCCAGATTCAGTCTCAGACTTTGGAATTTTTCTTTGGTGACAAAGAAGACCAGAAACATACAGCCAGAAGAAGTCATCAAAGTCAAAGAGCCTACATCAAAAGCCTCCAAGAAAAATATGAATTGGTCTCAGGCCATGGAAGAGCTCAAAAAGGGTTTGGAAAAGCAAGTAAGAGAAGTAGAGGAAGAATTGGGAAGAGAAATGAGAGTGATGCAAGAAAATCATGAAAAACATCAATGACTTGCTAAAGGAGACCCAAAAAAATACTGAAGAAAATAACACCTTAAAAATAGACTAACTCAAATGGCAAAAGAGCTCCAAAAATCCAATGAGGAGAAGAATGCCTTGAAAAGCAAAATTAGTCAAATGGAAAAGGAGGTCCAAAAGACCACTGAAGAAAATACTACCTTAAAAATTAGATTGGAGCAAGTGAAAGCTAGTGACTTCATGAGAAATCAAGATATTATAAAACAGAACCAAAGGAATGAAAAAATGGAAGACAATGTCAAATATCTCATTGGAAAAACCACTGACCTGGAAAATAGATCCAGGAGAGATAATTTAAAAATTATTGGACTACCTGACAGCCATGATCGAGAAAAGAGCCTAGATATCATCTTTCAAGAAATTATCAAGGAGAACTGCCCTGATATTCTAGAACCAGAAGGTAAAATAGAAATTGAAAGAATCCACCGATTGCCTCCTGAAAAAGATCCCAAAAAGAAAACTCCTAGGAATATTGTCGCTAAATTCCAGAGCTCCCAGATTATGGAGAAAATACTGCAAGCAGCCAGAAAGAAACAATTTGAGTATTGTGGAAAAACAATCAGGATAACAAAAGATCTAGCAGCTTCTACATTAAGGGACTGAAGGGCTTGGAATATGATATTCTGGAGGGCAATGTAGCTAGGATTAAAACCAAGAATCACCTACCCAGCAAAACTGAGTATCATGCTCCAAGGCAAAATATGGATTTTCAATAAAATAGAGGACCTTCAAGCTTTCTCAGTGAAAAGAGCAAAGCTGAATAGAAAATTTGAGTTTCAAACACAAGAATCACGAGAAGCATGTTTGAAATGGCCAATAGCGAGTTGGCAAACTTTGTAGCACAATTTAAATTCTAGCTATTAGATGATTGGGGAGCCAAGATGGCCGTGTGAAAACAGTGTCTTACCGGATATCTCTCACAAGTTCTGTCAGATAACTCTAAAAAAGTGAATCTGAGCAGATTTGAGAGAGTTGGAAGCCTCTACTAGACTGAGTGGGGCACATTTCCAAGCCAGGAGACTCCAAAAGGTCGACAGGACAGATCTGTAGGCTAGGAAAGCGCCCAGCATGCAGAGCTGCACTAGACAGCACCAAAGTGGAAGCAGTTGTGGAAACCAGCCAGCCATCCAGGCTAGGAGAAAGTTGGGCACCCAAAACTGGCAGAGATTCCCAGGCCTCCCAACACAGGATGAGTGCCTGTTGAAGTGACAAGAGGCAGCAGCACTGCACTTGTACCTGTGAGATGTCCATTCCTGCGGCTTGCCATGCAAAGGTTTGAAACGTGCCTTATAGAACTTCCAGTAGACGTAATGTCCAGGTAACTGGCTGTAATCCCTCCCTCCCTCACTGGCCCAGAGAATTTCTCAGGGAAAAATGCTATAATATAGGAGACAGAAGTGGGGCTTCAGTAGCCAAACAGTGGGAACTCCTGAGTCCCAGAAGGGCGGAGCCAGAAAGGTCAACATCAGGAACCCAGGCATGCCTTTGCACAGCCAGGAGAAGTGGCACACATCAGCACAGACAACAGCTGAGACCACTAGAGCTGGAGAGGACCCCCAGGGGAAGAGGAGACTTCTGGCAGGTAGGCGACCTTTCCTCCATACCTCAGGAAACCAAGCCCGTAATACACAAAGCCAGTAACTAGGCTCACAATTCCCAGAACAAGAAAACTGGGATGGAGATCCCTGAGCCCCAAAAGCTCAGGAAAGCCAGGAAAAAGCTAATCAACATGAAGAAGAATATGAAAAAACTGAGCACCATTGATTCTTTTTATGGAGAGTGCAAAGAACAGATTAGGACAATGTTGACACTATACCCACATCTGATACCTCAAAAGGGAATGTAAACTGGTCTCAAGGCCAAAAAGCATTCTTGGAAGAGCTAAAGGAGGATTTTAAAATCCAAATTAGGGAGATAAAAGAAAAAAATGGAAAAAAAACACAGATGAGATCAAATTTTAAGAAGTAAAATTGACAAAATGGCTAAGGAGATTCAGAATCTAAATAGAGGAAATGACATCCTCAAAGGTAAAATCTTCCAATTGGAAAAGGAGACTCAAAAGCAAAATGAAGACAGCAACTCATTAAAAATTAGGATTGAGTGAGTAGAAGCTAATGACTCTATGAGGCATGAAGAAGTAGTCAAACAAAATGTAAAGAATGAAAAAAATAGAAGAAAACGTGAAATATCTGATTGGAAGAACAACTGACCTAGAAAATAGATCCAGGAGAGACAATTTAAGAATTATTGGTCTACCAGAAAGCCACAATGAACAAAAGAGGCTGGATAGTATCTTTGAAGAAATTATCAAAGATAACTGCCCAGAGGTCCTAGAACCAGAGGGGAAAATAATCATTGAAAGAATCCATCTATCACCCCCTGAAAGAGATCCCAAACTGAAAACTCCAAGAAATATTATAGCCAAATTTCAGAATTACAAAGTCAAGGAGAAAATACTGCAAGCAGCCAGAAAGATATAATTCAAATATCGTAGAACTACAGTCAGTATCACTCAGGATCTTTCAGCTTCTACAATAAATGACAGGAGAAATTCGAATATGATATTTTGAAGGGCAAAGGAGCTTGGACTACAACCAAGGATCAACTAGCCAGCAAAACTGAGCATAATTTTTCAGGCAAGTAGATGGACATTCAACAAAATAAGGGAATTCCAGACTTTCCTGATGAAAAGTCCAGAACTCAATGGAAAAATTTGATCTTCAAATACACAGCTCAAGAGAGTTACCTTTATAAAGGTAAATGGGGAAAAAAGCCCACAAGCCTTGTTAATCAATAAGGGCAAATTGTTTACATCCTTATATAGGATTATATTGTTTATATATGTTATATATGTATACACACACAGACACACACACACACACACACAGACACACACAGACACGCACACACACACACACACACACACACACATATATATATATATATATATATATATATATATATATATATATATATATATATATATGCCAATCTTGAGACTAGTACAGTTATTATGAAAATTGAAAGGGATACACATAGACTGTGGGTGTCAGTATAAAATAACTGATATGAGGATTAAAAAACATAATTAAGAGATGTAAAGGGTGGATTCTGGGAGAAGAGGTAAGGAGGTAGTAGAAAAGGGTAAATTACATCAAGTGAACAGGCACAAAAACACGTTATAGTAGAGGGAAAGATGGGAAGGAGAAGAGTAGTATATGAAATTATTCTCATCAGATTTGGTACAAAAAGAGAATAACATACTCTGAAAAGTATAGAAATCAAACTTGTCCTACAGGCAGTAGGCAGGGAAAGGGGAAAGGAAAGGGGGTGGTCAGAAGGGAGGGAAGATGTAGCAAGGGGAAAAGGGTAAGATAAGGGAGGGAAATCAAGAGGGAGGGTAAATTGAGGAAGGCTGTGGTTGAAAGCAAAACTCTTTTGAGGAGTGGAAGGGGGAGGGAGAAATAAAAGTATAACTGAGGAGTGGAAACAGGATGGAGAAAAAGACATAGCTTATAATCATAACTCTGAATGTGAATGGGATGAACTCTTCCCATAAAACAGAGGTGGACAGCTGTACGGATTAAAAACCATAATCCTACAGTATGTCCTTTTCAAGAAACACACTTGAAACAGGGGGATACACACAGGGTAAAGGTAAAAGGCTGGAGTAGAATATATTGTGCCTCAGCTAAACTAAAAAAAGCAGGAGTAGCAATCCTAATCTCAAACAAAGCAAAAGCAAAGATAGATCTAATTAGAAGAGATAAGGACATTATATCCTGCTAAAAGGCACCATAGACAATGAAGCAATATCATTATTTAACATATATGCACCAAGTGGTATAGCATGCAAATTCTTAGAGTAGAAGTTAAGGGAATTACAGGAAGAAATAGACAAGAAAGCTAAACAAGTGGGAGACCTCAACCTCCCCCTCTCTGAACTTAATAAATCTAACCTCAGTAGAAACAAGAAAGAAGTTGAGGTGAACAGAATTTTAGAAAAGGCAGATATGATAGACCTCTGGAGAAAACAGAATGGGGATAAAAAGGAATGTACTTTTTTTCTCAGCAGTACATGGCACATACTCAAAAACTGACCATATACTAGGCCATAAAAACCTCATGGTCCAGTGCAGAAAGGCTGATATAGTCAATGCATCCTTCTCATGATGCAATAAAAATTATTTGTAATAAAGAATCATGGAAAGATAAACTAAAATTAAAAATTAATTGGAGACTAAATAATCTAATCCTAAAGAATGAGTGAGCCAAAGAACAAATCATAGAAACAATTAATAACTTCATTCAAGAGAATGACAATAATGAGACAAAATACCAAACTTATGGGATGCAGCAAAAGTAATTGCGAGTGGAATCTTCAAATGCTTACATGAATAAAATAGATAAAAAGGAGATCAACGAAATGGGCATGCAGCTGAAAAATCTAGAAAAAGAAGAAATTGAAAATCCCCAATTAGATACCAAATTAGAAATACTGAAAATCAAAGGAGAGATTAATAAAATTGAAATCCAGAAAACTATTGAACTAATAAATAAAACTAAGAGCTAGTTTTATGAAAAAACCAATGAAATTGATAAACCCTTGGTCAATTTGATTAAAAAAGAAGAAAACCAAATTACCAGTATCAAAAAATGAAAAGGGTGAATTCACCTCTAATGAAGAGGAAATTAAAACAATAATTAGGAATTATTTTGCCTAATTGAATACCCATAAATTTGATAACCTTAGGGAAACGGATGAATATTAACAAAACTACAAATCGCCCAGGTTAACAGAAGAGGAAATAAATTACCTAAATAATGCCATCTCAGAAAAAGAAATTGAGCAAAACATCAATGAACCTCCTAGGAAAAAATCTCCAGGGCGAGATGGTTTTACATGTGAATTCTATCAAACATTTAAAGAGCAATTAATTCCCATATTTTATGGACTATTTGGGAAGATAGGCAAAGAAGGAGTCCTACCAAATTCTTTTTATGATACTATGATACTAACACCTAAACCAGAAAGAGTCAAAACAGAGAAAGAAAATTATAGACCAATTTCCCTAATGAATATTGATGCAAAAATTTTAAATAAAATATTAGCAAAAAGATTGCAGCAACTCATTAGGAGAATAGTACTTTACAACCAGGTAGGATTTATTCCAGGCATGCAAGGCTGGTTCAGTATTACAAAAACTATCAGCATAATTGATCATATCAACAGCAAAACTTGCAGAAACCATATTATTATCTCAATATATGCAGAAAAAGCTTTTGACAAAAGACAACACACATTCCTATTAAAAACACTAGAAAGCACAGGAATAAACAGAGTCTTCCTTAAAATTATAAATAGCATCTACCTCAAACCATCATCAAGCATTATATGTAATGGGAATAAGCAAGATGCATTCCCAACGAGATCTGGGATGAAACAAGGATGTACATTATCACCCCTATTTTTCAATTTGGTACTAGAGAAATGTTAGCTTTAGCATTAAGAGAACAAAAAGAAATTGAAGTAATTAGAATAGGCAAAGAAGAAACTAAATTATCACTTTTTGCAGATAATATGATTTACTTAGAGAATCCTAGAGATTCAAGTAAAAAACTACTGGAAATAATAAACAACTTTAGCAAAGTTGCAGGATATAAAATAAACCAACATAAATCCTTGGCATTCCTATACATTACTAACAAAGCCAAACAGCAAGAGATAGAGAAATTCCATTTAAAGTTACTGTAGACACTATAAAATATTTGGGAGTCTACCTGCCAAGACAAACCCAGGGCCTATATGAACACAATTACGAAACACTTCTCACATAAATAAAGTCAGATCTAATTAAATGGAATAACATCAGTTGCTCATGGTTATATCAAGCTAATATAATAAAAATGACAATTTTACCTAAATTACTTTACTTATTCCATGCCATACCAATTGAAATACCAAAATATTATTTTACAGAGATGGATAAAATAATAGCAAAATTCATCTGGAAGAACAAAAAGTCCAGAATATTAAGGGAATTAATGAAGAGAAATGGTAGGGAAGGTGGCCTAGCCATACCAGATATCAAACTGTACTACAAAGCAGCAGTCCTCAAAACCAACTGGTACTAGCTAAGAAACAGAATGGTAGATCAGTGGAATAGTTTAGGTACACAAAACACAGAAGTCACCAACTACAGCAATCCACTCTTTGATAACCCCAAAGAATCCAGCTTCTTGGTTAAAAATTCACTATTTCATAAAACTACTGGGAAAATTGGAAAATGGTATGGCAGAAACTGGGCATAGACCCATATCTTACACCATATACCAAAATAAAGTCAAAATGGGTACCTGATTTAGGAATAAAGTCTGATACTATAAGCAATTTGGGAGAGCAAGGAATAGTTTACTTATCAGATTTATGGGAAAGGGAAGAATTTAGCACCCAACAAGAGATACAGAGCATTATCAGATATAAAATGGATAATTTTGATTATGCTAAACTGAAAAGGTTTTGTATAAACAAAGTCAATGCAACAAAGATTAGAAGGGAAGCAGAAAATTGGGAGAAAATCTTTAAAACCAATGTCTTTGATAAGGGCCTCATATCTAAAATATACAGGGAACTGAGCCAAATTTATAGGAATAAAAGTCATTCCTCAAATGACAAATGGTCAAAGGATATGAACAGGCAGTTTTCAGATGAAGAAATTAAAGATATCTACAGGCATATGAAAGAAAGCTCTAAGTCACTATTGATTAGAGAAATGCAAATCAAAACAACTCTTGGGTACCACATATCTCCTGTCAGATTGGCTAAAATGGCAAAAAAGGAAAACGATAAATGCTGAAGAGGATGTGGGAAAATTGGAACACTGTTACATTGTTGGTTGAATTGTGAACTGATCCAGCCATTCTGGAGAACTATGCCCAAAGGGCTATAAAAATGTGCATACCCTTTGACCCAGCAATGCCACTCCTTGGGCTATATCCCAAAGAGATCACACAAGTGGGAAAGAGATCCATATGTACAAAAATATTTATAGCTGCTCTTTTTGTGGTGGCAAAGAATTGGAAATCAAGGGGATGCCCATCAATTGCGGAATGGCTCAACAGGTTGTGGTATATGAATGTAATGGGATAGTATTGTGCTATAGGAAATGGGGAAGATATGGACTTCATAATAACCTGGAAAGACCTACATGACCTCATGCTGAGTGAGAGGAGCAGAACAAGGATAACATTATAGACAACCACAGACATATTGATTCTGTGATGACTAACTTTGATAGACTTGCCTTTCCTCAGCAACACAAGGCTCAAAGACAGATCCAAAGGACTCATGATGGAGAGAGTTCTCTCCATCCAGACAAAGAACTGTGGAATCTGAGCGCAGACTGAGGCAAACTGTTTGCTCTCTCTGTTTTTTTTTTCTTTTCCTCTCTTTCTTTTGGTTTTGTTTCTCCTCTCTAATGATTCATTCCATTGGTCATAAAACTTTGCAACTTGACTATTGTGTAAATAAGTTTAATGTGAAGGTTTATGTAGAACCTATACCAGACTGCATGCCATCTTGGTGGGGGAGGTGGGAGGGGAGGGAAGGGAAGAAAATTTGAAACTCAAGAACATGTAAAACTAAGTGTTGTAAACTAAAAATAAAAAAATCTAATTAAAAATAAATTATAGCTTTTATTAAGATGTTTGCTGACTGCATTAACAAAATAATTTACAGCATACAAGTATAAATATAGAGTAAGAATAATAAAATATGATATTAGCTGTATATGTTGTATGCTATAATATGAAAGTTATATCAGGAGTATATGATCTTAGAGTTTGATGATAACTTTATTTATGTGTATAGAAGTTGTTTCTCTTTTGAGGATATTTGGTCGATTGTTGTCCTTCTTTCTTGAAGAGGACCAAAATGACATCACTATGTTAGAGTCAAGTTTCAATGTGTCCGACAGTGGCTGATCAGACCAACATAATCTCAGAAAGCTCTACCACAGGTGGGGCACAAATAGTCCATGTGAACATTTGGGGTAGATTCTCTAAATTTGTGCATCCAGCACTTCCTTTGACCTGTTTCAATTCTGCTTTGCTCATAGAGCACCGAACCTTCTCTGAAGTGGGCATACCATGCTGAAGGATCCTGTGCCAGTGTCTCCCAGGTCACACAATCAGTTCCGAAGTTCTTAAGAGAGACCTTGAGTGTGTCCTTGTATTGCTTCTTCTGACCACCATGTGAGCCCTTTCCCTGTGTGAATTCTCCATAAAATTGTCATTTTGGCAAGAATACGCTTTGCATTCAAACAATGTAGCCAGCCCATCAGAGCTGCCCTCTTTGAGGATCTAAGCTGCTTGTGTCTTTGGTCTTTGGGTTCTCAGTCCCTAGCCCAGGACCTGGAACAACACAGGCTCTTGATTAGCTGTTCCTTGGTGTATAGATATAGATATAGATAGATAGATAAAGATAGATATGTAAAATACTTTCACATTTGCAAAATGCTCAACATATTATCTCCTGTGAGTTTTACATCAATTCTATAAGGTAGGACTTATGAATTTTATGATCTCTGCTTTATAGATAAGTTGTTTACATGTGCTCATGATTATATAATTAGAAAGCACCAGAAGGAAGACCAAGGTTTTCCTCAGTAGTTATTGCCTTCTCTCCCCCTGCCCCCCACCCCAATCCCCGCTCTGGAAAATTGTCAGGATTGTTAACCCAATCCTATACCTGGAACACAAATTCCCTTCATGACATCCTCAGTAACAGATTGCCAGCCTCTAATGTAACATTTCCAATCATGCTACAACTTGATGCCCCTTTTGGCAGCTCTTAAGATTAGAAAACACTATTTGAAGTTAAAAGTATGTAAAATATAGCAAACAGTTCCTGTCCAAAGAAAATATGCTGTGTGAATTTGAATAATGTACTTACTTCAGGGGAATTCACTTTTCGTACTAATTAGGTCCCAGCTCTATTTCGGTTGAAATATTTCAGATTTTCATGCCTGTAACTTCCACGTGCTTCTGGCAATGTGGTGAAGTGACCTTTTTCTGACTCTTTGTGAACATTATATGCATTTTTACTGCATGGAAATATATATGTTTCTATGTCAAAACTCTAATAATGCAATTTAAGGAAACCACTATTCAGTGAAGGCATCTGAAGGAGGAGTTAACAAAGTTAACCTGTGAGTCATCTTTATGAATGGAGCTAACCTCTCCTTCTTGGGACCTTGAATAACATTTCGATTATGTCTCTCTTATGCATTTATTATGTTCTATCTTCTATGATAGTTATTGAAATATCTGTTGTACTTAGATCCTCTACTGGCAACTTCAAGGCAAGGATTGATTCTTTCTTAATCTTTTTAAATAGGACAGTTGGGTGGCACAGTGGGTAGAGCACTAGACCTAGAGGAGACAAATCTGGCCTCAGACACTTATTAACTGTTTGCTTCAGCTTCCTCATCTGTAAAATGGGAATACTAAAAGCTCCTACCTCCCAGGTTCTTGTGTGGATCACACAAGATGATATTTATAAAACGTTGAGGATAGTGCGTAGAATATAATGGGTGCTGTATAAATACATATTATCTTTACCTTCCTTCCACTGAATCTTTTTTCTAAATCTTATCCAAATCCTAGGGTATGTACTGCATATTACTTAATAATGTTCATTGAATATTATTTTGGATAATAACCTGTAGTAAGAAAGATTTAATAGTCACTTTGGGGGTGAGGAGGATGTGAGCAAGTTATTAAACACCTATTTTGTACCAAGCACTGTAGTAAGTGTTTCACATGTATTATCTCATTGTATCCTCAGAGGTACCATTTTGTCCTATGTTTATTATGGAACCACTGAAGGCAGTGGTTTTTGTGTTTGGAAGATCATTCTGGTAGTTGTATTTTAAAAATGAGAGAATGAGACAGGGAAATCCCTTAAAGTATTAAGTATAAAGTTTTAAGAGAGCATTGCAGATCAGATGAAAGGTGATGAGGGCCAAAGAGTGGCCATAAAATTTGAGAGAAGGCAACTGATTAGAGAGGTTCCATGGAGGTGGAAGTAACAGAATCTTGCAAAGTTTTGAATATAGAGTCAGGGAAAGGGAAGGAGGAGTCAAATATGATTCCTAAAATTTAACCAGGGAACTAGTAGGTGCAGTTAAAGACACAGAGAAACCTAGAGAAGGGAGAGATATGGTGGTGGTTCATAATGAATGCAATTCTGAACAGATTTAATTTGAAATACTAACAACATCAAAAGAAAATGTCTAGGAGTCAGGGGAAGATAAAGTTCAAGAGAGAGAATAAGGCTAGATATGTACCTCTGCAATGAACTTGCATCAAGGGATTACCAGTGGTAGAGGATCTACCAAGGGACAGAGTAGAAGGGAAGGCCCAAACCAGATTCTTTGGTAACACCTATAATTAAAGGATAGAAGATGGTTCATGAGTCAGCAAAGGTATGTGTGTGTGTGTGTGTGTGTGTAGGCTATGGAATCTTTAAGGTTTCATCCTGCTCTAGATTCATTCAATCAATTGAACAGTATTTATTGAACACCTAATATGTGCCAAGCACTGTGCTACATACTAGAAATAAAAATACAGAAGGAAAACAGGCCCTGCTATCAAGAAGCTTACAATCTCTCAGAGGAGACCACAAGTATATTTGTTGTTGTTCAGTTGTTTTCAGTCATGTCTGATTCTTTGTGGCTCCATTTGGGGTTTTCATGGTAGTGATACTGGAGTTGTTTGCCATTTCCTTCTCTAGCTCATGCTTACAAATGAGGAAATCAAGGCAAGCAGGGTTAAGTGACTTGCCCAGGATGATATAGCTAGTAAGTGTCTGAAGCCAGATTTGAACTCATGAAGATGAGTCTTAAGGGCCCATGCTCTATCTATTGAGCCACCTAGTTGTCCGCCAAGCATATATGTGTGTGTGTGTATGTATGTACATACATGTACACACATATACATACACATATACATACATACATATACACGCATGTCTGTGTGTGAATACGTACGAACAAACTATATGCCAAATAGATTCAAGATGATGTTTTGGGGTTGAGGTAGAGTCCTATGATGAAAATTCCCATGAAACCTGATATTATTCAATTTCCAGATTCTTTAATTCATTCCATTTCCACATCAAAGGATAGAGACACATTTCTACAACACTACTTAGAGCAGTTTCTTTCCATTATGACTTTATTCAACAGTCATTAGAGGGTTTCCCATATGCTCCATTGTTGTGTAATATCACAAATGAATGCAGCTCTACTGATGGCCAAATTAAAATTTTATGCAAGAGATGTACCACCTCTAACTTGCTGTGTTACCTTGGACAAATCATTTAACTTCTCTGACACTCAGTTTGTTTTTGGTTTTGTTTTGTTTTTTATTTATAAGATGAGAAGTTTGACTATGCTGGCAAACAAATAGGCTGCATTGGAAGGTAGTCAACTCTTAGTTTTTGGAAGGTTTTGCAAACATTTATTGGGCACTTGTTAGATATGTTGTAGATGAGGAATATCTTTTAAATTGAATTTTTGTTATGAACTTAATTACAAAAATTCATATATTTCAATAAAGAAGGAACAAGGAAGACAATTGTGTATGAGACCACAAAACTGCAAAGATACAGTTTGCTTTTATAAGTGCTTATTAAACTTAACAAGGTTAATGAATGTCCTGTTGCTATCTCCTTTTGAACGTCTTTTTATTTTTGTTTTCATTAACCTTTTTTTGCATTTTGAAAATGTTCTAGGGCTATGGAAGGAGATTCTTTTCAGAAAGGACTTGGACTAAGTAAATCTTTTTTTTTTTTTTTTGGAGTGGGGAAGTCAGGGCAATTGGGGTTAAGCAACTTGCCCAAAATTACACAGCTAGTAAGTGTGTCAAATGTCTGAGGCTGGATTTGAACTCAGGTCCAACTGACTCCAGGGCCATTGCTCTACTCACTGTGCCACCTAGCTGCCCCTATTCTAATTCTTAAATCCTGTGATTCTGGGATTCATAATTATCCATCACTATCATACTTCCAACTAAAATATTTTGTGATTTTTTTTTAAATTGACTTTTGGACTAATAACCTTTCACTCCTGAATAGTCAAAGGGTGACCATAGCATTTGAATATTAAGGATATTGAATATGTCTTAAAATTTATTCATGTGAACTACCCTCCCCCCACTCCCATTTTGAGTCAGTAAGTAAACATTTATTAACTACCTAATACATGTCAGGCACTGTGCTAAACTCTGGGTATACAAAGAAAGTAAGAGATGATCTCTGCTCCCAAGGAGTTAACAGTATAATTGGGAGAAATGCCATTAAGACAAACATGTATAAACAAGATATAGACTGGATAAATTGCACAATCAAAAAAGGGAAGGCATTTGAGTTAAGAAGATGGGATTGGAATTTGGAAATGCTTCCTATAAAAGGAAGGATTTTAGTTGGAACTTGAAGGAAGTCAGAGAAGGCAGGAGGTGAGGATGAAGAGAGAGCATTCCTGGCATGCGCAGCAGCCATTGGAAATGCCCAGAGTTGGGAAAGGGAGGATCTTGGTCCAGAGACAACAAGGAGGCCAATGTTACTGCATTTACCACTATATGTAGGGAATTAAAGTATAAGAAGACTGAAAAGGTTGAATGAGGGAGTCAGGTTGTGGAGGGCTTTGGAAGCCAAATAGAATACTTCATATTTTATAGTGAAAGTGATAGGGAGTAATTGGATGACATGGTCAAGACCTCTAATTTAGGAAAATCACTTTGATAGCTGAGTGAAGCAGGGACTGGAGGGGCAGACACTTGAGGCAGGAAGACCACAGAGCAGAGTTTTGTAATAGTCCAAGTATCCAAACTAAATATCAATCAGATTTTCTTTAAATGATAGTTTAATGAATAAAGTAAGGGAGCATCCCTCTACTGCTTCATCTTTCAGTTCTCCCAGTTAGGAAAACAAAGTATTCTCTTCGACAAGTAAAATTTTGATTCCCTGGTGATTCTAGCCTGAAATTGAAAATAATAATTCATTTTACCTTTGGGTGTAATGGCCATCTAAAGCTTTGAAGGAAACTGCTACTAAGATGAATAACAGATTTTTAAATAAATTCTTCGAAAAGTTAAAGAAAACAATTAAAGATAATATCAAATCAGCCTTGATTCTGGTCTCATTCTGAACCATAACCAATTCTAGTCATTGGATTATTCTATTGGCTCTGCTAAGAAAACTTTTGTACTTTAGTTTGTAGTGACAAGTTCTTAGTCATGTTCCATTTGGCTTAGTATATTAGCCAGGTAACTTTTCCAATACCTGCTTATTTTGTAAACAGTGTGTCTCATTCCCAGCAGTCCTCATGAGGAAGAGTTCTATTTCCCAGGCTCAGTCTTTGTGTCTGGGAGCCACTTATTGGATTCTGGCTGCGTATTCACCTGGACTTCCGCCTATAGCCCAACATCAGGTTACCCCAAAGCAAGATTTTGATGGCCTGCTAAGAACTGCCAACTTCCCATTGCTGTACCCTCTTCCTCAACACCCATCCTGCCTAGACCTCTCTCTTTCTTTTCATTATGACAAAGGCTCTTGAATGTCTATTGAGTTGAATCAGTTCCCTCTTGTGATTTGTACCTGAGGATTTCTCTGTTCAACCTTCCCTGTTAGTTCCATCTAGTATCTAGCCCTGGCCCTGTACTGCTGTACCCTAACCTTCCTATTCCTGCTACTACTCATACTAAAAATGGTTAACATTTTTATATAGTACTTACTATGTGTAGGGACTTTACAAATATTATCTTATTTGATCCTCACTTCCACCTTTGGAGGTGGGTGCTATTATTATCCCAATTTTACAGGTAAGAAAACTGAAGGAAACAGAGACTAAATAACTTGTGCAAAGTCACCAAGATAAGTAAATGTCTGAGGCTGGATCTGAACTCACATCTTTCAGCCTCCAGGCCCAGTTCAAGGGTACTATGCCACCTAGCTACCCATAATAATAAGGGAGTGGTACAATTGCAGATCTTTATCCATCTTTTCCTTTGGGAGCCCTGTTTCTGGTCCACCTGCTGATGTCTTTATATGCAAAAGCATATTAAACAACTTTGTGGCTTGCTATTAAGGAGGCATCATACAGCTTCATTGTCCTTTTGATAGAAATTAATACATGGGTTCTGAACATTTCCATTTCTAAAATATTTATGTACTCTAAGACACATGTTTTACAGGTTGTCCCAAAAGTCTTAGTGCAGTTTTAAGCTTTTTAAAGCTTTTTTTATTTTATAGAGTGCTGTTTTTAAGCTATTAAAACTTAAAATGAAACTACAACTTACGGGACATCCTGTATATACTAATATAAATTGATACGTTCTGTGAGCAGGGCTTTTAGTCTACTATTTTTCATCCATATAGTAAATCATCCACTCTATATACAGAATGTTTCTTTGTAATTTCTATAGACTTACTTTTTATGCCTTCTCTCTCCTGTCAACACATTCAGCTCTATAGCCACTGAATAATGGCTGCTTTAATGAGCACCAGTCCAGAGGGCTGGGCACTCTCTGCTTTTTTATCTCACACCTGTGGGCAGCCTAGGAATGGGAGAGAGGCTGATATCCTGCTCCGAGCTGTCAGCAGCAGATGTTGGTTCTTCCCTCCAAGCTCATCTGGTACCTCCCCAATTGTATGAACATCCGCTCCTTCCCAGGCCATTCCATCATCATCAGAATTTACTCATCAGCATTTACCCATCATTTAGGCCAGGGCTGTCCAAAATGCAGCCTGTGGTATGATTTTATGTGGCCCACCTGTGAGTTTTAATTTTCATGAGCAAAAAAGTAAAATAATAATTTTCATAGAATGGATATTAGATTTTTTAATTCCTTCACTAATAAATAATCTTATTGATGTTAATTTTCTTTGGTGTCTTTAAGCAGTATTAGGGATGGAACATATCACATGGAATTTTCAATCCATCTGTGGGATGCGTTCTCTCTGTATGATGCAGACTAGTTAATATGCACCTACCTTTATACTGTTGTCTTGTCGCTTTGTTGTTCTCTGTTTGTTCTCGTGCTTTTTACCTTCACCTGTTGTATTAATGACGTGTGTTCCCCCACCTTTTATTAGTGTACTGTATTTTTTATTCTGGGTGTGGCCCTCGAATAATTATTTTGTTTTAATGTGGCCCTAAGATAACCCAAGGTTGGATAGCCCTGATTTAGGCCTCAGTTCGGTTACATCCCAGAAATAGCTTCACTTGAGTGGGAAGAGATCACATGATTAACTTTGTATACAAAGAACAGTTCACATTGTTCAGTGTTTAGTTTTGCTCTCTAACCTTCTAGGGAATACAATTGATGAAGGGACCTTATGGGCTCCTTACGTCTTCTTTTCCAGGCCTGCAAATACCTCTTGTCATTTTTTATCTCTATGATCTTCCAATCTTTTACTTTCCAGACTGCTTTCCTTGCCATTCCCCACTGTCCCTATTTTTGCCTTTGAAATAGGCCTGGTTCTTTGTCTACCTATGGCTTATGCCCTCTCACAACCATTTTCCAGGTGAATTTAGTTTCACCATTTATCCCATCTCCAATCCTCCCCAAGCTCATTTTTATTAGGCAACCTGCAGGCTATTGTCCCATGTTTCCACATGCCAATGATAGTTCAGAACATTCTGAACCCTGACCTGTTGTTAGGAGTAGCTAGGTGGCATAGGGTATGGAGGGCTGAGATGGGAGTCAAGAAGTGCTAAGTTCAAATACTGCCCCACGCACCAGCTGTGTGACTCTGGACAAGCCATTTAAATTCTCTCATCCTTTGTTTTCTCATCTATAAAATTCAAATAATAATAACAGCTACCTGGCAAGGCTATTGTAAAGATCACATTTGAAATTTTATTAGAGGCAACTAGGGGTACAATGGACAGAATGCTGAACTGAGAAGCACGAAGACCTAAAGTCAAGTCTTCCTCAGAAACTTATTAGTCAAGTAAGCCGGAACAATTTTTTTTAACCTCTGAGTGTCTTAATTTCCTCAGTAATAAAATGAAGGATTGGGTTTAATGTCCTCTGAAGGCCCTTTCAGTTCTAAAT